>NC_090932.1:404822643-405129819 GCF_040938575.1 Ambystoma mexicanum
ACATGCGCACTGTCCGCGGACAGATCGAACACAAAAAAAGGATCGGAAAGTTTCAAAAGGTATATAGAAACTCAAGATTACTATGTGTGACTTGTGCCATGGTGAGATTTTATTGAAAAATATTATGGATTAACTGAAAATGTACTTTTAAATTGTTCGGGGACACGAACAGTGTCTGCATTTCAGGACACACGATGAGCGTGGGCGCGGTCATATGATCCGTTCGCGAACTAGTCCGCGAAGGAAGCGCCTGTCCGCAGGACACCAAGTGCACAGAGATTGGTTAGCGCATGCGCATTGATGTCCTACGGACACTGTTCGGGTTCTGAAGTAATTAAAAGTGCATCACACGTGAAACGAACATTTCAGGACACCGCGTGTGTTCTTAGAACAGTTTAAAATTGGTAGCGAACAGTAAGGACAGATATAGTGTTCTTCAGGACACGTGTAATTTAGTTTATGTACGAACATTTCAGGACACCAATTGTGTTCTTAGAACAGTTTCAATTGGGTAGCGAACACTACGAACAGGTATAGTGTTCTTCAGGACACCTACATTTTCGTTTACGTACGAACATTTCAGGACACCAATAGCGTTCTTAGAACAGTTTGAACTTGCTAGCGAACAGTACCGGACAGGTATAGTGTTCTTTAGGACACTTTAATTTTTGTTTGTTTACAAACAATTCAGGACACCTTGTGTGTTCTTAGTACAGTTTCATGTTGCTAGCGAACACTACGAACAGTTGTACTGTTGTTCAGGACACATCATTTTCGTTTATTTATGAACATTTCAGGACACCAATTGTGTTCTTAGGACAGTTTTAAGTTGATAGCGAACATTACGGACAGATATAGTGTTCTTTAGAACACTTTAATTTTTGTTTCTTTACGAACATTTCAGGACACCACGTGTGTTCGTAGAACAGTTTCAACTTGCTAGCGAACAGTACGAACAGGTGTGGTATTCTTCAGGACAGCTCCATTGTCGTTTATGTACGAACATTTCAGAACACTCGCACTGTCTGCAGACACTTTTATTGTTTGAAAAAAAAAAAACGGAAACTATTCACAATGCAATATAAAAATTAAACTTTATTTAACATATATTAATAATTTATGACAGAGAAGGTGAGGCAGAAACAGAAACAAAAACAGGAGAATTTGGGGTTTCAACATGATTGGTATTAGGTGAAGAAGGGATGGAAATCTCATCAAAACGTTTTGGATTATGGAGAGGGTTTGGGGATAATTGACTGGGATATGGTGAGGAGGGACAAGTACATGTGGGGCAATGGTACGAGGTTTTTGGTTTGAAATGATTTTCTACAAAAGTTTTTAAATTATTAAAATTAGCCAACAGTACATCCATTTTTTCTTCTATATTGTGAAGACTGTTATCCATAACAGGGTTTCTGAAGTTTTTTCTATTTTGGTATGCTCTGTACAAAAAAAATAATATATATGTTAAATGTATATAAAAAACATAATAAATAAATGGTTTATATTATAAAGTGTTTACCATTAGTTTCACTATCTTGTGACATTTCTTCATGTGGGAAATTGTCCTCTAGCCATTCCAGAGTACTAGCCATTTCTGTGAGAAAAAAAAAAGATAATATATTTTTTAATCTAATACAGAAAGTTTATAAATATATGCGTAAAATGAAGTACACTTACTATTTCTGGTAAGATAAGTCCTATGTATTCAGTGGGTCTGGTCTTGTTCTCAGTTCTGTTGTGTCTGTAAGGTAATTATGTTGGAAGCCTATTTATCTTCTTGTGGTATATTCCATTTCAGAACATATTGTATTTAAATGAATGGTTAGTGTGTTAAATATATGGGTTACATTTCTTATGTATTACTATATATAATGTGTTTGTGTGCTGCTTTTTGAATTTGTTAAATGTTCCTATATTATGATATAACAATCAAACATACCCCCCCACATTCTCCCCCCACAGTTTTTAGGTAGTGGTACTGTTCTCCGAACATGTCCGCGAACATTAAATAAGTTTGCGGACATCAAGTTCATAAGAGGAGATCTAGTCAGTTCCATATGACATGTATATAAAGTCAAAGTCATTATTGTTAAGTTGTGCTACTAAAAAACTATGAAATTCAGTGAAAAAACTTTGTTAAAGGGACGTTATGGTTAAGTTGCGCTACTAAAAACCTATGAAATTCAGTGAAAAAAACTTTGTTAAAGGGACGTTATGGTTAAGTTGCGCTACTAAAAACCTATGAAATTCAGTGAAAAAACTTTGTTAAAGGGACGTTATGGTTCCAAGTAAAACCGAAAAACCCTTGAAATTCGCCAGTTATGGTAAGCTAAGCAAACATAACTTGCGCCACCACCGTGCATTGCTAAGACTAACACCCAGGACATCAAAGATGACATCACAAATGTCATTGATGACATCACTGATGACATCACATGTGTATGTACTTCTCATGAAATATGTGTAGAAGGGATTCTTATTATGTTGCGAAAAAAGTGTCAAGAATCATTGCAAGAAATATACCCTAATAAGTGCATTAAACGATGCATTGATATAAATAGCATCCTATTATGGGGTTCTATCTAGTATACTAAGCTACTCATACAGAAACATAACATTGTGTGCAGCGTACAAGATGAAGGTATGATATTCGTAATGTTAATATGTTGAATAATTAAATGATAATTGTTTTCTTAATAGATTTTTGTGTACTGTGAAATATGTAATAAGTATCTAATAAAACCTATGTATTACATAATTGCATTACTATATACAAAACACAAAGACACAAGAACACATACCAATATGGGTATATACAGGGAAAGTGAAGTTAGCAAAAAAGCACAAGTAGTAGCAGAAACAATTCATAACTTAACTGATTCGTTTCATGCAAATAAATGATTGCTCTGTTTCAAAGCTGCTATTTACCCTATGTATATGTATCACTTGATGTGATTGGACCCTAAGGAAAGTAGTGTGAGTACAATGTATACAAATATGACCATATACAGGGAAAGTACAGCCATAAAAAAAAACAACAGAACTATCAGAAAGTGCTCATAAGTCTAGTGATTATCTTTATGCACAAAAAGGATTTCTGTCTTTCAAGCTTGTGTTTTCCCATATGTATATGTTTCATATGATGTGACTGTACTCTAAGGGAATTACTGTAAGAACCTACTAGAAGGATATGTCTACAAATAAAATAAAATTCTTAGTTTCTGACTGTTACTGAAGAAAACCGTGTGGCCTAGATATGTCAGCAAAAGAAAAAATAGTGAGCCAGACATGTGATGTCATCAGTGATGTCATCAATGACATTTGTGATGTCATCTTTGATGTCCTGGGTGTTAGTCTTAGCAGTGCACGGTGGTGGCGCGAGTTATGGTTGCTTAGCTTACCATAACTGGCGGATTACAGAATATTACAGGATGTTAGCTTCAATTTAACATTTAAATTTTGTCCCTAGCATATACGGTTCAAAAGTTACAGAGGTTTTAGTAAAGGTCGATTTTTCTCAAAAGTGTCAAGATTTCAAAATGAAAGATGCGCTTTTGAAGATTAGGAACAAAGATGGGCTTACACTAGGGAGTCTATGGAGCCACAAGCTACACGACAGCAAAGCCATTGATCCAGGGGCGCCCCCTGATGGTTTCAATCTGCCGAGATGCTTGCCTTTCTCCAGCAAATATATATTAGCGCAAAGATGATTATTACTACAATTATCACAGGATTATATGGATTAGAGAAGGATTCAGGATAGACAAAAGAGATTCTACAATGCTCTTCTGGATATGTTGGAATGGGTTGGATAGGATTACTTAAAACTAAGAGATGGCTATGGACAGTTCTATGCTAAATACACACAACTCTGGCTTTTGAATGGAATTGGCCCGTCAGGATCTGGTCAAGGGTTTTGGACTGGAATCTGCTAGCCACCGGACAGGATTCAGGCACTTGGTTCTGCTCTCAGCAAGGCACTCTGGTCTGCACAGCCTCCTAGACTGGATCTGACGGGTTGGTTCTGGGTACAGCTCTGCTCTACTAGTTTGGATCTCTGGGTTCTAGCAAGGGTTCATGGCAAGAAGCAGCCAAAACAGCACAGCCAGTCTGTTGGATTTGTGAAGCCACTTGGAAGTGTGGGGTTAAAATCAGGTTGCAAGATTTTAAAGGCCAGCTGAGAAGGGTTCAGCCTTTTGGATTGGGCCTTTTGCTTCAGGGACTGGAGTCTGGATAGTTCTGGAGTATGGATAGTTCTGGATCTGGATTCTCCTTCAGAGCTCTTCGCCAGCAGATCAGTTGATGTGTGAATGTGTCTGTTTCTCTGTGCCCTCAACAGTCCCTATTTATGTATTTCTCAAGGGGGTGGGTAGGCTGATTATACTATGCCCAACCCTCTAAGAAGCCGATAGGTCAGAGAATTTCCTCTCCCCTGATTTGAGAAGCAACAGTGTGTCATGATGTGTCATGATGTGTCATGTTTATGGTCCAGGGAGAAAACCCTCCCCTTTGTTTCTGTACAGTATATCTTATTTTTCACAAAAAAGCATATTTATAATATCACTAATTTACTAATACTACATATTTACACCCCAAATTAAATAAGGCACGCATTCGTCAAAGTCCCATCTTCTGGAGAGCTTCGGTTCACAAATGACAGTTTTTCGCACTTTTGGTCGGTTACTCATCAGTGTCAGTTCTGTACCAGTTTTTTCACATACATGCACATACCATCTGGGCATATTCCTGTAAAGTTTCATATTATTAACATTATCACAACTGCTACAAAGTCCAAGTTTTGATAATTCTGTATCTGAATATCGTACAAGTTCCAGATTATTTTCTACTTGTGAGCAACATTTTCATTTTAATAACCTCTAAATTCCATATTTTTAACAGTTCAGCACAATTTTCTATAAGTCTTTTTCAAAAAGATATTGTCTGTGCTTTCTGAATAAACAAAACTGCGTGGCTCCACCTCCAAGGTCTTGGCTGGGCTAGAGAGCAGTCCCAGGCCTCTCTGACTTTGGCATCTGGTTTCAGCCTACACCCGAATTAGCATTTCCTTTGAGTCAAAGGGAGTATTTTGTCTCCTAGCAGAGCAACAGGCCAAAGTGCTCCTCCCTTTTCCTTTCGCACCTCCCTGCTAGTTCCTTAGCAGAGAGCAGGGGAAAAGATTCCTTTGTTTGGGAGAAGGTGTGGAATGTCTTTGAAGCCCAGTGTAGCTGGTTTTAACTTTTAACACAATGGGCCTCATTATGACCCTGGCGCTAAGTAGTGGTCATTACCGGCATGGCACAATTACCGTGTCCGTGCTGGCAATAGACTGCTAAAAGCGGCCCATTACGAGTTTGCGGGCACGAGCTTTGCGCCATGTCGGTAATGACCACACCGCCATGCCATAAAACCCCGAAAAAAAACCCTTTCCGGCACCGTCTCAAGTGGAAATAGCTCCTCCGGCATCCAAGCCTTCGGCATTAGTGGTGACCGCTATTAGCGGTGACCGTTATTAAGTGGAACCGTAAGTAGCATCATCGCACAGGAACGGGAAAGAGCACGGCAGCCACGTTTAAAAACACAATCCATTGCCATCCATCACAACCAGAAGTCATCTGACCCCCGGAACTCTTACACACCTCCACCACTACCTTTTGCATTTAACCATGCCAAAAGCTGTGAAGAAAATGGGAGATTGCCAGCACAAGGAGTGCTTCCCCAGAGAGGAGCTGACAATGCTAGCTGAGTCACTGCAGGAGCATGCAGATGAGGTCTTCTCAAACGAGATGTCCCGTCCAGCACTGCAACGCAAAAAGCAGATTTGGGCGGAGGTCAGCCAGAAAGTCAACGCCGTTGGCACCAGACCCCGCACACCAAAAGAATGCCGTAAGCGCTGGAATGACCTGCATTTACGAGTACGCAGCATACTCTCCGCAAACAGCAACATGGGGATGGCGACAGGTGGAGGTGCGGAGTCCTCCATCAAATTACAACCGTGGGAGGAGATATGCGCCACCACCATAGGGGCAGGGTCAATTCACGGAGTTGGGGACATGAAGCGAGGAGCACCGTCATCGGCCGATGCGGGTAGGTGTCCCAAATGATACAATGCTAATACCACCACGATGGTGTCCACCTGAACTGACAGTGCAATGATGTAGAGCAGGGTCCACCAGACACATGAGTAGAAGACTGCTTACAGGCAGTGCAGAGCATCACCTTGTCCACCTGCTGAATGCACCCCATATGTGTAAGGCCAGATGCCTCCATGCATCACCCACCCAAAAGCCAAGCAAACCGTATGTCACTCCTCCAATGTCAATCATCTGCCATTCCATATGGATGCAGCCACCCCAATGCATGCCCGATGCCTGTAGACCCATCATTAACCCTCTCCCTTTATTGGTCCCCCACAGACACGCAATCAGACAGTGGTGATGAGGACACCAGGGAGGAACATGGCACACCACATAAGAAGGCCAGGGCCAAGGAGGGACAACGCCGCCCCTCCACTTCAAGGGGCATAGGCCAACCGGCACCACATCGGAAGGCCAAGACAACACCACAGGCCACAGCACCAATGTGCTCTAAGGCCCCCACTACAGTGCCCACAACAGCCACCAGCACCCAAGTGGCAGCGGCAGAAGGGACTGCATCGGCTGCAAGCAACACAGTGGGCGAGGCAGCTGCCACAGGAGCAGTTTCTGATGATGAGGAAGAGGATCAGCTGCATGTTGCAACTCCCGCCACAGGCCCCCTGCATTCCCCACAACTGTCCTCATGCAGCATGCGCGACACCAGCATGCACGGACTGTCTCCGGATCATTCATGGCCTGCAACTCCCAGCACCACGCCAACTGTGCCCGAGGAACATAGTATTTTGGAAACCCTTCAGAGATCCACCGCAGCCCCAACCACTCAAGAGGGGATCGAGGACATTCAGAGGCGCCAGCAGGAGCTCACTGGCCTGTTGACGCAGAACATAACTGAATGTGGCAGTGTGAGGGATGACATCTGGGAATGTGCTGCATCTTTGAAATCAGCTATTGAGTCATCCTCGAAGGACATTTGTGCCGAGGTGGCAGCAGTGTGGCACGTCCTCTCTGAGATGGTGGCAGCAATGCAGGCCATGCATCCACCATAGTTTCCTGAACAACCGGGTACATCATCAATGCTAGTTCAACCAGGACCAGCCCCGTGCGGAGGTCTGGCAGGAACCTGTGCAGATCGGACAGGGGGGCACCTGGTGCTGGAAGAGGGGGAGGACAGTAGGCACAGCCATGCGACCATGGCATGGTACTGCACACCATGTGTGGGGGAGTTGGGGGGGGAGAGGGTGTGTGGGGGAGTTGAGGGGGGAGGGGGAAGAGGGTGTGTGGGGGAGTTGAGGGGGGAGAGGGGAGAGGGTGTGTGGGGTGGAGGGCTTGTTCACTTTGTCATAATTCTTCAATACACATTTTGGTAACTCATAATTCACATGTGTGGACATTGCTTATTGCGTACATGTGCTTTATTGGTGAACAGTCTACAGTGTCCATGTCCCTGACACACCCAGTGCCTCGAGTGCCATCTCCATGTCACACTCCCCGTCCATGTGTGCTAGAAACATTGGTTGATCAGAGTCTGACGCATGTCACATCCCTCCTGTGCATGGCTGCCTCCCTGTGCAGAGGCATATTCCGTCTGATGCACATATTGTGTAGCATGACACATGCCATGACGATCTTTGCCACCTTCTCATGGCGGTACCGGAGTGCCCCACCAGACCTGATGAGGCAGCGAAACCGTGCCTTCAAGAGGCCAAATGTCTGCTCAATCACCATCGGGTACGTGTATGTGCATGAATATAGTCCTCCTCGTGCCTGTTCTGTGGGTTCTGGACTGGGGTAAGGAGCCAACTCTTCAAGGGATAGCCTGCATCACCTGCATGTGGGCAACAATGTATGTGTAAGTCATCACATCATATGGGACCTCACTCATTGACACCATAGCATGCATTTATTTCTTCATTTCAACCACATTTCCATGCATGAATGGAGACACACGATGTGACTGCTATGTGTGTATTCCTCTTATGGCCTGGTGTGCGTGCCTTCAACTAGTGGGCGCAGGGGGGTCCAGTTCCTTGTGAGTGCTCATGGACTGTGTTAGTCCACGCCGGTTGTTTCTATGATCTGGCTGATGTCCAGTCATTTGTATGCTTTCATCCTGGCACCGTTGATGTCAGCCTCATGATGATCTCACTATGCACAACAAATGGTGACATGCAATTCAGTTGGACCTCTGTGTCAGTGTAGTGGTGTATTGATGTATTTGACCCTCATGTGACTCCTTTATACGCAGTAATGGGGGTCTGTCCTTTCAGTTGATGGTATTTGGTGCTGTGTATTGGCCATATTAATTGCTTGTAGCTGCAGTGTGTTGAGGGAGATGCGGTCTGATTTGGTACAGTGCACATGCAGATGGCTGTGGAATGGTTTTGACACTGCATCATTTACATGGTAGGGCTGCTTACGTCTTGCATTATGTGGTCAGGTGTCAGGTCCAGTCTGGGCTGCTTTGGTGTATGAGCATGGTCATTCCCTCAGGCACTCGCAGCCAGGTGAAGTATGCATCTCTCCCCCTCCCCCCCATCTCAGCCAGGTGAAGTATGCATCTCTCCCTCCCATCTCAGCCAGGTGAAGTATGCATCTCTACCACCCCCCCACCTCAGCCAGGTGAAGTATACATCTCCCCCCCATCTCAGCTAGGTGAAGTGTGCATCTCTACCCCAATCACCTACCCACATCACATTTCCATGGGCCTGACATGCGACTCACCGAGAAGCCAGGATCTCTGCCTTGCATGTCGCTCCATGTAGCATGGTATCGTGGAGTTCCACAGGACCATTGAATCATGGGTTGATCCGGGGAATCGGGCACAACAATGTGTGATGATCTTGTTTGAGCCATATACCATTTGCATGTTGATTGAGTGGTATAGTTTACGGTTGCGGTACGCTACCTCCATGGCATGTGGGACCACCAGTTCCACATGGGTGCAGTCGATGGCGCCAATGCAACCAGGGATGCCGGCCAGTGAATGGAAACCAACTTTGGTGTTTGAGATCGCCTGGGCAGACCGTGGTAAGGAAATGTGATCGTCTGTGTGCTTGAGGAGGGCATCAAGCACTTGGTTCAGCGTACCTGAGAATAATGGTTGTGAAATGCCATGCATGTGCCCCACTGTGTGCTGGTAGGTACCTGCGGCCAGGAAGTGGAGCACAGACACTGCCTTCAGTAGGGGTGGGATTGCGGTGCATTTCAATCAGGCTCACAATGTCATCATGTATCATGTCCACAATGGTGGTGACGGTGTACCGGTCCAGACGGTACAGGATGTGGATCTGCTCAGGGGTTAGGTTGAATGGACTGGCTCTGATACGAGGGATTGGGGGCTGCCTGTGTGGTTCCACTAGGTGCACTGGTGGGGCATGCTGGCCCTGCCTTGCCCTCAGGCACTCGCAGCCAGGTGCAGTATGCATCTCTCTCCCCCCTATCTCAGCCAGGTGAAGTATGCATCTCTCTCCTCCTGCATCTCCTCTATGCTGCTTGTTGCTGTTGTTGTTGTTGTTGTAGTAGCGCTTCCACTGCTATCCTGTCCTCCAGCCCCAGCATTGCTAGTAGTATTGGAATCATTGTGGAGTGTGACTGGGTGTGGGAAGGGGTGGGGTGTGCTCCTTTTGTGCTGGCCCAGTCTGTATTGCCTTCACCTGTGCTGATTGTGTGCACCTGTGGTAGTTGGGAACACTGCACATGGCCGTTTACAGGTGGTCCGCAATGGCGGAATTAGCTCCATGCCAGTAACATATTTTTCAGGGCTTCATTAGGGTGTTATTTGCATGTCCGCCTGACTTGTGATGATCCCCTGTTTGCGCCATGCCGGTATTTGCGGCATGGGTGGTCATGTGCCCGCGCACTTGGCGCTTTTAACGGCACTGTTAATTACGGTGCCGCTAATAGCAGTCCATCAGGTCCTAATCGGCCACAGTGGTAAGCGATGCCGGTAATCCTTTACTGGCATCGTTATTCACTTACCGCCGGGGTCGTAATGAGGCCCAATATTTAAAATAGTCTTGTCCTAAAATACAAATTACATTTTTAACAAATATATCCACCAATCTCTTAATTCCAGCCTTTTTAAAATATAGTTTTGAATTGTATCCACCTCTATTGCTTCTGATAGCAAGTCTTTCCTTTTCATACTTTGATTCAATGTATCAGTTTAAATTGACAGGTTAAGTAATCGCCAGCTTCTAACACAGGCAAGTAGCGGTACTGTGCCCATTTTTTACATATTCTTCCAAGCAAGCATCTTTAAATGTGGATTTTCTTCTGATCAAATATGTTTCTGCTGACATTGTGCTTAGGTGAATTATTTATATACAGTGATGTTTAACACCCAACATGGAGGTTGGATCTCTTGTGATGTTTGGGAACCATGATTTTTGCACTTTCCACAGTCAAGGAAAAACGGATTTTTAAAAAGCTCTGTGTTTCTCTTGCAATGCAGGACAGCTTTTTCAAATAGTCTCATTTTCCTCTGTGGGCAGCCAAATGATGGGTTCTGGCAGGGGTCTCCTGTGTTACCACGGACATTGGCAAAAGTGCATTGGCGGCCTATTTATCGGGTTTTCCTGCACACTTCTGGGTGATTTTAGCGTGCATAATGCTTTCCAGCGGCCATTCTGAGGTTTCTGATGCAAGCAGTGCATAGTAATGTTGCAGGGCATGGACTAGTGGGTTAAAACATCCCACAGCACTAAACAGCAGGATTTCCTCCTATCCCGACTTTAGTAAGTGTTGGATTTCAACGTGAAATGTCTTGATAATAATAATCTAATTCTTCTCATGACATGCCTTGCTGTTTTGAAATAAACATGTGGGGAGTCAGTCCATGAATTCAAAGCACCACAGCATTCCATTGCTGAATCAGAGCTTAGAACTTGTATTATTATCCTTTTGATATGGGTTATGATTTCTTGGTTTGAGATTTTGATCTGTGACAGATTGTTGACAAGATAGTAGGCCTCATTATGAGTGTGGCGGTCCGGAAACAAGGGTGCCCGTAAGCTTACCGGCACCTTTGTTTCTGGACCACCACACTACGAGTTTGCCTGCTGGGACTGTCATGCCCGCCAGGGCGCAGCGGCCCCGGTAGGCAGACTTTTCACGGATGCACCGCCACCATTAGCCACGGTGCTGGTTCTTCCGTCTCCCCTGTCCTATAGAGTCCTATGGGACTCTTTGGGCATGGGGAGTTACAACATCTCATGCCTGTCTTCCCGCGCCGCGTTGGCACCGGGAAGTCAGGCGCTGGATTTAGTGTTACAGGGTTGGCGGCAACCCACTGGTCGCACCAGCGGATTACCACCAACCTTGTAATGAAGCCCATTGTATTTAGTTTGGAGGAAATTGTGTGAATGTTAGCTATTTGTGGGTGTTACTTTGGAGTTGCTGCTGGGCCTTGATAGACCTTGCTTTAGACTTTTCTACTATATGCTGTAGTAGTGATGGCTATTTTCCAAATGAGGTAGAATGTTAGGGTAATTTTATAGCTACAGTACTATTCCCCATATGGTTAGATAGTTTAAAAAGGGTCTGCAACCTGTGGCTCTCCAGATGTTTTAGGCCATGACTCTGATGTTCCCACACCATTGACTGTGAGGGATAGGGCAGATGGGAGTTGTAGTCAAAAACATCCAGAGAACAAAAGATTGCAGACCCCTGGAAAATGATACTGACCCACTGCAATGATTAACAAACAGGAATTAATGTGTCATCCTTTAAATTTGGATTTGGTGGATCTGACTATCACAGGCCAAGCCACAGAAACCTGTGTTTTTTTTGCTGATGCTTAGACATACAATTCAATGTGGACTAGCATTGTGATGATGGTGTGCACCAACACCAATGCCCCTGTAAAGAATGTTGCAGCACTATAGTTCACTTGCATGTGAATGCCTGCTTTGATGGAGCCTGGCGGAGAGCACGGTTCATGGCTGTGGAGATGCAAAAAATAGGAATTCACTTGTTCTAATATTACAGTAATCAATAGCATCAATGGCACCAGAATACTGACGATACTTAAAACCAAACATACAAACAAAATTGGGCAATACATTTACAAACACTCTAATATAGTAATTTCTTGGCCGGTGGCCTTAGGGATCCATGCAGGTATCCTTGCAAGTGACACAAGGGAGGGTCGGGGAAGATCTCTCCAAGGGTTCCCCTGACTCAGGGACATCATCCAGTTAGGGGAATAGCCCTAGCACCTCCCTCTATCATCAGGTAATGTGATGAGGGATTCCCAGCACCTACAGGGTTTTGTCATTCAGATGAGCAGAACAATGCCACAAGGAGCATATTCCATGCCTCTATATTGGTAGTATGCTCCATGAGGCCCTTTCGCATGGCCCTGTGCCACATCACAGTTTCAGCCATACTCCACAGCTGAATGTCCTTCAGCCAGAGAGAATGGTTCGTGCCTTCCGCCTGTTTCCACGCCATTGCAATTCTCCTCTTAGCAAGGATGCATACCAAATCCATGAACTTAACTGTGTGCCTCACTTTGTCTGGCCTGCTATAGATCCCTAGCAAACATTTAATCAGGGTTCATTCATGTCTGCGTAAACTAGCCTTTTCCAGCGTCAATTTAACCATACTCCAGAAGGTCTGCATCCCCGGGCATCCCCAGAATATGTGCAGAATATGCGCAGGGGCATTTCCACACCATGAGCAGTTAGGCAATGCGTGGTTATTGAATTTGGACATTCTGGCGGGGGCCATACATGTCTAATGTGGGACAATGATCTGCAGCCATAGAAACCTTGCATTCCTAGACACATGCCTAGCAAAGAGCAATGCAGTATCCCACTGTTTATGTTCCAGCTCCAGCCCACGATCTAACTCCCAAGCTGCACTAATGTTCAGCCTACCAGTGCCCCTAGTAGCCAGGAGCTCAAAATATAGTTGTGACACAGGTTTCAGCCCATCCTCAAGATCATACATCAGCACCAATATTCCAGTATGCTGTGGCTCTGTCGGTGAGTCAGGCCATTTCCTTCTGGCCAGCCTAGCGAGCTTTAGGTACCTTAGGAATTGGAATTAGCTGCTATGCATCCCTGTGCTGGAGACTATATCATCAATTTCTCAAAAGAAACCTCCCTTATAGATATCACCCCAAGCCGAAACACCTGCACCCTCCCAACGTCTGGAAATCCAAGGTCGCTAATTTTGTGGCATAGGTCTGCTATCAGCGGCATATGGGGAGAATAAGCATCCCTAACCTTGAGTGACTTCCTCACGCTGGCCCAAACTGCCGCTGTGCTGCCAAATAATAAGGTTCGAGCCATGGGAGCTGCAACCCCCCTGCATGTTTCATATATAGCATTGTTATCACGGTCCTATGGCGGCCCGTCCCCCACATAAAGCCCCTGAACATGGATTCAAGTTTTGGGAAAAAGCTAACAGGGATAATGAATTGTACATTAGTGAAGAAGTAAAATAGGTGTGATAGTACCATTATTTTCACTACTGCAAATCGCCCTATCAGGGACAGAGGCAGCCTGTCCCAGAAGTCCATAGATCCTGTCACACCACTGAGAGCTCTGACTGTGTTATGTGTAGGCATTACCTCAGCTGAGTGGGAGATGAGTATTCCCAGGTACCTGAACTCGCACATCTCCCATGATAGAACCAGGTCTGATAAGTCGGGAGAGTCTAGTTCCTGCAGCTTGCCCAGAGGGAACACACAAAACCTGTCTATGTTAAATGGGATGCCAAAAAGTCCCACAAAACTACTCAATACCTCAAAGAGGAAGGGCAGATTATGATCTGGTTCACATAAATTCAAAAAGATATCATCTGCGTTAAGTGATATTAAGTCTCTGGACTTTCCGGCCCATAGCCCACCCTCACTGAATTCTGACCGCAGAAACACAGCACGGTCTCCAGTGCTATACTGTGCAGCAGTGGGGAAACATACTTGCCCGTGCAGACCCTAGCTATCGGTTTCATGTATAACAGGCGCACTCACCATGTGAAACCCGGTCCAAACCAAAATCTGCCTAGCACAGCATATATCCATTTAAATGAAATCAAATGCTTTAATAGCATCTAGTGATATCAAAGCACACCGCATATCTAAGCATGCAGTCCTGGCTATAATATACTGTAGTTGCCGGAGGTTCGTGGAGGTGTTCTGCCCACTTTCAACTTAACCTCCCTTTCCTCACCTTCCCCCAGAAGACAATGGGCCTCATTGCAGGTTTGGCGGTAGCTTTTGCCCCTGCCCAAAAGGGGGCTCTTGGCCGCCCCTCGTCTGGACTTTTAACCGCGATCCGCTCAGGTAGTGGGCTACACCTCCTGAAAATTGTATTGTCATCTACGCATCTGCTTTGAACACTACTTCAATGGGAGCAGCACACAGACTTGAAAAAAGACCTCGGACATCGTTGCTGGGTGTCATAAACTTTTATTGGAACCCACCTACCA
This sequence comes from Ambystoma mexicanum, assembly GCF_040938575.1. NCBI lineage: Eukaryota > Metazoa > Chordata > Amphibia > Caudata > Ambystomatidae > Ambystoma > Ambystoma mexicanum. The sequence goes on from NC_090932.1 coordinate 404,837,181, forward strand.
TCGATGATAAAACCTTTCTCCTCATGGTCGAAAAAGCCATTGATACAATGCTGGTGGACCAGTCAGCGGCAAATGTAATAATATGCGGTGATTTAAATGCTACCTGCTGCCCACGGGAAACGACAGGCGCCCAGCAAACATTTGCGCGAAACAGGGGAGCCAGAGGCAAAAAGTGGAAAAACTTAATGTCATCTAGAGCCTTCGTGAATGCAGGTGACCTTTTCCCAAGTCCAAGCCGTCTGCCTTCCTGGTGGAGAGGAGGATCTTCTGCGGATATTGACCACATCTTTGTTACCAAGCCTCTGGCTGAGCAAGCTGTCTCTTTTGAGGTAATCGCCACAAGTGCGAGTGATCATAATCTGCTATCCTTGAAGTGGAAATCTCTTCACACCGAAAAACCTTCCATGTTGTGCCAAATTGAGTGTAATCAGCAAAGAAACCGTCTGAAACTTTTGGTAAAGTCTTTAGCGATCATCAAATCACAATACCTAAGTAAACCGGAACCACGATCAGCTAACGCTGCGGCGATAGTCCCCGATTATTAGCCTCTCTTGGTGCCATTTACATCACAAGCCACAGGGTCAAAACCAATGTCAGGTACTCGAAGCCACACATACTGCAAGACCCTGGTAGAAAAATGACGGGCCCTAAGGAAACTGAAGCGTCACGCTAAAGTAAATCCCTCGCAAGAGAACCTTGACCAGCTGCGGAAAGTTCAATCTGATTACAAATCCTGGGTCTCGCACCACTGTCATCCGCTCTATCAGCAGGACGCCAAACTCATGTTGCAGAAAATGAGCCTTCAAAACTCCTGTGAATTCTGGTCCCTGCTCAGATCCGCTACAACACCAATGGTAAAAAGTCTGGCAAACAACATTGGAGAAGAGTCCCGGGTGAATTTCTTTAAAGATCTTTTTAAGTCCCCATCAGCTCTGACTGAAACTGAAGCTGACCTCACAAAGACATCATGGATCGATCTAAGTAACAAAGACGACATAGTAGAGGTTATTCGTAGGCTTAAATCTTCAAGAGCCCCTGGACCCGATGGAGTCACAAACATCGATCTAAAGGCCCACCCGGAGGAGTGGTCAGAGCTGATTAGCGCGATTTTCAAGCGATGCGCAAACTCAAAATCTATTCCATCTTCCTGGACCACCTCTATAGTGGTCCCCATATTCAAGAAAGGCAGCAAAGAGGACCCTTCAAACTATCGCCTCATAGCGCTTCTCAATATAATGGGAAAAGTGTTTGGGGCCCTCCTCCTAAAGCAATTCCAGCGCTGGACACAAAACGCTGAGTGTGCGGATCCTTTCCAAACTGGATTCACTAAAAACATTGGGACCTCAGCAAATATTCTGTTCCTGAGCGCATTAAAAAATAAAATTACTGAGGGGGCACCTCGCGTTTTTCTGGCTTTCATTGACCTGGCACAAGCGTTTGACCAGGTCAATAGAACAATCCCATGGAGGAAACTTTGCGAGTGGAACCGCCCACGAGAAATTTTACAACCAATCCGGGCGCTGCATAAGAACACCAGGATAAGAGTCAGGCTAAACCAAGCGGGCCTGCTATCAAAGGAAATTCCATCAAGCAGAGGGGTGAAGCAGGGCTGCCCTTGAGCGCCCGCTCTCTTCATAGCTTACATGGGCGACTTTCAGGCCACCGAATTTTCAGCTCGCTCCTTTCCACCAACTATGGGATCCAGAAAAACTACTCGTCTGCTGTATGCCGACGATATGATCCTGATGGATCTTACCCCTATCGGTCTTCAACACCAACTTAACAACTTGGCAGAATTTATACAGTGCAACGACCTACAAATTAATGTAGATCTTGGTACTGGAAAAGTCAAAAAGGACCAAAGAACGCTTGAGTTGGTTCCTAAACGGAACAGCACTGGAAAAGGTTCACTGTTTCAAATATCTTGGTGTGATGCTTGACTGTACAAAAAACAACGAAGCAGCACAGGAAGCACTCCTGAACAAGGTTCAGAACTTAGCTGCACAAGCACGAGTGGTAGACAAAAAATATGCCCGATTCTCACTGGCCCCAATTCTAAGATTCTATCGAGCAAAGGTGGTGCCCTCACTGTCATATGCGGCGGAGGCCATGCCACAAATCCCAGAGAAACTTTGGATTCGGTTGGAGGGGCTCTTTTGGCGCGCTGTTTTAGGCCTTCCGAAGGGTACATCTATGCTGCTGATTCGAAGAGAACTACGCCTCCTTTCGCCGGCAGCGACCATTGAAATCCGCAGCATGATGCTTTATAGGAAAACCCGACTCCCAAACCGACCTACCATTCTGGACATAATTTGGGAGGAAATCGAAGGTGGGAAATGTCCAGTCCTGGAAACCTGGGAAACATTGTGTAAAAACAAGCTGAACTAAATCTCGCAATCAGAAGAGGAGCTTACACAGAACCCAACAAAAATAAAAAGGAAACTGGAAGAGTTAGACTGGATAAAAACTCTTGATGGAGCGGCTCAGTTTAAGTCTACCAACCACCTCCCATCGCAACAGACCAAACTGAACACAATTCCGAACTACCTAACAAAATTCCCTAACAAGTCAGTAAGAAACATCTTTTTGAGGGCTCGTCTCAACCTTTTGGAGACAAACGAAATCAGGGCGATCAGAGGCCAATCCAGCTCAAATGGATGTCGTTTTTGTAAAAATGAAGAAGAGCCCGAAACCCTTCGGCATCTTCTACTGAACTGCCCGTAAACTCAATCAATTAGCGAAAAATATGTCCGCCCCCACCTGACGGCATCCTACACTCAGGAGGAAGCAATCTGGTGGGAAAGATTAATCAGCGGTGAAAAGACGGCCTGGACAATTGCTACAGCCCAAACCCTGAAACAGATTCTTATCGTCAGTCCTGAACTTGATAAGCAGTGATTTGGACTTCGGACATATTTTCTCCCTCTTTGTTTTCTTCTGATTTCTTTTGATGCCGCTGTTTGACTCATATGTTCTTTATGACAACGTTATTCTTCTTTCTTGTAAAAATCATTTATTTGATTAAACCAAGTAAATAAAAAAAAAAGAAAATATCGGCATACAAACATGTTACCATACACAACGATTCTGCATATATGACAACTACAGTGCACACAGGTATATCAATATGGAAGAGGAGAGGATATAGACGAGCAGATGGGTCCCCCGACTAGTATGAAATGTTGTTAGCAAGACCAATTGAAGCATTGAAAGACCCAGTATATGTAGCTATCGTAAAGTGCACAGCGCACTCCAAAGGAACAGACGTAGTGTCACGTGGAAATGCAGCTGCAGATGCAGCAGCACGTCCGGAAGCTTATATGCCCCTTTTTGAAGAAAGCTAATTACCTGTTTCCCTAGCCCAATAGAGAGGTTTACCAGAAGCATACAGTGATTATCAAAAGAACATATAATTGAATATCAGGAAAGAGACAGAGCAGTGGAAACATACTTATGGGTAAAAAGGGGATGAACCCTATTGCCAACTAACATCATTTGGAGAAAAAAAGCACAGGAAAAGTAGTCTTGCCCATAGAATTAATAAACATTGTACTATAGCAGTTCCATAACCCCACACATGCACCTAAGCAGCACATTGCTGCTGATATAAGTGAGGACTGGTCTGTGCCAAAACTGGCCGAACACGTCGACAAATTTGTGGCCAACTGCACTACATGCCACACATTTCATCCAGGACACACACTAAAGACATTGAAGGGGACATTTCCCCACCTAGAGGGCCATTCATGGAACTCCACATAGAATTCATAGATATGGTGAATCGTTGCAACACTTACAGATATGCACTAGTGGTAGTTTGCCCCTACTCCCATTGGATAAAGGCAGAGCCCAGCTCCAATGCACATGCTAAATCTGCTGCAAGGTTCTTAGTAAGGGAAGTGTTCCCTAGATGGGGTATGTGTGAGATAGTGATGTTGGATAATGGTCCCTACTTTGTGAATGAATTCCTGACAGAGGTATTTATTTTATTTATTTATTACATGTGTTACATGCCCAGACCCTGGGGTACCACAGTGAGGTTACAGACAGTTTGGTAAAAAATAGTCAGATCAAGTCAAAATCAACACATGTATACAATATTGCAGTCAAACATTACAGTGCGCCTTTGTACATTAGTCAAAGCCAGTCAAAAACAACACGGTTATATGGTATTGCAGCGAAAAATTACAGTGCACCTACATTCAAGCATATGAAACATTATTTATATATTCTAAGATTGCAGAATTATTGGTATTTGTTAAATAACCAGGTTTTTAGCAGTTTTTTTAACTTAGTGAGGGAGCCCTCTTTTTTTGATATTGGATGGGTGGGATTTCCAATGTTTGGGGGCCAGACTTTGGAAGCTACTGCCCCCTGCTCTGGTATTTCTGTAGCGGGGAGTTTCCATGAGTAGAAGGTTGTTAGATCTTAGGAATCTGGTCAATAATTTATTGACTAAAGCATTGTTCAAGTAGATAGGAGCTTTTTTGTAGTGACATTTGAAGGCGATGCATAGAGTTTTGAAGATGATTCTGGCTTTAATGGGCAACCAGTGTGAATCTCTCCTTATCTTAGAGATATGATCACATTTTTGAATACTTTGTGCTGCCCGTAAGGCTTTGTTTTGTATCAGTTGCAGTTTGTTGATGTTAGAAAGAGATTTTACGAGTAGTAGCACATTGCAGTAGTCAAGCTTGAGGTAACTCGATTGTTAGGAATCAGGTACAAACTGTGTATTGCCTACCACCCAAATGAAAACGTGGTGGTAGATAGATTAAATTCCCTCCTGAAATCATACTTAGCAGAACTCTGCAACACACTCAAAAGGAGCTGGATTCACTGCCTGAAACTGGCCCTCCTTGGCTTACAAAATCAGACCAATGAAAGACCAGCAATTCACACCCCATGAAGTGGTGACAGGCAGGACAATGTTTGCACCAGCAGTGCCTTCACGAATACTATCAGTCGCAAATCTCAGCGCAGATTTGTTAGGAGAGGAATTCCATGTGTACCTCAGGAACATGTCATTCTGTGCTAAGGTAATTTCTTCATAGATATACAGCCTAACAGAAAAACAGGCCCAACGAATCAACAGGGTGTCACAACAGAGGTACATCTTCATCTACAATGAGGTGACAAAGTATACGCAAGACAACACCTGCGTAAATGGTGTGAGCCCAAGTTCACTGGGCCACATGAAGTGGAGTACACAACCCTGAAAGCTGCAAATCTCAAAAATTATTGTGCATGGGTGCATCTGTCTGACCTGCAAAAGACACAAGAACAGCACCTCACTGCTGATGAATAATGGTCTACAGCATCAGAACAAGCCACAAAAGTAGAGTGTATTCAATAACTTTAAAAACAAACATAAGAAGAAACTGAGGCCTTTTGAGAATAGCAGAAAAAGTGCTACAGTTGATATTGAGAAAGCTCAGGAAAATAGATGTAGAAATGTGAACAATTTGCTGATAGGGATATGTTGTCTATTTCGCTCTCTACTTTCTATCTACTATCTACTGAAACTAGGGTATAGAGGTACTAAGCAAAATAGTACACAAACAGAAATGTGTTTGCATTTAGGAATAATGTTATGATTAGACACAGAAGACAAGTAAGCACAGAGGCAAGTAGAGTGCTAGACGAACATCACTCAGATGGCACAAACACGTGGTACAACCTTATGAAAGAGTTCAGTAGGGCCCAGGTAAAGGAATCATGTTATATTTATGGGCTTATCCCACATGTGGTTGGCATTCCCAGAATGTTCTTACCACAGGAAGTGTTGACTTTAGAGTAACAGTGCTTGGTACATTTAGTAACCTGCAGAATTCACGGCCAGTTTCAGGGACACACAGTATATATCAAAATAGACAAGAGATCAAAAGAAGAATGTGAGTTGATGGGAAAAAACTGGGAACCCCTGTCCAGTAAAGCCATTAGTAGTCATTGTAATGATTTGACTGCCTTAAGATTCTTGTATTAAATACATGCAATTATTATGTTTGAATTTCCATGGTAAAAGTGCACAGATTGCAACTAACCTTGTCTGATGTGGTTGAGTGATGCTCAGACAAGTTTCCAAATAACTCTTGCACTCCCCAGCTCTCTAAATAAACCAAGAGAGGGGAAGAACAAATGTCACAGAAAAACCCACTGGGGAAGAAAACCAGGCCAGGTTGAACCAAATGTGCATACAGCAAATCAGAAAGTCAGGTTCCATCTCTTTAGGTAAGGTGTAGCAGTTTTAATTTGACTACCCTTGTCGTGCTGTCAGAAAGGAGAAAGAGAGCGGTAAGTAAGGTATTGTTGTCTGAATGTAGATGGAATGTGTGGTAAGCGAGTTACTGATGTACCAAGACTTTTATATATGGAGTGTTGGGCTTGATTGCCTGCCGGTAACGTGAATCTGTCTTTCTTTTGAGAAGTGTTGAATGTAGTGACGTAGGGGAGAAAAGACAGAGAAGAACAGGTTCAAGGAAACGAAATGTAAGTTCATGCATAGGCAGATGGGGAGAATAATGAAGATTGAACTTACAATGTGTTTGGAGGAGAAAGTAGTCGCAATGTACTGTATTCTGTGAAGGTGCCTTCCTGGCAGAGCGAGGAGGAGACAGGAAGGAGGAAGCAGAACAGGTAGAAACTAGAGCTGTGCATGGACAAGCGGACACGATCTTGGATGAGGGATCGAAAAGCCTCTGAATAAGCCTCCATCTTTGCCAAATGGAACAGGTCCAAAACGGGACATGACAGTCATAGAAGGATCAACATTCTGGAACAAAAAGTGGATTAAGGGGCAAGCAGTATTCATTGCCTTGGGACTAATGGGATTTACAGAAGAAGAAATAAGACAAACAGATGAACTATGCAGAGATGTATCGACGTTGCAAGTTAATAAGTTGACAAGTTTGCATCATCATGAACAACCAGTAAAAGTGCAGAAACTCACTAGATCATTATTTTGTTTCAGAGGCCGAGGAAGTGTACCCATTGACAGCAATCATAAATGTAACAAAACATATCAAATGCCAGCTCTAGATGAAGGAACCTCCACTATTATGTATACAGTCTGGCAGTGTGGATCTAAAGCTTACTGTTATTTACCATAATCGTGGAGCGACATTTGTTCCCTCGTCACCGTACATGCACTGGTAATGGTTGTCCCTGCGATACACGTGGAGAATCCCAAAAGAATTCCCAGTCCCCTTAACTGGCCCCAACAAATGTAGGACACTTGGACTCACTTGGGGTGTATAGAAAGAAACGGAGCAGTTACTTCTCCAAGAAAGCTGATGAAGCATTCCAAAAGATGCTGCCCCAGTCCCAGTACTATTTGTTCAATAAAACCTAAGTCTTTTTTACGTTGTTGCCTTCAACGGGAATCCGAGCAGCCACCAATTCTAAATGGCTGTAGTTGCTCTGCTGGAACTTCATGGAGCGCTCAAATGCAACTGAACATGGACTTAACGCCATATGCAAGGAACTCAGGTGCTCAGGATCATAGCACGAAAAAAAAACACATGGTATTAAACATATCAGTGATGGAGGATGGAGGACGTAAGAAGATTGGCAGCTCCTGCTGTACCTATTATCCACTCAATGGTGCAGAAAATGGAGCAATTACTGTAGCTATCAAGCAAATGGCCCAATTGACACTGGACATGGAAAAGGAAGGAGAGATTGCTAAAGAAGACGACTAAATGACACTGTTTACATTGTGGATGCCCGGCTGGCTGAATAATTTTTGTCGAATGATGTTTCCTATCCTCGTACTTGTGATATTATTTTGGTGCATATGTCAATTAATTATCACCTGTTGTGTGTCCCGAAACAATGAAAAACATTTCTTTGCAGTAATGACAGGTAATGCCACTCCTTGGTGGAAAGATGAAAGCTGTTAAACAAATGAGCAACCACAGGTAGCAAAACACAGGAGCAGGTACCCCACAAACATACACAGTTACCCTGACAATGCTTTTTGTCCCAACTCAATGAGCCTGGCAACTAGATTGAGTGCTATATTGATACCACTCTAGAATAAACCCATAGTTGTTTGCAATACATCCCTTGGGATTACATCAGGTATGGTGGCGATCTAAGACATGTCAGAAAAATATGGCTACCCAAGAGTATCTATGAGTGGCCTGAAGAAGAAGAAGAATGATATGAAGGGAAATTTAGAGAAATATCTATCCCTCAAGAGATGAAAGAGGGGAATGTACGGGACTATGAGAATATGGGCACATTTATTCAACGTCCCAAATCTATATGAAAAAATAAACTGGGAAAAATACTATGAGAAAAGTACGCTGCAACAAAGCGAGCAGCCCCATATAGCAAAAGGCTTCATGCTTAGGCCAACAGAGCACTGGTAGCAATGCCTCAGCCTGACCATAGCACACCACTTGTACACTAACATAGTCATGCACCTTTACCTAAACTCAGCTGCATTTAACATCAAATAGAGAAATGTAGATGTGTTTATATTGACAAATACATGATTGCCATTATATTGCATTAGCTTAATATACTACACGGAGGCCTCGAGAGTTGATATCCATTCCTTCTGCATGAAAATCTTCCCGATCACCCCAGGCCCTCGATGAAAGGCACATATTCCTAGTTGCCTGATGCTGCGTAGGGAATGATTACAGCAAGGAGGAGCAGATGCAATCCTAGGGTTTTGTTTGCGGTAGTCAGATCATTGAAAGCCACATAAAATGATAATAAATACCAGAGTTTAAGGACAAGACACTGTACTCTGATTGACCGGACTACATAAGGTTTGCTGAGTTTCCATAGTCATGTCGCAGAGAAATATAACAAAATGTGTCCTTAAGCAGGACAACCAAATGCAACTTAATGAATGTCACGAGTTGGCAGAAGAGGAACAGTAAGTCATGCAGAAACATGTTCCCAGAGCTAGAATAAACATGGAACAACACTGTCCTTGGTAGGAAAAATTACATTCACAGAGCTCTCTAAGATGAACAAACAGTTATGCAAAGAAATCATTATCCATAGATAAGCCATAATTAAGAGGTAGTAAACAATACAGACATTTACATATAACTCACATCAAATGAATGCCACTGTGATAATGACAACTTGTACGGCCATTCACCCAAGCACTATTACTCATATTATAGCATTAACCAGTAATCGGAGGTCAATACAGTAGTTCACATCTAAATCACACTGCCTAAATGTACTGGCAAAATAGAAACACCTTTATGTCAATATACATTGCAAAAACACAGAGACACTTGTGCCATTATGACAGAGCAATGGTTGTCAGCAGCCAGGCCCAAATTGTTGCCTTTTGCCTTTTGTAACCACAATATAACCATGCACTCATTGTACAAGTATGTTGGATATTTCCCAGCGTAGGCAGTTATATTACATTTTTGTTTTCTCATATCTCAGGCATCACATTTTTTGGCTCTTTGAATTTGTTTTATTAATACCAAAAAGGACTTGCCATACAGCATTCAATGCACGATTTAATGTTTGACATTCCATAGAAGTGTGCCATTAGAGGTTTAACAGAGGCACAGTAACACACGGTGTAACCATAGGATGTGCTGTGTAGGCAACGCATGTAGGGTCTGTGTACCCAGTGAATGGCCAAAGGACACAATACACACTAACTGAGCAGGAATGCAAGTTGCACCCTGATGACACTGCAATTAGGATACATTTTAATGTATATGCCAAGGACATGTTCAAGCCATGCCTACAGCAAGTGCCTGTAAGCCATGGAAATAGGCTAAGCCATTAGAGATCTGGCAAAATGGCTGCTGTGCTTTTGACATTGTTGTAATGTGTGTCCTGGATGTTGTTCTCACAGTGGATTGCAGAAGACCCTTCCATGGGACACAGCAGACAATAGAATTGCAGCAAGGCTTGACCAAGGGCCATATGCTGAGCACAGTAGCCCACCTGGAAGACTGTAGGGCTTGATCTGCAGGCAGGCACTACAGCCACAGCTGACATGATATAGGCAGTGCATGGTTTCCATTACCTGATATATGGCAAAAAGCCAGGGAACAACTTTCACAGTTAAAGGCTGAAAGTTAGGCTCTGTGGCAACTGCTACCAGAATCAATTTCCCCTGGGCAAGACCAAAGGCCATGCCATAGCACAGTGCACATAACGAAGAAGTGAAGAAGTCCAAGCTCTTTGGGTACTGTAACCATGTTAACTGGGGCCTGGCATTAAGCAATGCCCTTAAGGAACTTCATGTAGTGTAAGATTTTTAAAGTCTATCATAAGAAAACAATCAGTGGGAAGTTTGGATCCTTCGCAATCGTTGTTTGTTGACAGAAAACATGCACCTACTCCAAAGAAAGCTCAAGATGGAGCAATAATATACACGTGGAACCTACAACTCTGAAATGTGTTTATTAATAGAGCCATGTCACAGAATGTAATTTACACGGGTGGCTATCCTGACCTTTTTAAATATTTGTAAAACAGAATGATGCTAGTAATCCTGTTTCAGAAGTGCTCTCTGCTAACCAGTGTCTACTTTCATAATAATCCATAATAAAAATACATAGTGCACATGTTTGCTCGACTGGGCCCTGTCTTCTGACACACTAGCAACTGCAGCAACACAGTGACATGCACATTCTTGACAGGCAGCCTGCTGGAATCTCAATTAAATACAGCTATATGATTCCATTAAGTGTTTGCTACCATGATAACTGTACATCTCAAATGCCTGTTTGCATTTTCATTGGTAAAATATAAATGTAAAGCGATATCTGCTTCAATATAGTTGCATTGGAGGAGGTACAGTTATAATTATCACAAACCCATCTGATATCATCTTATTGTGAAACTGGTTTCTAGTGAGGCACACAACTGTCAACGCTTTGTGTACACCTATCTGGGGCAGAGAGAAATCTACAACAAACTATTGGGTCCAGCCCTAGAAACTGCTTTTGTTCTCGGCTTGACCCATTCGCAAGCAAGCCTTCAGATCCTTCAAGAACTTCTGATTGGAGAATCTCACTGAGGTTACAGGGTTGGCGGCAACCCACTGGTCGCACCAGCGGATTACCACCAACCTTGTAATGAAGCCCATTGTATTTAGTTTGGAGGAAATTGTGTGAATGTTAGCTATTTGTGGGTGTTACTTTGGAGTTGCTGCTGGGCCTTGATAGACCTTGCTTTAGACTTTTCTACTATATGCTGTAGTAGTGATGGCTATTTTCCAAATGAGGTAGAATGTTAGGGTAATTTTATAGCTACAGTACTATTCCCCATATGGTTAGATAGTTTAAAAAGGGTCTGCAACCTGTGGCTCTCCCGATGTTTTAGGCCATGACTCTGATGTTCCCACACCATTGACTGTGAGGGATAGGGCAGATGGGAGTTGTAGTCAAAAACATCCAGAGAACAAAAGATTGCAGACCCCTGGAAAATGATACTGACCCACTGCAATGATTAACAAACAGGAATTAATGTGTCATCCTTTAAATTTGGATTTGGTGGATCTGACTATCACAGGCCAAGCCACAGAAACCTGTGTTTTTTTTGCTGATGCTTAGACATACAATTCAATGTGGACTAGCATTGTGATGATGGTGTGCACCAACACCAATGCCCCTGTAAAGAATGTTGCAGCACTATAGTTCACTTGCATGTGAATGCCTGCTTTGATGGAGCCTGGCGGAGAGCACGGTTCATGGCTGTGGAGATGCAAAAAATAGGAATTCACTTGTTCTAATATTACAGTAATCAATAGCAGACAGTGGCACCAGAATACTGACGATACTTAAAACCAAACATGCAAACAAAATTGGGCAATACATTTACAAACACTCTAATATAGTAATTTCTTGGCCGGTGGCCTTAGGGATCCATGCAGGTATCCTTGCAAGTGACACAAGGGAGGGTCGGGGAAGATCTCTCCAAGGGTTCCCCTGACTCAGGGACATCATCCAGTTAGGGGAATAGCCCTAGCACCTCCCTCTATCATCAGGTAATGTGATGAGGGATTCCCAGCACCTACAGGGTTTTGTCATTCAGATGAGCAGAACAATGCCACAAGGAGCATATTCCATGCCTCTATATTGGTAGTATGCTCCATGAGGCCCTTTCGCATGGCCCTGTGCCACATCACAGTTTCAGCCATACTCCACAGCTGAATGTCCTTCAGCCAGAGAGAATGGTTCGTGCCTTCCGCCTGTTTCCACGCCATTGCAATTCTCCTCTTAGCAAGGATGCATACCAAATCCATGAACTTAACTGTGTGCCTCACTTTGTCTGGCCTGCTATAGATCCCTAGCAAACATTTAATCAGGGTTCATTCATGTCTGCGTAAACTAGCCTTTTCCAGCGTCCATTTAACCATACTCCAGAAGGTCTGCATCCTCGGGCATCCCCAGAATATGTGCAGAATATGCGCAGGGGCATTTCCACACCATGAGCAGTTAGGCAATGCGTGGTTATTGAATTTGGACATTCTGGCGGGGGCCATACATGTCTAATGTGGGACAATGATCTGCAGCCATAGAAACCTTGCATTCCTAGACACATGCCTAGCAAAGAGCAATGCAGTATCCCACTGTTTATGTTCCAGCTCCAGCCCACGATCTAACTCCCAAGCTGCACTAATGTTCAGCCTACCAGTGCCCCTAGTAGCCAGGAGCTCAAAATATAGTTGTGACACAGGTTTCAGCCCATCCTCAAGATCATACATCAGCACCAATATTCCAGTATGCTGTGGCTCTGTCGGTGAGTCAGGCCATTTCCTTCTGGCCAGCCTAGCGAGCTTTAGGTACCTTAGGAATTGGAATTAGCTGCTATGCATCCCTGTGCTGGAGACTATATCATCAATTTCTCAAAAGAAACCTCCCTTATAGATATCACCCCAAGCCGAAACACCTGCACCCTCCCAACGTCTGGAAATCCAAGGTCGCTAATTTTGTGGCATAGGTCTGCTATCAGCGGCATATGGGGAGAATAAGCATCCCTAACCTTGAGTGACTTCCTCACGCTGGCCCAAACTGCCGCTGTGCTGCCAAATAATAAGGTTCGAGCCATGGGAGCTGCAACCCCCCTGCATGTTTCATATATAGCATTGTTATCACGGTCCTATGGCGGCCCGTCCCCCACATAAAGCCCCTGAACATGGATTCAAGTTTTGGGAAAAAGCTAACAGGGATAATGAATTGTACATTAGTGAAGAAGTAAAATAGGTGTGATAGTACCATTATTTTCACTACTGCAAATCGCCCTATCAGGGACAGAGGCAGCCTGTCCCAGAAGTCCATAGATCCTGTCACACCACTGAGAGCTCTGACTGTGTTATGTGTAGGCATTACCTCAGCTGAGTGGGAGATGAGTATTCCCAGGTACCTGAACTCGCACATCTCCCATGATAGAACCAGGTCTGATAAGTCGGGAGAGTCTAGTTCCTGCAGCTTGCCCAGAGGGAACACACAAAACCTGTCTATGTTAAATGGGATGCCAAAAAGTCCCACAAAACTACTCAATACCTCAAAGAGGAAGGGCAGATTATGATCTGGTTCACATGAATTCAAAAAGATATCATCTGCGTTAAGTGATATTAAGTCTCTGGACTTTCCGGCCCATAGCCCACCCTCACTGAATTCTGACCGCAGAAACACAGCACGGTCTCCAGTGCTATACTGTGCAGCAGTGGGGAAACATACTTGCCCGTGCAGACCCTAGCTATCGGTTTCATGTATAACAGGCGCACTCACCATGTGAAACCCGGTCCAAACCAAAATCTGCCTAGCACAGCATATATCCATTTAAATGAAATCAAATGCTTTAATAGCATCTAGTGATATCAAAGCACACCGCATATCTAAGCATGCAGTCCTGGCTATAATATACTGTAGTTGCCGGAGGTTCGTGGAGGTGTTCTGCCCACTTTCAACTTAACCTCCCTTTCCTCACCTTCCCCCAGAAGACAATGGGCCTCATTGCAGGTTTGGCGGTAGCTTTTGCCCCTGCCCAAAAGGGGGCTCTTGGCCGCCCCTCGTCTGGACTTTTAACCGCGATCCGCTCAGGTAGTGGGCTACACCTCCTGAAAATTGTATTGTCATCTACGCATCTGCTTTGAACACTACTTCAATGGGAGCAGCACACAGACTTGAAAAAAGACCTCGGACATCGTTGCTGGGTGTCATAAACTTTTATTGGAACCCACCTACCATCGATGATAAAACCTTTCTCCTCATGGTCGAAAAAGCCATTGATACAATGCTGGTGGACCAGTCAGCGGCAAATGTAATAATATGCGGTGATTTAAATGCTACCTGCTGCCCACGGGAAACGACAGGCGCCCAGCAAACATTTGCGCGAAACAGGGGAGCCAGAGGCAAAAGTGGAAAAACTTAATGTCATCTAGAGCCTTCGTGAATGCAGGTGACCTTTTCCCAAGTCCAAGCCGTCTGCCTTCCTGGTCGAGAGGAGGATCTTCTGCGGATATTGACCACATCTTTGTTACCAAGCCTCTGGCTGAGCAAGCTGTCTCTTTTGAGGTAATCGCCACAAGTGCGAGTGATCATAATCTGCTATCCTTGAAGTGGAAATCTCTTCACACCGAAAAACCTTCCATGTTGTGCCAAATTGAGTGTAATCAGCAAAGAAACTGTCTGAAACTTTTGGTAAAGTCTTTAGCGATCATCAAATCACAATACCTAAGTAAACCGGAACCACGATCAGCTAACGCTGCGGCGATAGTCCCCGATTATTAGCCTCTCTTGGTGCCATTTACATCACAAGCCACAGGGTCAAAACCAATGTCAGGTACTCGAAGCCACACATACTGCAAGACCCTGGTAGAAAAATGACGGGCCCTAAGGAAACTGAAGCGTCACGCTAAAGTAAATCCCTCGCAAGAGAACCTTGACCAGCTGCGGAAAGTTCAATCTGATTACAAATCCTGGGTCTCGCACCACTGTCATACGCTCTATCAGCAGGACGCCAAACTCATGTTGCAGAAAATGAGCCTTCAAAACTCCTGTGAATTCTGGTCCCTGCTCAGATCCGCTACAACACCAATGGTAAAAAGTCTGGCAAACAACATTGGAGAAGAGTCCCGGGTGAATTTCTTTAAAGATCTTTTTAAGTCCCCATCAGCTCTGACTGAAACTGAAGCTGACCTCACAAAGACATCATGGATCGATCTAAGTAACAAAGACGACATAGTAGAGGTCATTCGTAGGCTTAAATCTTCAAGAGCCCCTGGACCCGATGGAGTCACAAACATCGATCTAAAGGCCCACCCGGAGGAGTGGTCAGAGCTGATTAGCGCGATTTTCAAGCGATGCGCAAACTCAAAATCTATTCCATCTTCCTGGACCACCTCTATAGTGGTCCCCATATTCAAGAAAGGCAGCAAAGAGGACCCTTCAAACTATCGCCTCATAGCGCTTCTCAATATAATGGGAAAAGTGTTTGGGGCCCTCCTCCTAAAGCAATTCCAGCGCTGGACACAAAACGCTGAGTGTGCGGATCCTTTCCAAACTGGATTCACTAAAAACATTGGGACCTCAGCAAATATTCTGTTCCTGAGCGCATTAAAAAATAAAATTACTGAGGGGGCACCTTGCGTTTTTCTGGCTTTCATTGACCTGGCACAAGCGTTTGACCAGGTCAATAGAACAATCCCATGGAGGAAACTTCGCGAGTGGAACCGCCCACGAGAAATTTTACAACCAATCCGGGCGCTGCATAAGAACACCAGGATAAGAGTCAGGCTAAACCAAGCGGGCCTGCTATCAAAGGAAATTCCATCAAGCAGAGGGGTGAAGCAGGGCTGCCCTTGAGCGCCCGCTCTCTTCATAGCTTACATGGGCGACTTTCAGGCCACCGAATTTTCAGCTCGCTCCTTTCCACCAACTATGGGATCCAGAAAAACTACTCGTCTGCTGTATGCCGACGATATGATCCTGATGGATCTTACCCCTATCGGTCTTCAACACCAACTTAACAACTTGGCAGAATTTATACAGTGCAACGACCTACAAATTAATGTAGATCTTGGTACTGGAAAAGTCAAAAAGGACCAAAGAACGCTTGAGTTGGTTCCTAAACGGAACAGCACTGGAAAAGGTTCACTGTTTCAAATATCTTGGTGTGATGCTTGACTGTACAAAAAACAACGAAGCAGCACAGGAAGCACTCCTGAACAAGGTTCAGAACTTAGCTGCACAAGCACGAGTGGTAGACAAAAAATATGGCCGATTCTCACTGGCCCCAATTCTAAGATTCTATCGAGCAAAGGTGGTGCCCTCACTGTCATATGCGGCGGAGGCCATGCCACAAATCCCAGAGAAACTTTGGATTCGGTTGGAGGGGCTCTTTTGGCGCGCTGTTTTAGGCCTTCCGAAGGGTACATCTATGCTGCTGATTCGAAGAGAACTACGCCTCCTTTCGCCGGCAGCGACCATTGAAATCCGCAGCATGATGCTTTATAGGAAAACCCGACTCCCAAACCGACCTACCATTCTGGACATAATTTGGGAGGAAATCGAAGGTGGGAAATGTCCAGTCCTGGAAACCTGGGAAACATTGTGTAAAAACAAGCTGAACTAAATCTCGCAATCAGAAGAGGAGCTTACACAGAACCCAACAAAAATAAAAAGGAAACTGGAAGAGTTAGACTGGATAAAAACTCTTGATGGAGCGGCTCAGTTTAAGTCTACCAACCACCTCCCATCGCAACAGACCAAACTGAACACAATTCCGAACTACCTAACAAAATTCCCTAACAAGTCAGTAAGAAACATCTTTTTGAGGGCTCGTCTCAACCTTTTGGAGACAAACGAAATCAGGGCGATCAGAGGCCAATCCAGCTCAAATGGATGTCGTTTTTGTAAAAATGAAGAAGAGCCCGAAACCCTTCGGCATCTTCTACTGAACTGCCCGTAAACTCAATCAATTAGCGGAAAATATGTCCGCCCCCACCTGACGGCATCCTACACTCAGGAGGAAGCAATCTGGTGGGAAAGATTAATCAGCGGTGAAAAGACGGCCTGGACAATTGCTACAGCCCAAACCCTGAAACAGATTCTTATCGTCAGTCCTGAACTTGATAAGCAGTGATTTGGACTTCGGACATATTTTCTCCCTCTTTGTTTTCTTCTGATTTCTTTTGATGCCGCTGTTTGACTCATATGTTCTTTATGACAACGTTATTCTTCTTTCTTGTAAAAATCATTTATTTGATTAAACCAAGTAAATAAAAAAAAAAGAAAATATCGGCATACAAACATGTTACCATACACAACGATTCTGCATATATGACAACTACAGTGCACACAGGTATATCAATATGGAAGAGGAGAGGATATAGACGAGCAGATGGGTCCCCCGACTAGTATGAAATGTTGTTAGCAAGACCAATTGAAGCATTGAAAGACCCAGTATATGTAGCTATCGTAAAGTGCACAGCGCACTCCAAAGGAACAGACGTAGTGTCACGTGGAAATGCAGCTGCAGATGCAGCAGCACGTCCGGAAGCTTATATGCCCCTTTTTGAAGAAAGCTAATTACCTGTTTCCCTAGCCCAATAGAGAGGTTTACCAGAAGCATACAGTGATTATCAAAAGAACATATAATTGAATATCAGGAAAGAGACAGAGCAGTGGAAACATACTTATGGGTAAAAAGGGGATGAACCCTATTGCCAACTAACATCATTTGGAGAAAAAAAGCACAGGAAAAGTAGTCTTGCCCATAGAATTAATAAACATTGTACTATAGCAGTTCCATAACCCCACACATGCACCTAAGCAGCACATTGCTGCTGATATAAGTGAGGACTGGTCTGTGCCAAAACTGGCCGAACACGTCGACAAATTTGTGGCCAACTGCACTACATGCCACACATTTCATCCAGGACACACACTAAAGACATTGAAGGGGACATTTCCCCACCTAGAGGGCCATTCATGGAACTCCACATAGAATTCATAGATATGGTGAATCGTTGCAACACTTACAGATATGCACTAGTGGTAGTTTGCCCCTACTCCCATTGGATAAAGGCAGAGCCCAGCTCCAATGCATATGCTAAATCTGCTGCAAGGTTCTTAGTAAGGGAAGTGTTCCCTAGATGGGGTATGTGTGAGATAGTGATGTTGGATAATGGTCCCTACTTTGTGAATGAATTCCTGACAGAGGTATTTATTTTATTTATTTATTACATGTGTTACATGCCCAGACCCTGGGGTATCACAGTGAGGTTACAGACAGTTTGGTAAAAAATAGTCAGATCAAGTCAAAATCAACACATGTATACAATATTGCAGTCAAAAATTACAGTGCGCCTTTGTACATTAGTCAAAGCCAGTCAAAAACAACACGGTTATATGGTATTGCAGCGAAAAATTACAGTGCGCCTACATTCAAGCATATGAAACATTATTTATATATTCTAAGATTCCAGAATTATTGGTATTGGTTAAATAACCAGGTTTTTAGCAGTTTTTTTAACTTAGTGAGGGAGCCCTCTTTTTTTGATATTGGATGGGTGGGATTTCCAATGTTTGGGGGCCAGACTTTGGAAGCTACTGCCCCCTGCTCTGGTATTTCTGTAGCGGGGAGTTTCCATGAGTAGAAGGTTGTTAGATCTTAGGAATCTGGTCAATAATTTATTGACTAAAGCATTGTTCAAGTAGATAGGAGCTTTTTTGTAGTGACATTTGAAGGCGATGCATAGAGTTTTGAAGATGATTCTGGCTTTAATGGGCAACCAGTGTGAATCTCTCCTTATCTTAGAGATATGATCACATTTTTGAATACTTTGTGCTGCCCGTAAGGCTTTGTTTTGTATCAGTTGCAGTTTGTTGATGTTAGAAAGAGATTTTACGAGTAGTAGCACATTGCAGTAGTCAAGCTTGAGGTAACTCGATTGTTAGGAATCAGGTACAAACTGTGTATTGCCTACCACCCACATGAAAACGTGGTGGTAGATAGATTAAATTCCCTCCTGAAATCATACTTAGCAGAACTCTGCAACACACTCAAAAGGAGCTGGATTCACTGCCTGAAACTGGCCCTCCTTGGCTTACAAAATCAGACCAATGAAAGACCAGCAATTCACACCCCATGAAGTGGTGACAGGCAGGACAATGTTTGCACCAGCAGTGCCTTCACGAATACTATCAGTCGCAAATCTCAGCGCAGATTTGTTAGGAGAGGAATTCCATGTGTACCTCAGGAACATGTCATTCTGTGCTAAGGTAATTTCTTCATAGATATACAGCCTAACAGAAAAACAGGCCCAACGAATCAACAGGGTGTCACAACAGAGGTACATCTTCATCTACAATGAGGTGACAAAGTATACGCAAGACAACACCTGCGTAAATGGTGTGAGCCCAAGTTCACTGGGCCACATGAAGTGGAGTACACAACCCTGAAAGCTGCAAATCTCAAAAATTATTGTGCATGGGTGCATCTGTCTGACCTGCAAAAGACACAAGAACAGCACCTCACTGCTGATGAATAATGGTCTACAGCATCAGAACAAGCCACAAAAGTAGAGTGTATTCAATAACTTTAAAAACAAACATAAGAAGAAACTGAGGCCTTTTGAGAATAGCAGAAAAAGTGCTACAGTTGATATTGAGAAAGCTCAGGAAAATAGATGTAGAAATGTGAACAATTTGCTGATAGGGATATGTTGTCTATTTCGCTCTCTACTTTCTATCTACTATCTACTGAAACTAGGGTATAGAGGTACTAAGCAAAATAGTACACAAACAGAAATTTGTTTGCATTTAGGAATAATGTTATGATTAGACACAGAAGACAAGTAAGCACAGAGGCAAGTAGAGTGCTAGACGAACATCACTCAGATGGCACAAACACGTGGTACAACCTTATGAAAGAGTTCAGTAGGGCCCAGGTAAAGAAATCATGTTATATTTATGGGCTTATCCCACATGTGGTTGGCATTCCCAGAATGTTCTTACCACAGGAAGTGTTGACTTTAGAGTAACAGTGCTTGGTACATTTAGTAACCTGCAGAATTCACGGCCAGTTTCAGGGACACACAGTATATATCAAAATAGACAAGAGATCAAAAGAAGAATGTGAGTTGATGGGAAAAAACTGGGAACCCCTGTCCAGTAAAGCCATTAGTAGTCATTGTAATGATTTGACTGCCTTAAGATTCTTGTATTAAATACATGCAATTATTATGTTTGAATTTCCATGGTAAAAGTGCACAGATTGCAACTAACCTTGTCTGATGTGGTTGAGTGATGCTCAGACAAGTTTCCAAATAACTCTTGCACTCCCCAGCTCTCTAAATAAACCAAGAGAGGGGAAGAACAAATGTCACAGAAAAACCCACTGGGGAAGAAAACCAGGCCAGGTTGAACCAAATGTGCATACAGCAAATCAGAAAGTCAGGTTCCATCTCTTTAGGTAAGGTGTAGCAGTTTTAATTTGACTACCCTTGTCGTGCTGTCAGAAAGGAGAAAGAGAGCGGTAAGTAAGGTATTGTTGTCTGAATGTAGATGGAATGTGTGGTAAGCGAGTTACTGATGTACCAAGACTTTTATATATGGAGTGTTGGGCTTGGTTGCCTGCCGGAAACGTGAATCTGTCTTTCTTTTGAGAAGTGTTGAATGTAGTGACGTAGGGGAGAAAAGACAGAGAAGAACAGGTTCAAGGAAACGAAATGTAAGTTCATGCATAGGCAGATGGGGAGAATAATGAAGATTGAACTTACAATGTGTTTGGAGGAGAAAGTAGTAGCAATGTACTCTATTCTGTGAAGGTGCCTTCCTGGCAGAGCGAGGAGGAGACAGGAAGGAGGAAGCTGAACAGGTAGAAACTAGAGCTGTGCATGGACAAGCGGACACGATCTTGGATGAGGGATCGAAAAGCCTCTGAATAAGCCTCCATCTTTGCCAAATGGAACAGGTCCAAAACGGGACATGACAGTCATAGAAGGATCAACATTCTGGAACAAAAAGTGGATTAAGGGGCAAGCAGTATTCATTGCCTTGGGACTAATGGGATTTACAGAAGAAGAAATAAGACAAACAGATGAACTATGCAGAGATGTATCGACGTTGCAAGTAAATAAGTTGACAAGTTTGCATCATCATGAACAACCAGTAAAAGTGCAGAAACTCACTAGATCATTATTTTGTTTCAGAGGCCGAGGAAGTGTACCCATTGACAGCAATCATAAATGTAACAAAACATATCAAATGCCAGCTCTAGATGAAGGAACCTCCACCATTATGTATACAGTCTGGCAGTGTGGATCTAAAGCTTACTGTTATTTACCATAATCGTGGAGCGACATTTGTTCCCTCGTCACCGTACATGCACTGGTAATGGTTGTCCCTGCGATACACGTGGAGAATCCCAAAAGAATTCCCAGTCCCCTTAACTGGCCCCAACAAATGTAGGACACTTGGACTCACTTGGGGTGTATAGAAAGAAACGGAGCAGTTACTTCTCCAAGGAAGCTGATGAAGCATTCCAAAAGATGCTGCCCCAGTCCCAGTACTATTTGTTCAATAAAACCTAAGTCTTTTTTACGTTGTTGCCTTCAACAGGAATCCGAGCAGCCACCAATTCTAAATGGCTGTAGTTGCTCTGCTGGAACTTCATGGAGCGCTCAAATGCAACTGAACATGGACTTAACGCCATATGCAAGGAACTCAGGTGCTCAGGATCATAGCACGAAAAAAAACACATGGTATTAAACATATCAGTGATGGAGGATGGAGGATGTAAGAAGATTGGCAGCTCCTGCTGTACCTATTATCCACTCAATGGTGCAGAAAATGGAGCAATTACTGTAGCTATCAAGCAAATGGCCCAATTGACACTGGACATGGAAAAGGAAGGAGAGATTGCTAAAGAAGACGACTAAATGACACTGTTTACATTGTGGATGCCCGGCTGGCTGAATAATTTTTGTCGAATGATGTTTCCTATCCTCGTACTTGTGATATTATTTTGGTGCATATGTCAATTAATTATCACCTGTTGTGTGTCCCGAAACAATGAAAAACATTTCTTTGCAGTAATGACAGGTAATGCCACTCCTTGGTGGAAAGATGAAAGCTGTTAAACAAATGAGCAACCACAGGTAGCAAAACACAGGAGCAGGTACCCCACAAACATACACAGTTACCCTGACAATGCTTTTTGTCCCAACTCAATGACCCTGGCAACTAAATTGAGTGCTATATTGATACCACTCTAGAATAAACCCATAGTTGTTTGCAATACATCCCTTGGGATTAGATCAGGTATGGTGGCGATCTAAGACATGTCAGAAAAATATGGCTACCCAAGAGTATCTATGAGTGGCCTGAAGAAGAAGAAGAATAATATGAAGGGAAATTTAGAGAAATATCTATCCCTCAAGAGATGAAAGAGGGGAATGTACGGGACTATGAGAATATGGGCACATTTATTCAACGTCCCAAATCTATATGAAAAAATAAACTGGGAAAAATACTATGAGAAAAGTACGCTGCAACAAAGCGAGCAGCCCCATATAGCAAAAGGCTTCATGCTTAGGCCAACAGAGCACTGGTAGCAATGCCTCAGCCAGACCATAGCACACCCCTTGTACACTAACATAGTCATGCACCTTTACCTAAACTCAGCTGCATTTAACATCAAATAGAGAAATGTAGATGTGTTTATATTGACAAATACATGATTGCCATTATATTGCATTAGCTTAATATACTACACGTAGGCCTCGAGAGTTTGATATCCATTCCTTCTGCATGAAAATCTCCCCATCACCCCAGGCCCTCGATGAAAGGCACATATTCCTAGTTGCAAAATTTGAACAGCCGCATGCCTGATGCTGCGTAGGGAATGATTACAGCAAGGAGGAGCAGATGCGTTCCTAGGGTTTTGTTTGCGGTAGTCAGATCATTGAAAGCAACATAAAATGATAATAAATACCAGAGTTTAAGGACAAGACACTGTACTCTGATTGACCGGACTACATAAGGTTTGCTGAGTTTCCATAGTCATGTCGCAGAGAAATATAACAAAATGTGTCCTTAAGCAGGACAACCAAATGCAACTTAATGAATGTCACGAGTTGGCAGAAGAGGAACAGTAAGTCATGCAGAAACATGATCCCAGAGCTAGAATAAACATGGAACAACACTGTCCCTGGTAGGAAAAATTACATTCACAGAGCTCTCTAAGATGAACAAACAGTTATGCAAAGAAATCATTATCCATAGATAAGCCATAATTAAGAGGTAGTAAACAATACAGACATTTACATATAACTCACATCAAATGAATGCCACTGTGATAATGACAACTTGTACGGCCATTCACCCAATCACTATTACTCATATTATAGCATTAACCAGTAATCGGAGGTCAATACAGTAGTTCACATCTAAATCACACTGCCTAAATGTACTGGCAAAATAGAAACACCTTTATGTCAATATACATTGCACAAACACAGAGACACTTGTGCCATTATGACAGAGCAATGGTTGTCAGCAGCCAGGCCCAAATTGTTGCCTTTTGCCTTTTGTAACCACAATATAACCATGCACTCATTGTACAAGTATGTTGGATATTTCCCAGCGTAGGCAGTTATATTACATTTTTGTTTTCTCATATCTCAGGCATCACATTTTTTGGCTCTTTGAATTTGTTTTATTAATACCAAAAAGGACTTGCCATACAGCATTCAATGCACGATTTAATGTTTGACATTCCATAGAAGTGTGCCATTAGAGGTTTAACAGAGGCACAGTAACACACGGTGTAACCATAGGATGTGCTGTGTAGGCAACGCATTTAGGGTCTGTGTACCCAGTGAATGGCCAAAGGACACAATACACACTAACTGAGCAGGAATGCAAGTTGCACCCTGATGACACTGCAATTAGGATACATTTTAATGTATATGCCAAGGACATGTTCAAGCCATGCCTACAGCAAGTGCCTGTAAGCCATGGAAATAGGCCAAGCCATTAGAGATCTGGCAAAATGGCTGCTGTGCTTTTGACATTGTTGTAATGTGTGTCCTGGATGTTGTTCTCACAGTGGATTGCAGAAGACCCTTCCATGGGACACAGCAGACAATAGAATTGCAGCAAGGCTTGACCAAGGGCCATATGCTGAGCACAGTAGCCCACCTGGAAGACTGTAGGGCTTGATCTGCAGGCAGGCACTACAGCCACAGCTGACATGATATAGGCAGTGCATGGTTTCCATTACCTGATATATGGCAAAAAGCCAGGGAACAACTTTCACAGTTAAAGGCTGAAAGTTAGGCTCTGTGGCAACTGCTACCAGAATCAATTTCCCCTGGGCAAGACCAAAGGCCATGCCATAGCACAGTGCACATAACGAAGAAGTGAAGAAGTCCAAGCTCTTTGGGTACTGTAACCATGTTAACTGGGGCCTGGCATTAAGCAATGCCCTTAAGGAACTTCATGTAGTGTAAGATTTTTAAAGTCTATCATAAGAAAACAATCAGTGGGAAGTTTGGATCCTTCGCAATCGTTGTTTGTTGACAGAAAACATGCACCTACTCCAAAGAAAGCTCAAGATGGAGCAATAATATACACGTGGAACCTACAACTCTGAAATGTGTTTATTAATAGAGCCATGTCACAGAATGTAATTTACACGGGTGGCTATCCTGACCTTTTTAAATATTTGTAAAACAGAATGATGCTAGTAATCCTGTTTCAGAAGTGCTCTCTGCTAACCAGTCTCTACTTTCATAATAATCCATAATAAAAATACATAGTGCACATGTTTGCTCGACTGGGCCCTGTCTTCTGACACACTAGCAACTGCAGCAACACAGTGACATGCACATTCTTGACAGGCAGCCTGCTGGAATCTCAATTAAATACAGCTATATGATTCCATTAAGTGTTTGCTACCATGATAACTGTACATCTCAAATGCCTGTTTGCATTTTCATTGGTAAAATATAAATGTAAAGCGATATCTGCTTCAATATAGTTGCATTGGAGGAGGTACAGTTATAATTATCACAAACCCATCTGATATCATCTTATTGTGAAACTGGTTTCTAGTGAGGCACACAACTGTCAAAGCTTTGTGTATAACTATCTGGGGCAGAGAGAAATCTACAACAAACTATTGGGTGCAGCCCTAGAAACTGCTTTTGTTCTCGGCTTGACCCATTCGCAAGCAAGACTTCAGATCCTTCAAGAACTTCTGATTGGAGAATCTCACTGAGGACCACACCAAACTCCACCTCACATGGGCTGATGCATCTCTGACGTTTAGAACTGCAACTTGCTTTTCCAAGAACCCAATACTACCCTCATAAACAACATCAATTACCCTGCCCCAGTGAAGCAGTGCCCCCTGAAGACTAAACCCTCCACACCCTGCTACACTCAAGAACTCAACCTCAACAAACGAACCATGAGAAAACAAGAAAATAATTGGCTACAATCCTGCAGCATGTCCGACCTCTCCCAGCTCAAGGAACTCTGTGCTACATGCAGGTGATTGATCAATATTGCCAAGGTAACTACGACTAAAGCACCATAGCCAAGGCCAATAATGAAAGCAGAGCCATCTTGAAAGCCATTAAGCACTGCATCAACCCTCTGCCTGATTCACCAATAGACCAGGCCATCAAAAATTCCACTGCCATCAACTCTTTCTTTGTCAACAAGAACAACATGATCCACCAACACATATACACCAATGCTACAACTGACAGCACACAATACATTCCATATTGCAAAGCCACAAACACCTGAACAACTTTCAAGGCTCTTACTATGGAAGAACTCACTGCCACCTTAGCATCCCTCAAAGCCACATTGTATGAGGACTATATCCTCTCTGCCTCTGTACTCAAGATCCTTCTGACTGAAGCACTCCTCCCTTAGATAACAATCATCAGCAGCTCCCTAACTCAAAGCACCTTGCACTCGACCCCCAAGACCAGACAAATCCACCCACTTCTTACGAAACCAACACTGGACCCTGACAATCTCAACGACTACCACCTCAAGAATCATATTCTCTTCATAGGCAAGATCCTTGATAAAACAATAGCTATGCTACTCCTCCATCACATGGAAGCCAATCACTTCCTCCAGTCCTACCAATCTAGCTTCAGACCCAGGTGCAGCACAGCAATGGAAACCATCAATGGGATCAACAATACCCTTGATAAAGGCCATTTTTTGCCTCCTATTTCTCCTTGAAATTTCAGCAGCATTTGACACAGTATAGACCACTAAACACTCACCAACACTCTACGTCGCCACATGGAGATCAACGAGAGCCCCCTCAGCTGGTTCAAATCATATCTTGCGAGGTTCCATGTGTTAATATCACAGCAAAAAGGGCCGTGGACACAAAATATTGTGTCAAAAAGGCAGTGGTTTTGCTGCTGCAATCCATGTAAAGGATGCAGGGGACACCCCTGCAACCCTTGTACCCATTATACCATTTAAGGGGAGCAGGGGACACCGTGCAACCCCCGCTCTCCTTAAATGGTGTAATGGGGTACATCTTTAATGGGTCAAATCACAACATTTTTGCCACGATTTTTTGTACAGGTGACATTTTTGCTGCGATTTTATCACTGCATACCGCTTGCGAATGTCCAACAATTTACACAAATGGATTCTTCAAGATCAGCAACTCCACACATCACCTCTGGTCTCCCACACGGATCCATCCTGTCCCCTGTGATCTTCAATCTGTGCATAGACCTGCTCAGAACCCTCCTCACTCCACAGAGCATCAACGTTCAACAACACACAGATGACATGCATATCTACCTCAAGATATCCTCCATTGAAGACATTCACAGTGTTAAGCCTGCCTCACATTGATCCAGTCCTGGATTTGCAGACGGAATTCCCGCTGCTGACCAACAACCCTGATCTCCCTTCTCTGTCTTCGCTCCAAGACTCTGGAATCCTTCCCCCATCAACATCAGACTTGCCCCATCACTTCTATAGTTCAGAATAGAGCTCACAACATTCCTCCTAAAGGAATGGCTACAACTTAACACTTAGGTCCACACAATCTGCACTAACCACCCTACCTGAGACTCTGTGAACTGCTACACACTATCTCCCCTCTAGGTTGCTTGTGGATCCCTTGCTGCCAATTGTCCCCCCTTGCCCTCTCCTGTTAGCTGCCCCCTTCATTTTCCTCTGCTTCCCTCACTGAGTTATTTCCCCTATGATTGTAAACTGCTCCATTGCTTCCTGAATCTAGGTATGTGTTCCATAAATATTATAATAATAATAATAATAATAATAATAATAATAATAATAATAATAATAATAATAATAATAATAATAATAATATTTCAATGGAAATGCTGCCAACATAATGTTAAAATTATAGAAGTGAGATAATGAATGGAGTGTCTAGGATGTAAGGCAGACATGGGAAGTGGGGGCGGGGGGAGAAGTAGAGGGCATCTAAGGAGAATTCTGTTCCCAGAGGTTGTTTCCTGCAATATTAAAATGTTTAGGCCACACTTACTGCTGCTATCGCCTACTCACCTCCTACACACAAAGCATTCTGGGAGATTATACCAGAAGTCAAACACTTGCTACAACAGCCGAGATGTGCTCCTTACAGAAGTCTTGAAATGAACCAATCTGCTATGCAAAATTAGTATATAAGAGAGTGAGAAACCACCTATCATAGAATCATCTTTGGACTAAAGGAGAATAAGGATTTCACTTGAACTTTATTGGAAGACTGTATGCAAAAAGCAATCAACCTTAGAGGTGAAAATAAAGCGTTCCAAGGAGGTGGAAAGACCCCCCCCCCAACTAAACCTCTCAAGAGTGTTAGGGAGAATTCTCAAAAATGTGATAATTCCCTTTAGCTTACAGACCCCAGCAACATTGCTGGATTTTGAGGACTTGATTTGTTTTACCTAGAACGAGTGTGAGCCTTTTTTCCCACTCTTTCATGTATGTCGATGTGTGTTTTACTCTTGTGCTCTTTGATTATGGAGTTTTAAGATAACTCCATAGGTATCTTTACAGGTGTGTTACACAGCACCCTCAGTGCAGTGACACAGGGATGTCTTTTTTAGTCTCCCAAAAGGTTTAAATACCTTCTCGGGATAAACTACTGTTTCCCAAAGAATGTAAGGATAAATTGACTTTACTAGTCTTTTTAGCACAAACTATCTTCCTATAGAGTGTGGAGGGGTTACCCGGTATCCCATGTGTCTAGAAACTCATGTAGCAGTCAAATGCTACTCTTTCCCATCAAAATGACTGGTGGCAGTGGTTTTACAACAAACTACTATAATTTTTCCCGACTGCGAACACCGGTAGCTAAAAATCCCAGGAGCCATGTTTTTCAAGATGGCGCCTTAAGCCCCTTTGTTTAAACAGGTCCCGATCTTCTTTTTGCACCATTTCATTTTGGAAAGGTCCTTCTAAAGTTTGTCTCTGTGTGCCAAACCAGGTTTGGTCCATTTGTTCCTATGCCTTTGGCAGGCTTCAGGACTGAAGACCGCCTCTGGCGTCTGAGTGTCTGGGGTGGGCAGGAAGTGAGGGAGGTGCCCGAAACTCCCTGTGCTTAGTCTCCTGGGAGACCCAAATGCACTCTGGTGTGATTGGCTGGCTGACTGTCCGGCAAGGAAAGCCACCCTGCTGGGGGAGTGGCAGCTAGGCTGGGATGAAAGGGAGAAAACTGGTTAAAAGGCGAGTCTCTGGGACTGGAAAACAGAGTCGACCACTGGAACGAAAGAACCAAAGATGAGCTGGAAGAGGACGGCTGCTACAACTCTTCGACAGTTGGTTTGCCCAGTGAAGCCCTGCTGCAGGTCCGAATCGCCAATTTCATCTCGACAGAGAAGCCCTTCAAGGACGTCTTTTCCCTTTGAGATGGTGGGACCAATCAACACGTAAGCCACCTGGATCCCATTCTCTGCGCTGGTTAGGTTTAACCAGGGACACGGACACCAGCTTGTGCGCTTGACTACAGCTACTCGAACTGAAGTGACTCCATTTTGTCAGTGTTTTCCAACAATCCTGTGCAGTCCCCGATGTCCTCCCTCTTGTCCCCCCAACTGAGGCTCAGGAACAGTGAGATCTGCTAGAACTACAAGGAACCAACGTCTTCAGCTGCATCTTTTGATTCATATTAAGGTACTGTGCCAAAACGACTGAGAGAACGCATCTCTCGCGGTGAAAGTTTGTGGAACTTTTCCAACTTGCAGGCCTAATCAGCTTGTGACCCAACATATGATTCTTTTTTTTACAAACTACTTCTGAGAACATTGGCAAATACTTTACTGTTTACTACAAGAACTGCTCTTTCCTATCCAAGACACTAGCCCATTGACTTTGGCCTAGGCCTATCGAACTGAATTGAGTCCTCTAGTGAACTGAAACTATTTGCACTGCCTAAGAAAGTAATTTTGATCTATTCTATTAACCTGTGCCTTTTACTCCCATTTAAAGTAACTGAAATGCCATTTTGCTCATATTTCAGGGGAGCCTTATTTCCTCAGAAGCTTATTGGTTCAGTACGGAAGTGTGTTTGTGTATAATATTAAGTTGCCTCCTTCTAATGAACCAATCAGTGAAAGCGCCACATGTCCGCGGACATGACGCTACGGATTAGCCAATTGATTGCTTGTCCGCGGAGCGAATAGGGAAGTGTGACCGCGGAGCGGACATAGATATCACACATTTTTTTAGACCTACTTTTTGGTCGTTTTAAAGAAAAATACTGGACGGATTGTCACCAAATTTACAAAAGCACACTTTAGGGACCAAGCCCCTGCGGCAAATTTGGTGAAAATCCGTCCAGCGGTTTGGCCTGTAGGGTTGCGCAAAGTTTTTCCCCCATTCAGTCTATGGGAAAACAAGAGGTTTTGGGACCCCCCTATAACTCCCCCCCCCCGGATCAAACATCACCAAACAGAGCGGCCCATATACTTTTTATGCAAAGTTTGGAGAATATTCGTCCAGGGGGAGCAGAGTTACAGGCCGCCCAAAAAGTGCTCTTCCTATGGCAACAGCAACTTAACCATAACTACACAGCCACTAAAGTGGCTGTGTAATATATCCATGTCCATTAATGGAACTCTGTGTCCCAAAGGAAATGGGTTATTGTGTGCAGAAAAAGAATAAAGACCATTAACACAAATTATGTCTACAAACAACACTGTTCTTTTGGAAACCTGCACCTGAAGGAACTGTGGCAAAGTTGGTGTGTCCCTCCAGTCTTACAATGCAGCATTAGCTAAATATGGATTGTGGAATCAGTGCATTCACATTACATTTGAAAGCAGGATCTATTCTGCTCTGATACTGCACTACACCCTTACCATTATGTCTCCTTCAATTTCCATTACACAGTAACTTTAGGCCACTGCCCAATTCCAGTACATTGTTGTGGTCCTGGGCTCAGCCTTATATTTTGAAGCAGGGCATTCTTGATTTGTTGGATATGTACAAAGTGAAAAACATACAAATGTAGCTTTGATTTGTAGGGTATATTTATACGCTTAGTGGAAAATATAAACTTGTGCAACTTATGCTAAAACATCTGAGGCTAATATTTTGGATGGAGATATATACAATATGCACCAGACTTGGAAATTACTGCAATGTAAAGTTTTGAGAAAGTAAAAACAATATAGGACATATCATTAGCTGTTTAAAAGAGACTGGCTGACAATGTATGTTAAATATGTAGATCATTTGTAGAATGGAGAGGGTGGGTTTACCAAGGAAGTGTGTAGAAGGGGAGTCAAATAATAGTACCTTGTGGGGCCCCTAGCACACAGATGATGGAGGAGGGGGTTCCACTGTTTAGGGAAATGGCTGGCTTGGTTAGGTATAGTGATGTACCTTAAAGGGCCCCTGTCCCAAGTTGGCACCATGTGAGTGTCTTCTACCCTGAGATGGGAACCAGATTAGAGTGAACAACTGATCCTCCACAGACTAACACCACGCCCATCAGCCACTAGCTTGGGGAGACACCTGGCCCTATTAATCTTCACACTAGAGTTCCTCAGAGCAAAAGACAGGGAACTTTGTCACATCATTTAACTAATACTGTTCTTCTGTGTTTTTCTTCTTATCAATCTAATCTTTCTTATGTCACTTCATGGAAGGGCTCTTTTTCATGTCCCTATCCTCTTTTGGTGTTCCTCGGGACTGTTTTGGGCCCACTTCAATTTATTTTATACACTTCATCTTTGGCTTCCTTGATTTCAGAACAGGTCTTTCAGGCTCACCTCAAAGCTGATGATACTAGCATGTTTTCTTTACTTTCCCTGATTTTATGATCCTGTTTATCAGCTTTTATCTGCCTGTCTTATAATGTTATCTTTTGGATGTCCTCTCACTTTTTCTATCTTGATCTATCT
Organism: Ambystoma mexicanum; assembly: GCF_040938575.1. Classification (NCBI taxonomy): domain Eukaryota; kingdom Metazoa; phylum Chordata; class Amphibia; order Caudata; family Ambystomatidae; genus Ambystoma; species Ambystoma mexicanum. Next base: position 404,868,574 of record NC_090932.1, read on the forward strand.
TAATCTATTTGAATCCCCCAAAAACCAAAATTATTTTCTTCCTGCTTCTTCCTCCATTTTAGCTCCTTTTTTGTATATTTTCATCTGTTTCAGTTTCCTATTGGTTACCAGTCTTCCAATCTGGGCTTTTGCTTTGCTTTAATACTTCCCTTTCTTTTACAGTTAAAAATGTCCATGCTAGTTCAGTCGTGTCATTTTTATATTGTTAATATTAAAAGCATCTTAACTATTGTTCTTCCTTATATATGGGTCTTTCTAATGTCATGCTTTTTCCTCTTAAATCGGTTTTCCATTCTTCTGTAAGAATTCTATGTGGTCTCCATTTCCCCAATAATGTTTATCCCTCTTTGGCTCAATTCATTTGGCTTGAATATCAATTCCTTTTTTGGTTTTTAAATGAGTTCATGAATTGGCTCCTACTTATATTTGGTCCTGGGTTTATTGATATCATTAGCCAAAAGGTCTCAGTTCTGACATCCATTTTTTTTCTTTCTGTTTAACCCCCTTGTGCATCCTCTTAATTTTCTTCATTTACAGTTTTAACTCGCAAGTTATGGAATACTCTTACTTTAGATACTCGCTAGCTTTGGAACTTTACCAACTTTAGGGACGGCTTAACTCTAATTTATTTGCATATTGCTTTTTCCAAAATGTTGTACCTTATAAGAACAATATAATTCCCCATGGATACAAAGAAATGTTATGAATAGTAAGTGGAAAATGTGTGGGAGAATGGGAAGACCTTGGCAATTTAATTTTAATTTGTTAGTACGGCTACCCTTTAATTCAACCAGAGATTGTTTAGACAAGCATGCATTCCACTAATACTTGGCTCCAGTCAAAATAAAGTTATGGCTTCTGAAATCACACATTGGCATGCATGTACATGTTTCTGTTATAAAAGGAGAGTTTTAAGAAAAATTCCCACAAGCAATATTGAATAAAGATGCAATATTGAGGTTAGCCATTGTTTTCTGTTATTACATGTATAAGTCATAATAAACATCAAACAAAAGTATGAAGATATGCAAGGTATATATGGAAAAGATGATAATTGCAATTAAAGCATTCTCCTGTTTTACAATTCTGTTTGAACACACAAGATAAGAGCAGTTGTTAAAAACGGTCAGCAGTTGTGTAATCTTGACACAAGATTGTTTTATAGAAATTTCAGTAGACAAGCTGACTGAAGCAGACAGTGACTTTAGTAAGCACCAGATCCAAAATGGCCAACAAACTCTCTTTCACACTTGAAAAAAAAACGTGTTATCTCTCAAGGAATCAAATTATTTTCTTTTCTTTTCTGCAGGCACGTTGTCATCTGTGGTCATATCTCTGTGGAAAGTGTATGTGACTTCTTGGATGACTTTTCGTTCAAGAACAGTGGGAAAATAAACACTGATATCCTGTTTCTGGAGCAGTAAGTAGGACATGTATAAACCACAGTCAACTGGCTACTTGTGCAGCATCCAGAGACCAATTATCAATGCAGTGTTCACTGTCAGATTTTGGAAATATTAATTACTATCCAAGTGCTTCTAATGGTAGATGGTCTGGTGACTATTTAATTGTTTTATATGTTTTAAAAAAATGTAATATACATGAGTACAAAGAAGTGTCCTAGCAGTTTTTTGTAAGGCAGGTTTTACTATCAGATGTCCTAAATATTGTCATCCAGATGATTTGTTTTTACCTAGGAGGCAGAGAGGGATTAATTCAGTGTCTTAACAATGACAACGTTTCGTTTTACAATAGCAGTCTGATAAATCAAGCACTTTAATCCCTGTATGTTACCGTTCCATCCAACACTATTGTTCATAACAAAAGTCGGAATTGTGCTATTGTTTAAAGTATCAGCCCACATTTGTTCTCTGAGCATAGTACAGACATTACCTTCTGTTATGCAAAAATAAAAAAAAAGATTGTCTGCAAGCTCTTTAAAAAAATAGGTTGCCATAATAGAAATATATGTTATCTATATGTTATGTTATGTTATTGTGCATTTGTATTGTGCCTTAGATACCATTGGTATGATCTCAACGTGCTTGGGTTGAACACCCTTGGGGACCCTTAGTCCGGGTCAGTGGAGAGAGTTGGGTAATAAATAGTGCTTGGGTGTACTCAGTATGTGTGCAGACAGTGCGGTTTAGGTGGTGTGTAGCTGCATTCCAATGCTAGGCATGATTCAGTGGTTTTGTGAGGTGAGTAGAATGTGTGCACCAAGGCCGTTGACCTCAGAGTTTGCATTATGGCAGTCGTGGAGCTTGTGTATGAGGTTGTGTGCAGCTAGGCAGATTATTTTCCTGGGGTATAGCTGCGTTCTAAAGACTGTTGAGGTGTTCATGGAGGTGTGTAGGTTTGTGGGCAGCTATGCCAACATTGATTGAGGAGTATAGCTGCATTATATTGTTTGTTGGTGTAGAGGAGGGAGTGAGCATATCAGTATGTGTGAGTGTCTGTGTGGATTGGTGGGAGACCCCTATTTCAGATTATCATCCAGTGCCTGTTGAGATGAACCTATCTATTGTAGAGGTTCGGCGCACTGGTTCTTCGAGGGAGTTTGTCAGTCTAGCACAGAGTTGGTTCTGATTACCAGACTTGCGGTTGTCTTTTCCTGCTTGGCAGAGTCATCAGTGTTGAGTTGCCCTATTCCTGATCATTATCGGGTTAAGCGAATCACAGGTCTATGGTCGTCCTTGTGTCTCGTTGAGTCTGCCATAGTTTATTGGCAGATACCTTCTCATTTTACAGTTACATCCAGTTCAGTTCTATCGGACTTACAAGTACTAGATATATTTGATTACTGATGTTCAGTGGACCCAGCAACAGCCAGTATGTTCATCCTTGTGCCTTGCTGGGTCTGCAGATTGCTTATAGGATGACACCTTCTCTGTGTGCATTTACTTCAGTTCTGTTCTATTGGGCATACAAGTACATCCTAGGTATGAAGGCCAGTACTTAGTGAGCCCGAAGGTCAAGCAGCAGATCAGGCCTTTCTGGGCACATAATAAAAAACATGGAGAAGCTGCAGATTATCCAAAACAGCGCCTTCCGTGCAGCTATAGGCATCCCCAAAAGGGAACATATAACTGCCACCAGGAAACATGCTCATTGGCTACCCATCAAAGTGCGCGTCCTCTTCAAAACCCTCACTCTTACCACAAATGTGTCAAGCAAATGGCCTCAATGCACAAGGGTTGTTTGTGCGCTATATAAATTTCAATAAATAAAAGTAAATGGTGTGTCTGAAAAGGCAGTTTTATATGTAGCAGGTGTTATCCTGATCTGGTGTGAATTTAGAGTATTGATGACAGGAGGTAGCACCTCAATGTCCCTTGCAGGAGCTTGCCTGCCCAGATTCCTCGCATGATTCAGAGTGCATTCCCTTGAGGTGGAACAGAGTCAGTCCATTGCTGAAGCTTGGTTGTAAGTGCCAGTGGGCACATTTTCCTGGTCCCGGGTAATTGTTTATAGCTGGTGGATTGGTATTCCTGTCGTAGTTTATGGTTTGAATTGCTCAATTAAATTGTTTCATTGTCCCTTCTGAGAGCTAAGAGTAGTAGGGAGTTCATCTAATTGGAGAGCATAGTGCATATCTGCAAGAGAAAAAAGAGGAAGTCCAACCCAAGCATACCTGATACTGCACCCCGTGTGAAGGAGTTCATGGCATCAGTTGCAAGGCAGATCAGGGTAGCTAGACTTGAACAAAGACCACTTTGGCTAATATTCAAAATTCTGTTTAGATGTGATGCCTAGCTAATCTACCTAATCCTACCTAGGTGTAACGCATGGCTAATCTTCACAATTCTACCTAAATGCGACACCTGGCTAATCTTCACAATTCTATCTAAATGTGGCACTTGGCTAATTTCCACAATTCTATCATGATGTGATGCATGGCTATTCTTTGCAAATATGCAACAGACATAATGCAAGGTATGTGGTTTGCAAATGTCACCTTAACCCCCGTGCAGTACTTCCACAAACATTTCACGAACAAACTGCATAACCATGCCACATATTTGAAGTGGAATTCTGAAGCACCAGTGACTTTTACATATTAATACTCACCCCCAAATTTCAAGGTGCTCTAATTAATGCAAGCTGTCCAAAATCATTTGTAAATGTTTGCAAAACAAGGAAAAATACAGATCTACGAGTTTACATTGGGTCAATTTTCATAGCATTAATGAAATCCTGTTACCTGTTGAATGCAGAAATGTTCCTCCCCTTTACTCGGAACAGACATCACTCAGAGACAGTTCCTTCCATGGATAAGCATTAGTAAACCGTGCTAGCAGTGTTTGTGTGTCAGAGTCCCTAGTGCTTCTTCTATTTCCCTGCTAATTTACTTAATTCTCAAATCTTCACTGTGTAATAACTGTATTTCCTAGGCGTGTGTATCACAAAGAAGTGCATTATTGTACTTTGCCAGTGTTACCACTCTTCTATCAATCTCATTTCAAGCGCTGGTTATAGTGAATTTTTGCTTGCAGCATAAAGCACAACATTTGTCATGTTTAATTGTGATGTAAAATGTATGACATGCCACAAAAAAGACACAGAATATAGTAGTTTACCTATCTGCCACATATTAAAATTAGGTTGATTGGCAAATCAGTGTCAGTCTCTTATATCCATATGCCAACAGAACCAGTGGCCCCACACATCATTTATATGAAGGACCCCTCTGTGTGAGTGATTGCATTTAATAGGCATGCAGAATAGCAGCATAAGGAATGGAGTTTTGCAAGTTTAGCACCTGCCAATAACTTTTTTATGGAAGAATAAGTGCCAAAAATGAGTTTCTTGATGGAATAGTTCCTTTTTCTTGCCACAAAATGTCCAAATCAAAGCAAAATTATATTGGGGGTTTAGTTCATGTATTTTTCCCCATAGTTGCAATGAATATTATTGGGTTCAGTTAAGCATACATTTTCTGGTTCCGGCGCTTGACTATTGATATTTGTCACCTGGGATATATTCCAAGAATATCTATGCTCTTTCACATGTCTTTTCACTAGTTTGTGACTATTTTCCCTCATATTAATCTCACTCGAACAACTGACGTCTCATTTACTGTTAGTTCAAAATTCCTTTTTGTTCATGTTCTTGCTCATCAAAGTCACTGTGACATTAACTGCACAAGCTTCTTTAGTCCCATTTTGTGTCTGTTCTGATTAGCCTTTCTTGCTGTGTATTCATCATGCCTGGATGAGGTATGTATGGAGTGATGTCACTTGTGGAATGTTTTCTGTAAGCCTGGAATGTTTGTGTCTGAATACAGTTCCACCCTAGGCAGTTAGTTATGTGAGCCTGGGTGATGGAAGCCAGGGGGGTCCACTTATGAGTACTTCCTAATCGCCTTATGAACCTGACTACATCTGATGTAACTGAAGAATCTGAATAAAGCAACTGAAGATTACCTGACAACTTGACAGTGTATCCTTTTAAGTATGAATGCCTAAGAACCTGTCATAATAGTGTCCATATTAGTCCTGAATCTCATTAAGTGTCTTGCTTTTCTGCTTGACATTTTGGGCCTCATCATGAGTTTGGCGTTAATTCAGCAGTAATTCTGATGAATTGCCGCCAAACCCAATTACTGTTTTACCGCCACCTGGTCCCGTGTGGTTACTACGAGATTTCAAGTGGTGGTAACTCCCCATTTTTGGAGTCTATTAGACTCCGTAGGGATTTTCTGTGCATTTATCACTGGTGGAATTACTGCACGGAAATCCCCCAATTATTGGTGGTAAAGTGGATGATTTATCTCCAGCAACAAGTGGGAGGTCGAAAATTATAATTTGGCGGTGCAGGAAAAGTGGCAGTAATGGAATTCCTGCCACTTTTGCCCAGCACCGCCAAACTTGTAATGAGGCCCAATGCTTGGCATGGATGCTACCTGCGCACCCTTTCCTTCATAAGTGAGAGTAAGCTTGTGTATTAGAGTAAACAACAATGAAACTAACATTCTCTGCTCGTCCTTCTTAGAACCATTGAATTCATAGCATATTAAAACTGGTAATGTCTGCCTGATCCATGTTAATGTTATTGTTGTTTATACATTGGTTGTTCATATTTACATTAGGTTTCAGTTTCAGTTCTAATTTTTTGTATTGTTTTACAAGGATCAACACTGTCCTTTGTGATCTTTAATTAATACATCAAATATCATGAATCACTTCTCAATAACACAAACATCTTACGTCACAATATCTATATGATACTCAATTGTACCTAAACGTGAGCGGTATCCATGCCATCTCATGCCTCAGAAAATACATCAAATCCACCAAAACTTGGATTTCAAGCACATACTTGAATCTCAATCCCACACAGTTGGAATTTGTCCTACTCAGTCACCCTTCTAAACAGGATACCATTCTGGGGCGGCTAAATGATATGCACCTTAAAAGGATCTCGGCACCAACTGCCACATCACTCGGTTTCGATATAGACCACACTGTCTACTTTCAACAGCATATCAAATAAAAGGTCCACACTGCCTGGTACCGGCTAACTCTCATTTGGAAGATGAAACATCTGCTCTAACCAAAAGCTTTAGAACCACTCTCCCAGACCTTGTAACTTCTCACATCGATGGGGGAAATGCCTACCACAATGACCTTATGGAGACACAACTGGTCCCTTTAAGGACCACCCAATGCACAGCAGCATGACTCCTAATGGAAAACAAAAAAGTCAACCACTTTTCACCCATCCTAAAGGAGATGCACTGGCTTCCAAACCTAGCTAGAATGCCATTCAAGACAACTTGGATTATCGGTAAGGCAAACACAGCTAGCACAACTTCCTATATAGTTCCATGGCAAATCTCTGTAGCTCAAGTAGGTTGTGCTTGTCCAGGAGCCAGGATTTCACTAGGCGTGAGGCAAAACTGGCATGCAATAAAGACACAGATAGAAACTAGGCCTTCTTTTGCCAATGGAACATCATGCTTGTGAGAATCCAGACTATGCTAATGTTCTTGTGGTTCAGGAAGGAACTCAAGATCTTACTTTTCAATCAGTACCAAGGTGCCACATACATTCCTTGCAATCCCCCATCATCTTATACCCTCATGGGCAAAATATTGCATACTACTTAAATTGACAATCCATCCTTTCCATGGCAGAGGTAAGGCATCAGGCCCCCCAGAGCATGTATTTGTGTTGAAAGAGATGTTGTATAGCATTTTTTGCCCTTGTGAGAGCTGTGTGCGCTGCTTGTTTGTGCCTGCTGCCCCCTTCCTCATTTGTCCCTCCCAATCCCTCCCCCCTGCTCCAATTGACTGAATAGTTTCCATCAAGTAACAAGGACTTAGTCTATCATGTACTGCCTTTACCTTGCCAATCTTTAGCTCTGTGGCAGAGATAAGGCATCCGGCTCCCCAGAGGGTGTATCTGTTTTGAATTTTTTTTTTAATAGCAATTTCTGCCCTTGTGAGCTCTGTGCACTGATTGTTTGGGCCTGCTGCCCGCTTCCTTATTTATCCCTCCCGGTCCATCCCCTGTGCTGGCGTGCTCCAATTGGCAGAATAGTTTCCATCAAGTAACGAGGACCTAGTCCTTTGTGTACTGCCTCTACCTAGCTACTTTTTAGCTCTGTGGCACAGGTAAGGCATCCAGCTCCCCAGAGCATGCATCTGTGTTGAAAGCATTTTGCATAGCATTTTTTGCACTTGTGAGCAATGCGTGCGCTACTTGTTTGGGCCTGCTGCCCGCTTCCTTGTTTGTCCCAAACCACCCACCCTCCCCCTCTGCCCGATTGGCTGAATAAAACTTTTTCCCGTTGATCAGGTTCTGATCCGGAACTTTGTTCACAAATGGCATAAACCCTTCATAAGTGAGAGTAAGCTTGTGTATTAGAGTAAACAACAATGAAACTAACATTCTCTGCTCGTCCTTCTTAGAACCATTCAATTCAGGTTCTGATCTGGAACTTTGTTCACAAATGGCATCAACCAAGGTTTGATGGCCCTTTTATTGTGTAGGATGTTACTCCATCAGCAGTAAAGGTGCAAGGAAGACGTGCTTGTATATTTCTGGGAGATGTGAAGATCTACAGCGGCGAGACCACCACCCTGCCACCCCATTCTGAAGCAAGTAACAGAGAAAAAGTTCAGCATGTGCAGACTAGATCAATGATGAGGAGGAAGGACACAGAGACTGTCCGGTAGACAGATAAAGAGTTCATTGGACTTTGGATCCATCAAGACACTCTTTGCAACTGCTAAGCAAGGAGTGAAACAGCTATTATTCTTGAGCTACAGAAGTGTGTTGATCAGAGACTTTTGGAATGAAGTGAAGAATGCCAAAACCGGATTTCCGTGTCAGCAATTGAGAGAGAAAGCAATATCCTGATTCCTTTCTCACTGAGTTTTGTAAGTGACTTCAATCCAGCAATCCAACTAAGTCAATGCCTAGTCTGGTATGCCCAATGGAAGCCCTTATTTATATATATTTTTATGTCAAAGTTATTAAATCTGGATGATGAACCCTTATATAACACCCCTCTCTTTGAATCCCCCTGACCTCACTGAGCCAAGAAGTAGATTTGTTTTGCAAATTAAAAGGTTTATTGGAAAAATTAAACAATATATGTATATATCACACTTTTATGAACAAAATAATATCTGATAGCACACTTATGAATACTTTTATGGTTTCAAGGAAATGCAAGGTGGGAAAGAATGCAACACAGAAATAAACTTGATATGATTTCAGCAAGAAATAATATGATCACTTTTTCCCTTGTGACAACTCACTTCCCCCCTTATGAAATAGGAAGAAATGGAAATGAGGACACACAGGTTTCCAGAATACAATTAATAATGCAGTTCAATTCCAGTTCCCCCTAGCAAGCTTAGAGAAACTGAATATGAAACATATGCTAACATGTTTTTAATTCACTAAAGGAGATTCAGGATAAGTGATAGCTACTTTGGATTAGCTCAGGTCAACACTAGCAATGATACATGAATGATTATCAGATTGAAAACAAATTTCAGCAGTGGAAAGCAAGAAGCAGCTATTTTTACAAGTGGTGAAATGAAGCTAATTTTCAATTTGCAGCACATTTTTCGCATGTGTTAATCGTGATTATGGAAAAACTAAAATGGTGTTTAGGTTTGTTTGAAAGCTGCGGTTCAAAAGATACAGACGTTTCTCTGGAGGCAGATTTTCAAAAGAAAGTCAATCTTTCAGAATGACAAATGCGCGTTACAGATTTGAAATCACCAGGATGGACACAAAATTCTAAATGCAGTTCTGAATAGGTTGAAATGGATGAGATAAGATCACTTTAGACTAAGAGATTGGTTCTGTATAGTTCTATGACTGGATACTCACTCCTAGTTTTGGAATAGAATGGACCTCGTCACAGATCTGGTCAGGTTTGGACTGCACTCTCGCCACAGGACGGTCTCAGGCACTAGTTCTGCTCACAGCACGGCACGGTAGTCTGCCCGGCCTGTTGGACTGGATCACGTGGGTTCTGGACACAGCGCTGCTTTCTGGGTCTGGATCTGGTTCTGGCAGAGGGTTCTAGCCAGTCGCAAACAGCACGGCAAGGCTGTTGAATAGTTTGGTTAGGTTGCTGGATTCTGAGGCCTGCTGAGAAGAGTTCAGCTTGTGGATTAGGCCTCTGCTTCTCCAAGGTTCTAGAGTTTGGGTTCTAGAGTTTTGGTTCTGAGGTCTGTCTGGAATCTGGAGTCTCAGGAGTCTGGAGCCTTTGTCCGGATATGGTCAGGCAGAGTGCTGCACAGGAATCGATCAGTAGTGGAAAAATGAGTGTTCCTATCTGGGTCTCAGTGGTTCTTTTTATGTGTTTCCAAAGGGGGTGTGGAGGCTGACTTTCTATGCCCAACCCACTAAGGATTTGATAGGTTAGAGGATTCATTGTGAGCTGACTGGAGAACAGAGTAGTTAGTCAGAATGAGTCATCAGGTGTCATGTTTATGGCTGAAGGAAAGAACACTCCCCTTTGGTTTCTCATAGAAAATCATTTTTTCATAATCAAACATGTTTCCAAGGTGCACAAGTTGTTGAGAATACATGTACATATCACATATTAATTAAGACAGGTCTCTGTTCAACCCTGCTCTTTCTAAGAGCTTGGGTTCAGAAATGACAACTTATTCGCGATTTTAGTGGGTTTTGTAATATTGGTTTTGCACCAAATCTTACACAGAGGTACACACCCTCTCTGCGCATATTACTATAAGTTTTCAATTTTCTAGTATGAACACAGTGTCTACAATATTAATAAATCCCGGGGTTTGGTGTCAGAACATCGTACGGATTTCAGCTTAGTCTCAAACTGTGAGGGAATTTTTCATTTTAAGAATCTCAAGGTTTGACATTTTTGTCCGCTTGGCATAATTTGTCATAAGCAATTTTATAAAACATACATTTGCTCTCAATTGAATTCACCCAGTGGTTTGTCTACGCCCTAGAATCTGGCTTGACTCAGAGGTCACATGTCTTGTTTCTCCCAGAGCAGAGTTGTTCAGGCACACCGAAAATCAGCATATTCTATTCAGTCCCAAAGCCCCCATTGTTCCTTCCTCCAGGCTGCAGGGAAAATCTCCTCCCTCTTAAACAACAGGACCATGTGATATCCTGCCTTCTGGTGTGGAGTTCTGAGGTGTGAAGTATTCTCATGAAAGCAAACCTTTTGAAGTCTGAACTGCATCAGGCTGCCTTCTAGTCAATTGCAACTTAGTTCCTTATGAAAAAAATATAACATTATAAACTGAAAATAAGCAACATATCTTTAATCAAGTCTTTTTCCACATTAAATCAATGTGTGGCACTCTATATGGCATTTTGATAGACTTCTCTGCTTTGGCTTATTTAGCTTCTGCAAGACAGCTCTCCTGTCAGGATTAGGAATCGCCAGCACCTGTCAGTGGCGAGCACCGGTATTGCACCCATTTTTGACAGCTGTCTTTAAATCAAATGTCTTTAACATGGGATTTTGTCCTAATAACATATGATTCCTGCTGGCATTGTACTGATGTGGATTCTTGAAGTAGAGTAATGTAGAACACCCAACAAGAAGTTGTATCCTTTTGGTGGTTTTGTGAGCCATGATTTTAGCGATTTTGACGATCAAGAAAATGAATTCCCAAACAGCTCTGGGTTGCTTTTGGCAATCAGTATTGCTATTTCTAAGTGCTTTCAGGCTACTTTGTGTGTAGCCCAATGGTGGTTTTAGGCAGTGATCTCCTGTGCTCACTGACATGGCAAAAATGGGTGGCACCCTATCTTTCAGATTTTTTTCTGCGCATTTTTGGATGGTTTTCAGTGATCAGCGTGCTTTCCAATGGCCATTCTGATGTTTTCAATGCACAGTACTGTTGCAAGGCTTGGAAGAGTGGGTGAAAACATCCCACAAGCCCCCCTCTTGCGATGGCCATTCTGATCTTTCATCGATGGAACTTCGCAAGACTGGGATGTCCGCATCATCTCTCCAGATTCCATAGATGGCAAGTTCAGCATCTTTTCCTCCATCAGGGGTGGATCAATTGCTTCTCCTCACCATTCCTGATGGGAGTATTGAGCGATACTCCGGGCCCCTTGAATCTTTTGCTCCCGGTCCCCGGGTCGTCCTCCTTAGTGAGTCTCCATGGTTTATCTCTCCTAGAATGACAAAGCAAAGAGGCAGAAACATATTCGTAGACATTTTCCCACCACTATTAATGTAGTGGGGTGGGCATATACATTTTATAAATCAGGAGACATTTGCATTCTTATCATTGTATTTTATGGACTATGTGTGGGATATTTTAAGGTTGAACAATTTATTGTTCTGGAGTGGCCCCCTCTGGGGTTCCAGAGGACTGCTCCAGTTGATGCAGAGTGTGCCTGGGATGGCAACACTTTAGCTGATTAATATGGACCCACTTGTCTTCCCCTTCCGCCAAACTGCCTTTGGGGATGCGGATCTTGTAGACGACTGGTGAGATCTTGTCTACAATTTCAAAAGGTCCATTCCAGGTAGGCAGAAACTCCCGCTGGTTGGCCTGGTTCCTTTGGATGGAAATTGTACAGATAAACCTGGTCTCCTACATTGTATTCTTTCCTGGTGGTCTTCAGGTCATAGTGGGTCTTCGTGCTATCGGCTGATCTTTCTAGATTTCGCTGAGCATAGGCAAAAGCATGTTGAAGGTGTTTTCTTAAATTTTCAACATACTCATGAGTTGTGGAGGCATTGATCAATGTCCGCTCTTGGGTCCTGTAAAGCAGATGCTTGGGAAGTACCATCCTGCGTCCAGTCATCAGCTCAAACGGTGACATTTTAGTTGCAGATGAAGGGGTAGATCTGATGGCCATTAGGACAAGAGGTAATCGGATATCCCAACTTGGCCCAGAATCTGCCACAAACCTTTCAAGATGCTCACAATGGTTTTGCTGTAGCGTTCTACTGCCCCAGAAGAGGCTGGCCGGTAAGCAATGTGTAGCTTCCTTTTAACCCCAAGTATCTCCCACATCTTTGTCATTACTTCACTGGTGAAATGGCTACCTCTGTCTGACTCAATCCTTTGGGGTAGTCCAAAACACGAAAAGATGTGCTTGATCATCAGTGCAGCTGCTGTTTCTGCCTTGCAGTTTGGGGCCGGGAGACATTCTACCCATTTAGTAAATAAGCATGTCACAGTCAGCATGAACTTAGTCCCCCTAGAGGAGCGAATCACGGGCCCTATGAAGTCGACTTGCAAATCTGACCATGGCAGTGTCATCCCCCTCTTTTGGAGAGGCGCATGGTGTGTGAGGGATGTTGGCTGAAATTGTGCACACACAAGACACCCCTTCAAGTATTGGTCGAGGTCCTGCCCCATGTGTGGCTAGTATGCAACCTCTTTTAAGATTTCAAGTGTTGTATGAAACCCCCTATGACTGGCTGTGGCCGCATCATGGGCGTGATTTAACATCAGGCTTCGCAATGAGGTGGGAACCACGATCATGACCAGCTTGGGATTTCCTTACCAACAAACCGTCTTGGATTCGGAGCATTTTTGGACATTTCATCAACACTCTGAGGTCCTCTTTCCCAACGTAATCGCTATCCATCAGGGGGAAGTTCTCAGGGTCCTCAATGTGTTGGTAAAACTTACCAATTATTGGATCCCCCTTCTGAGCCGTAATCAAATCAGCATCTGGGGTCTCCTTACTCCATTGTGCAGTTGAAAGATCATTGTGAGCCTTTGTCTGGGACCTAGTGATAGCAGTGACCTGGATTTCCCCCAACAGGGACTCAATTTCTATTAGATCCCCTTGGATGGCCCCGGTTTTGGCCAGCTGATCAGCTAAGTAATTTCCAGTTTTGTCTGGTCCCTCTACTTTGGAATGACCCTTGATCTTTTTCCAGTAGATGGTCATCCCATTCGAGGTGACCCGATCATCAATATTTTGGATTAACTTCCCATGTTTCAAGGGTTTGTTATTAGCACATAGCATGCCTCTGGTTTTCCAATTAACCAGGTGCTCCACGAACCCGTTCCGTACATAATCCGAATCTGTAATTATGACCAGTTCGTGGAGTTGATGTTGGAAAGCAGTGAGGTTGGCTTGATGTACAGCCATCAACTCTGCCACCTGACTACTTCGGGGACCAATCTTGTACCCAGCGGAGGGTTCTGGGGACTCATTCACCCATGCATTCCCTACACCGACCACAAGTTCTTTCTTCCCGTTGTTGTCAACATGGTAACAGCATCCATCCACATAGACAGTGGGCATTCCCTCACACTTGTCTTCTTCAAAGACTTTGTGTGGGGAATTAAGGTATGTCTCCATGTTGTCCTTGGTTTTTAGACTTTCGTCCTCGAGAGAGTTTTCTCTGGCACAATCATGCACGTCGTGGATGACGCCAGACCTTGCGCGAGGGGACTCTTCTTGTTTTGGCCATATCTGACCTCCACAGGAAAGCCTTGCATTGACAGAATCCAGGAAGTAATTTGGGAATTACTCATATTTCCGGGCCTGATTTTGTCACTTTGGAGATATTGCAGAGGCTGGTGTGGAGTCTCCACTATGATGTGTTCCCCCTGGATAAACGGGCAGTAATTCTTCAATGCCCACACTGTTGCCAGGAGTGCCTTCTCACAATCGTTGAATTTTTCCTCCACAGAGGATAAAGTTTTACTTGCATAGGAGATTAATTTATTGACCTTGTCATCCTTTTGATATAATACTGCAGTCAAGCATGTATTAGAGAACCCTGTCTCCAAGAAAAACTCCTTGTTTCTGACAGGGTAAGCTAGGCAGGGTGCTTGTGAGAGGCTTCTTTTGAGTTATCTTACTGCCTCGGCTTGTTCTCGACCCCATTCCCACTTGACCCCCCCTTCAAAAGATGAATCAGGGGTCTAGTGATCTCTGCGTAGCCTTCAATGAACTTCCTGCTGTAATTAGTCAGTCCAAGGAGGCTTCTTAGTTCCCGCAGAGTTGTGGGGTCTTTCAGTTTCTGAAGTGCTTCCACTTTCTTTTCCTGGGGACAGAGACCCTGAGGAGTAATCTCATGCCCCAAGAAATTAACACAGGTTCTACACCACTGTGCTTTCTGAAAGGAAAGTTTTGCTGCGGCGGCACTAAACTGTGTCAGAACATAACGAATCTCCGCTATGTGTTCCTCCACGGTTGAACTTTTGATGAGGACATCATCAACATAAGCCAGGTTACCCCTTGCACCCAGGTCGGGCATGGCCTTGTGTAGGAAAATGTTGAATTCATTGCAGAGTTGAGGTATCCGAAAGAAATCTGGGTCCATTTGTACTGCTGGCCCCCAAAGGTAAAAGCCAGCTTGTATTGGTCCTCTCTACTGACAGGCACGGTCCAGTATCCATTGGTCAGGTCTATTGCAGTGAATAACTGTGACCCCTGGATCTGGGCCAGCCCTTGGTCAATGTATGGAAGAGGCCATCGGGAAGTATGGACCCATTTGTTGAGCTCCCTAAGGTCGGCGCAGAGTCTCCACTGGCCATTTGGCTTCAATATTCCCAGCACCAGATTATTGAAGGTGCTGTGTACTGGACGGATTATCCCCCGGGACTCAAGGTTCTAAATTATTTCAGTAAGGGACTCCATGGATGCGAGAGGCAAGTGATATTGCTTCACAAACACTGGAGTCATGCCAGGGTCCATGGGAATTGTTGTTGTGTGGATGTCGGTGCGACCGTAGTCATATGAGTCCACCGCAAAGAGATCTTGAAAATCCAAGAAAACTTGTTTCAACTTTTGTTTCTGCTCCAGAGTCACATAGGCATCAGCTAGGTTGACTCTCTCTTCAACCATCTGCCTGAGGACTGGAAAGACTTCTGGTTTTGCTATCTAAGCGGCCTCCTCCAGATGGGTGGATAAGTCCCTGGTCAGAGTGCTGATTTGGACTGGAGGCTTCAGGTGGGAAAGGCAGCCTCATGGACCTGGAAAATCACCTCATCCCTCCTGAAGTGACAAGTCACATCTTCCTTACCATAAGGGCAGGAAGTGTACACCAGGAAGTTCCCCCCATGCCGGGTAAAGATCCTGTCTGGTGTTGTATGGTCATCACTGTCACTGTGAAAACAGTCCTTGGGGATTGGTCCTAACAGTTAATTTCCTAAATCAATGGAAAAATGTTGGTCATCAACCGCCATTCCAATAATGGTGCCTGCGGCTAGAGTGATACTCTTTATGTCACTGTTATCCACCTCTATTGGAATGGTGTCATGTTCTATACTGACTAATGGAGTTGGGTTTACCCCCAACCCTATCTGTTGGAGAGAAGCATTTAGATGAATTCAAGCATCAGGGTTTTTCAATTTTTGTCCTCTTTTAACTTTCACTTCCAGGGAGAATTGTCGGGTCCTTTCTGGGATGGTGACTTCCTCTTTAATCTGAATTTCAACTGCATAAGGAAGCAATTGAGCTGACCTAAATGCTTTCTCTGGATCATCAAAGCCCATGGGATTATCCGCTAATCGGGACCAAGCTTTGAAGTTTATTAGGTCCAAACTAATGGCAAAGCGATTGAGAATTTCACTGCCTAAGTAAAAGGCGGCAGTGACGTCTCGCACGACCCAACAATTATGGACTATGCACTTGTTGCTAATGGTGAATTTGAGCATACACCTGCTTGGCAGGAGATGTTTGGAATTGGGTGTTTCCAGATCCATTTCCCATTTGTCTATCAGTTTGAATGTGGGAATGGCTGGATCTTTTGGGAGTTGGCGGAACATTCGCTGATGAAGCTCTTACCGTTGTTCACACACACTCGGGCGAGAACAGAGTCCTTCCCATCATTTAACTGAACAGGGATGAACAACTGCTCTCCAATTTGTTGAATATCAGCCAGGCTCTGAGCTGATTTTACCTCTTTCTGGACTATTGGAGTGGGAATGTCGGATTGTGGATTGGTAAAGAATTTCAGAGTGTTTCCTTCCAGTGTGGAATACCACCTTAAACTGGAAGGAAGGTTGATTTTCAGAAATAGAGAGGACCCCCCATCACCAGTCTGTTGTCCTACTGCTATTACTGTCACATCTGGAATTTGGTTGTTCTGGAAGTGAAATTCTACTTGGTCAGATTTTTGTTCAACCATGTGGCATGTGCCGTTTAAACTAACATGGTTGACACTCTGTTTTAATTTTAATTGGTCGGCTAGTCTGGGTCCAGAAGACCTTGTTTACGCAATCTATTAGGGGTGACAACCTTCTCAGGAGGTCATTCCCTAGTAAACAATGGGTGCCCTCTGGAGTCACTACTATGTCCGGGTGTTTCACCTTGTGTCACCCAATTTTAATGTCCAAATCCGCAGTCCCCTCGACGGGAATTTCCTTCCCGTCAAAGTTCTGAAGTTGTCCAGGAAGAGAGGTGAGAGTAATTTGATAATTCTCCCGCCTTCCTGAATTTAGTTCATCAAAGGCCTTTCTGGACAGAAGGGTAGCTTGGGACCCAGTGTCCACCAGTGCCAAAATTGTACCCTGCCCTGTACTTGTACCGGGGCATAGTATCTTCCCTCCTTCTCCGCAAGGGGGCACAGATAATGCACATTTTTGGACAACTGGTGGGCTAATTTTCTGGTTTTGGACAATGAGAGAGAAGAGATTTGGGCAGAGTTCTGTGGAGAGTCATGGGAATCTGCAAGAAAAAGTTGGCAACTGGAGATAGGAGAAGTTTTGAGTTCCCCTGGTTCTGGGCCGCCCCGCCCCCTTTTTGGAGGCAGTCACCAGAATGGGTTTGAACCATTTTAATGCTGTTGGTTGTGGATGAGATTATGGGCGGCGCTAGCTCAGTCCCCACATCTACCCAGTCTGGATGTGAATCCCTTGGGACCCATTTTTCTTTGGGAGTAGTTCCCCCATCTCTGAAGGAGAAGATCCTTTTCCCAGGATCCTCTGAGGATCCCTCTCCCTCAAATTGGAAGATCTGTACCTCCTCCTCAAAGTGGGTCTGTTTGGGTCCTTTGTTTCTCCTACCTCCTCTCTGCTCCTTGGGTGGCAGACTTTCAGGGGTAGGAGATTTTGTTTCCGGTTCCTGGATTTCCAGGTGCTGTTCACAAGTGGCGAAGGAGGCTTCCTTCGAGGCTTTACACCGCCCTTCCCCTTGTGCCTCCTCCCTGGGAATCGGTGGGTTATCGGGGTGCTGTCCCCGTCATTGTCCTGGAGCACCAGGCCCAGATTTTTTGGCATTCTGCACCGGCATGCCCATCTGAGGGTTCTGCTGAGCCCTCAGCATGCGACCCAGCTCCTGTGCCATATTTTGGACCTGGCGCTCTAACTGTGAAACCCGCTCAGGCTGATACGGTGCTCTGTTTTCTCCCCTGGGCTGATCCCGGGAAGGGTAGCTATCCCTTCTCTGGCAGTACCCCGGGTTGGGAAGATTTGGGTACCCCTCCACCCTTGGCCTCCCCTCTCCTGGATTAGGTGGTCTGGGCTCAGGGAAGTGGGGAAAGAATGATGGATGATTTTGGGGTTGGAAATTGGGTGGATACCTGGGGAAAAAGTTCTGCCCAGGATTTGGTGAATTTCTGCCCTCCTGTGGGAAGTTAGGAGGGAAGTTCTCTGGGTTAGGCGCTTGGCCGGATCCCCCCACTTGGGCTGGAGGAGTCCACACATAACCCAGGATGGGTCGGTTTCCCTTGTAGCGGGGACTTACATAGTCAGGGGAGTGAGGGGCCCCATTTGTGGGACTACCTCCTTGACTCCCTATCTGTGACTGGCCTGAGGGCCTTCTGGGCTTGGAATTATTCTGTGCAGGCAAGTTTTTAGGCCCCCCCATCTCCAAATCCAAAATGGGGGCAACCTTTACCTCTGCCACTTTAGCAGCAGCAGGGGTGCTGGTAGGTTTGGGGTTTTTCAGAGCATTACTTTTATTTTCTATGGGCTTCTGCATCTCATAGATTCGGGTGGCCTGTTCAATGACCCAGTCTAGTGATCTTTTCTCATGAAAATCTCTCACTAGCTGGGTCATGATGTATTTGGGTAAGGCATGGAAAAAAGTGTTAACAAATTCTTTGCTATCAGTGCGCACCCTTTTGGTAGTCTGCGCAAAGGCACGCTTCAGCTCCTGCACAAATTCTTGTGGGGCCTGATCCTCCCCACATTGCAAATTGTAGGCTGCCTTGCGAGCCTCTTGGGGATTCCTATGAACAGAAAAGTGCTTTAAGATGGCCGCCCTATATGTGGACCATCTTGAATGGTTTTGGTCCTCCAGCCCAGCAAAGAAACTGGAGTATTCTGGGGAGAATGTCCAGTTTACATACTGAATGCAGCTACTGATGTCTTTCAAATGGAAAGTCTCCATCATTTGCTCAAAGAGCTCCAAGTGTTCCCAAACAGAATACTTGGAGTTCTTATGATAAGGAGTGATGACGCTCCTTATTGCTTTGATCTGTTTTAAGGGGTCCTTAGGCAAGGCCCTTTTTGCCTTATTGGCCTTCTTGGTTCGGTAACCCTGGTCCATTCATCCTCTGACTCAGAAGCACTGCCGCAAGAGGTACCCGTCTGATCTTCGAGGTTTTCCCGTATTCTGCGAGCCTGGGAATGGCTGGCAGAATGTGGGGACCTGGTCTGCTGTGCCCTGTGACGCTGAGGGGAGTCTTCTGATTCCTCCTTGCTGCCCAGATTTGATGGGTACCACCCACTGACCTAACTGGGCAGAGGTTTTCCGAATGCCCTTAGAGGGCCTACTCTCCCGGGGTTCCCCACAAATTTGTGCTGTACTTGCGTGCCCATACCCGGATGCCGGCCCATCCATTCCTGGGATGTACTGGCCTATGAGCCCCATACTTCTGACTGGATAGTAATCTGCCATCCCCGTGGCCCTGGGCTCATGTGCGCCAGGGGACCTGGGGGTGGCAGAGTCCAAGGATTGGGAGAGATGAAGGCCTCTGGTACTGGGGCTCCTGAGGTTATGCTCAGGTGTTTCCCTTTCCCAGCAAACCTCATCTCTATCAGCCCCTGCTCCCTGTTGCCCTGCCAGAGCCTGTGCTTTCAGTTCCTCAATCAAGGCCTTACTAGACTCTATCAGTCTCTCCTGCATGGCTACCTGTTGCTGGAACCTATCATTGTGCTGGCAGAGATCTTCATTTTCTCTCTGTGCTTCCTGGTTAATCTTGGAGTATGGGCCAGTCTTTGCTGCAGGAGGGTTACCCCCTGAGTCCCATCCCTACTGGCCTGCTCCTTTCTTGCCAGAGCATCTTCCACCCTCCTGGTGTGCTCTAACAAGTTCTGATGCTCTTTTTGGAGGTCACCCAGTACCTGGAGGGCCAGGTGATTTTCTTCCATTTTCTTTTTTAAGTGGCAGACTTCCTGGCCCAAGGTATCCCTTTCCTGAGTAAGAGCCTGCATCTGTGCCACCAGGTCGTCCCTCTGCCTTTGAAGGGCACGAGTTTTCTGGCGCTCTTCATCAAACTCTGCCTGGGTATCCAGGTCTTTCAAAATCAATGTATTGCTCTCTGCCTTCTCCCTATCTAGGTACTTTGCAGGGTGACTACCTGCTCTGCGCATGCCCTGTTGAAATCTAGTTGTTGCTCCAGCTTTTCTGGCTCTGCAGTAGGGAGTCCAAGCCTTCTTGGTACTTCTTCTGCAAGGCCAGAAATCTGGTATCCTGGTCTGCCTTTTCATGTTGCAGGATATCCATATCCTCTTTTATTTTAATGATATACTGTATACTATCATTTTCTGACTCCTGGCTCCTGTGCAGCCTCTGCTCAGAAGAGTCCAGGTCAGATTGGGCCTTCTCTAATGCCATCAGTTGCCTATTTGCCAGATCTTGGCCTTCAGCACATTTGTCCTGTATGGCTCCCATATATAATTATAAATATGCCGCTATCCTGACAATCTTGTCGTGCTCATTTTTGGCCTTAGGGGCCATGTATAGTTCACTCAGGGCCACGTGTAAGGGGCCCTGATCTCTCCAGTTATCTAACCCAGTTGCAGTGACGTGTTGTGTGATTGCCTGCAACCACACATTCTGGTCCTATCCAGCCCACTCACCTCTCACAAATAGCTTATGTAAGAGGTGCTCTCTCACTATCTTCATATCTACCAGTGTCATCATTCTGAAAATTGATTTCCTTCCTGATTTACAGAATTTTGTTTTTTATTTTGCAAACAGACCGTTTCCTGAGAGTGTTCCCGTTTGAGGGGTGCTTTTACAGCGTAACACAGCGTGGTGATCCAACAGGATTTATGTATCCTATCAGTTATCACACTGTATTAAGCTGCACAAGTGGTAGATCTAATCCAGAATCCCTGGCTACGAGCACCCACTCTGTAAGTGAATTCAATCCAGCAATCCAACTAAGTCAATGCGTAGTCTGGGATGCCAAATGGAAGCCCTTATTTATACATATTTTTATGTCAAAGTTCTTAAATCTGGATGATGAACCCTTATATAACGCCCCTCTCTTTGAATCCCCCTGACCTCACTGAGCCAAGAAGTAGGTTTGTTTTGCAAATTAAAAGGTTTATTGGAAAAATTAAAATATATATATATATATATATATCACACTTTTATGAACAAAATAATATCTGATAGCACACTTATGAATATAATAGTGGTCAACAATGGGTAATATAAAAATAGCACACTCTCTTTAATGAGGAGTAGGTATAGAAAGGATAAGGTAGCAGAGAATAATTTTATGGTTTCAAGGATATGCATGGTGGGAAAGAATGCAACACAGAAATAAACCTGATATGATTTCAACAAGAGATAATATGATCACTTTTTCCCTTGTGACAACTCACTCCCTGCCCTCATGCAATAGGAAGAAATGGAAATGAGGACACACAGGTTTCCAGAATACAATTAATAATGCAGTTCAATTCCAGTTCCCCCCCAGCATGCTTAGAGAAACAGGTATGATTTCAAACAAGGAAAAAATACTTTGAATGTGGTTGCACTGAATGTGAAAAATATGCTAGCATGTTTTTAATTCACTAAAGGACATTCAGGATAAGTGATAGCTACTTTGGATTAGTTCAGGTTTAACACTAGCAATGACACATGAATGATTATCAGATTGAAAAAGAATTTTAGCAGTGGAAAGCAAGAAGCAGCTATTTTTACAAGTGGTGAAATGAAGCAAATTTTCAATTCGCGGCACTATTTCCACGTGTGTAAAACACTATTACGGAAAAGCTATAATGGTGTTTTAGGTTTGTTGGAAAGTTGAGGATCTTAGCTTTAAAATGACAGTTCAATTTTGCCTCTAGGACGTGTGGTTCAAAAGATACAGACGTTTCTGTGGAGGTCGATTTTCAAAAATAAAGTCAATCTTTCAGAATAACAAATGCGCGTTACAGATTTGAAATCACCAGGATGGACACAAAATTCTAAATGCAGTCCTGAATAGGTTGAAATGGACGTGATAAGATCACTTTAGACTAAGAGCTTGGTTCTGTACAGTTCTTAGACTGGATACTCACTCCTAGTGTTGGAATAGAATGGACCTCGTCACAGATCTGGTCAGGTTTGGACTGCACTCTCGCGACAGGACGGTCTCAGGCACTGGTTCTGCTCACAGCATGGCATGGCGGTCTGGTCTGGCCTCTTGGACTGGATCAAGCGGGTTCTGGACACAGTGCTGCTTTCTGGGTCTGGATCTGGTTCTGGTACAGGGTTCTAGCCAGTCGCAAACAGAACGGCAAGGCTGTTGAATAGTTTGGTTAGGTTGCTGGATTCTGAGGCCTGCTGAGAAGAGTTCAGCTTGTGGATTAGGCCTCTGCTTCTCCAAGGTTCTAGAGTTTGGGTTCTAGAGTTTTGGTTCTGGAGTCTGTCTGGAATCTGGAGTCTCAGGAGTCTGGAGTCTTTTTCCAGATATGGTCGGGCAGAGTGCTGCGCAGGAATCGATGAGTAGTGGAAATATGAGTGTTCCTATCTGGGTCTCAGTGGTTCTTTTGATGTGTTTCCAAAGGGGGTGTGGAGGCTGACTTTCTATGCCCAACCCACTAAGGATTTGATAGGTTAGAGGATTCTCTGTGACCTGACTGGAGAACAGAGTAGTGAGTCAGAATGAGTCATCAGGTGTCATGTTTATGGCTGAAGGAAAGAATACTCCCCTTTGGTTTCTCATAGAAAATCAATTTTTCATAATCAAACATGTTTCCAAGGTACACAAGTTTTGAGAATACATGTACATATCACATATTAATTAAGACAGGTCTCTGTTCAACCCTGCTCTTTCTAAGAGCTTGGGTTCAGAAATGACAACTTATTCGCGATTTTAGTGGGTTTTGCAATATTGGTTTTGCACCAAATCTTACACAGAGGTACACACCCTCTCTGCGCATATTACTGTAAGTTTTCAATTTTCTAGTATGAACACAGTGTCTACAATATTAATAAATCCCGGGATTTGGTGTCAGAACATCGTATGGATTTCAGCTTAGTCTCAAACTGTGAGGGAATTTTTCATTTTAAGAATCTCAAGGTTTGACATTTTTGTTCACTTGGCATAATTTGTTATAAGCAATTTTATAAAACATACATTTGCTCTCAATTGAATTCACCCAGTGGTTTGTCTCCGCCCCTAGAATCTGGCTTGACTCAGAGGTCACATGTCTCGTTTCTCCCAGAGCAGTGTTGTTCAGGCACACCTAAAATCAACATATTCTATTCAGTCCCAAAGCCCCCATTGTCCCTTCCTCCAGGCTGCTGGGAAAATCTCCTCCCTCTTAATCAAAAGGACCCTGTGATATCCTGCCTTCTGGTATGGAGTTCTGAGGTGTGAAGGATTCTCATGTAAGCAAACCTTTTGAAGTCTGAACTGCATCAGGCTGCCTTCTAGTCAATTGCAACTTAGTTCCTTGTGAAAAAAATATAACATTATAAACTGAAAATAAGCAACAATTCTTTAATCAAGTCTTTTTCCACATTAAATCAATGTGTGGCACTCTATATGGCATTTGGTAGACTTCTCTGCTTTGGCTTATTTAGCTTCTGCAAGACAGCTCTCCTGTCAGGATTAGGAATCGCCAGCACCTGTCAGTGGCGAGCACCGGTATTGCACCCATTTTTGACAGCTGTCTTTAAATCAAATGTCTTTAACATGGGATTTTGTCCTAATAACATATGATTCTTGCTGACATTGTACTGATGTGGATTCTTGCAGTAGAGTAATGTAGAACACCCAACAAGAAGTTGTATCCTTTTGGTGGTTTTGTGAGCCATGATTTTAGCAATTTTGACGATCAAGAAAATGAATTCCCAAACAGCTCTGGGTTGCTTTTGGCAATCAGTATTGATACTTCCAAGTGGTTTCAGGCTACTGTGTGTGTAGCCCAATGGTGGTTTTAGGCAGTGATCTCCTGTGCTCACTGACATGGCAAAAGTGGGTGGCAGCCTATCTTTCAGATTCTTTCTGCGCATTTTTGGATGGTTTTGAGCGAGCAGCATGCTTTCCAATGGCCATTCTGTTGTTTTCAATACACAGTACTGTTGCAGGGCTTGGATGAGTGGGTGAAAACATCCCACAGTTTCTATTTGGAGGTGCCCATGTTGGTGCCTAATGTCAACGTTGGTCTGATTGTTATTGCTGTTTTACTCTTCATACTTCATGCTTATCTTGCATTGGTTGGGAGAACTGTTGACATTCACCTGTTCCTCAAAGATTCTAAAAATGGCCCAGCTGTGAGGACACTGCTCATAGCTATAATTGAACAAATCTTCCAAATTCCTGAGTACTCTTTGGAAAATACAAATGCCCCTGTCTACTGAAGTGTCTAAAAGACTAGTTGGAATGGTCTTTTATTTTTTGATTGCAGAACACCCACACCTTATTGGAAGACAAACCGATACTCGTACATTTCTCAGAGATCCTAGGAATCAGCAGCTAATCAATCAATTGCATCTATTTTCTAAGACAAGACAGTGAGCATCCTACTGGTGTTGACAAATGAAGACATTCAAAAAGTACTTGCTGTAGTCTTTAATTATCTACTGGAAGCACATCCTAATTTGGTTTTGCGGAAAGATAACTCCTTTGAATTCATTAGGAACCCTATTAACTGTCCTGCCATCAGCCAGTTGCTTGTGGAGCTTGTGGAGCAGATCCAGATATTGCCAGAATATTTTATGAGATTGCTCGATTAAAGTTTTGTTTTTCCTTCCTTAAAAGTAAAAATAGAAAATGGATAACATTGATAGTAACAATAATGTGGCAAACAATGAGAGACCACCACGATGTGCAAGAGGCTATTGTTGTATCCAGTGGACCTATTGGTATATCATATCTACATATATCATGTTTATTATTATTATATTTCTCTCACAGTACGTACTGTCTATTATGTAGATCCAAACAAGGTAGTAGTTCCTGTGTATATTCCTATGCACCAGGACGGTACACAAGTGGCAAGTGTAAGACCACTGTGACCTTATGTAATTATCCCTACTCCAACAGTGCATATGAAAGAGCCTAGTCTTGGGACTGATAAGGGGGGGAAGACAACCTTGCAAGTTTTCCAGGACATTTGGTTACCCTCATACTATGCCAAAAGAAATACACATTTTGTGACTGATCCTACACCAGTAGCACATGTAATGACACCGGTTCTGCTGATAAATGTCTCTATGTTTCCCTCAGCAGAAAGGAACTATGCAGATATACTTCATTAGATGATTATAGCAGCTCATGAGGCAAGAAGGAGACCTAAGAGAAATACAAGGGAAGATGATGATGACTTGAATGATTATCTAGACAGCACAGCACATTTGGGAAACAACATGTGGTATCAGCACATGAAAGAGGTGGGCAAACAAACTTATAAGGAGGAATGCTATGTATGTGCACTCTTGCCCTATAGTATGGGGAATTGTAAGATATTCATACCTATTGAAATAGATGTTCTGGCAGCCCACTGTTTACCCTACATTGCACTCTGCAGAACACAAGGTCAATTTATGGGCCGATAGCCTTTCTAGCGTGGGCAACAGAATTAGTGGATGCAGATGAAGACGATTATGTGTAAGACACAAAGACAAGAGCAGGAGCCCACACCAAGAATCATGTGGTAAGATACATATAGCCTGGAGTAAAATGAGCTGGAATCAGATGGGAAGTGAATAGAAGACTTGAGAGTCCAGGAAAATCTGCAGAAGAAATTCAAAGATGGAAAAGACGGCGGAGTTGCTGCTGAGGTGCTGCAGTCTGTGGCAGTCCGCAGCCGCCTATGCTCTGTGCCTGGGAACCCTGCTAACTCCATATTTCTGATATCATCGAGGCTCCGTGAAGAGGAAGGTCACTGGCTTAAAAGCCAGCATACCCGGAGCGATGATAGTGGGCTAGAACATTGAAGCCCCTTAAGGACTTCTCTGCGTAAAAAGCAACCAGGGGTGTGTCTTTATAACAAAGCCCTTCAGTAGAACTATCCACCCATGGTGTCCTTTCCTGCTGAATTTACTTGTACCGCAGCCAGCAGCCTAGGTCTTTTGACAAAGGACTTACTACTTAACCAGCCATCTAACATCGAGCTACGTAGCAAAGATCAAAATACATCAGGACATGAACTTGTGCTGTCTATAAACTTTGCAAAGCCCCTTAAACACACACCAAGCCCCCCCGTGGCATTAAGTACCCTAACAGCTGGTTACCTTAATCTCTCGAACACTGGTCGTCACAAAAATCTACCTCTCAGAAAAGATGGCATTTTAAATCAAAACCAATTTCAATTTTACCAAAAGACATGCCTCCTGCAGGTGCACAAGCTTCTTTAAAACAGATAACAACATCATGTCCATGCATTTGGCTGATGACAAAAGAAAAATAGAAGAGAGAGACTATGCCAAAAATGTTAATACCCCTTTGAATCACAAGGTTGTCGAGCCAGAATCGCCCCTGTTAGGAATTAAAGCTCCAATAGGGAGGGAAACCAGTTTATTTTTGGACTTCAGCAAGGGTAATCAACCAAAGGGTAAGCCGGAGGTCCCACCTGAGGTCCCTATCATGTCGAAGGCCGTAGATCCTCCCGGCACAGTGCCCTGTAAGAGTGCCGGAAATGGTTCAACTTTCCTGAATACACTTATGAAATGTCAACCAAAAGCATACATGAACATTTCTATGTTCTGTCAGGAAACGCAAACCTCATCAGCAGTTACAAAGTCTCTGAGAAGTTCTTATAGACAAAGTGACATGCCCGGAGAGAGAGCCAATAAAACTCCTGACAAAAAGTTAGACTTGTTTTCTATCATGCCCACCTTAACTATTGCCCTAGCACCCTTTACCAAACTATATGAGACTCTGAATGACACCTTAAAGGACCATCTGACTATGGTAGCGTATATTCAAACTAGGCTTTCCCTCATTGAAGGATTCATGATGGCCAACGAATCTAAAAGACCAATGACAAAGGAGTCTAATACTCAAACCCAAGAGTGGGTGAAAGTCCATCAAGCAGCTGCCCAAATCCAAATGGATCCGCAAGCACCTAATCCATTTGTTTTTGCCACTTTGCCATCTCAAGAAAAGGCACACGCAGCAGTGGAAAGTGTGCTCGCTCAATCGGCACAGCTATCATTACTCCAGGCTGATGTTAAGCTTTCAACGATCTCTAAAGTGAAATTGTCTATGCTAAAACCCCTTACCACTTACAAGCAGTTGACAAAAAATGGATGTACGCTACCGGAACTGGATTGAACTATTAAGATCCTATCAAAAGGAACAACTGAACCAAAGCTCCCTGATAAACGAGACACATATTCCTGTGAGACCGTAGTCAAAGCTAGACAATCAAACACAGTCAAACAATCTGCAGTCTTCTTTGAAAAAAGAACCATCTTAAAAGGCCATAGACAAGTACACCAAAAGCTTTCGGGGTCATCTGAAGGTAATCAACTCGATACAGAGCCGACCTCTCTAACAGAAAGTGACCTGATGGAAATAATTCTTGGTCTGAAAAATCAGTGTTCTGATACTGAAAACAATGAACCAGTTAAGAGCCAACGGGGTAAAAGAAAAGCATCCCCTCATCCCCACAAAGCCCTTCACTCGCCAAATCTGAAAACGAGACTCCTCCTAGAGCCTGCAGATCCTCGAGAACCTTTACTCAGGATGACAAAAAGAACATTATCTTGACCATATTTCAAAATGTTGACAAGACAAGGAAACATAGGGCGAATGATCTGGATCCAGGAAAGGACCAGGGTGGGGAATGTCTTAAAAGTAAGAATTATCATAAAGAGAGAGTACCCAAAGAACATCAATACAAGACAAGTCAGGAGAAATCTAAGATGCATAGATGGAGATTAAGGGTGCACAACACCACAAGATCAAGATCCCGTCCTAAGGACTTTAAAAAAAACGGAAGTGTATAAAACTACCCAGCGTAACGGGAATTCTGAGGCGCCAAAACTTTGCTTGTAAGAACAAAAAAATCAAGATCACCAACTAGAACGAACCAGGCCCCAAAACGCTCGCCCTCAATTGTCCCAAGAGGGAGGGACCTTTTAAAAACAAGGTCTTGGAGGACTAGAGAAGAGAAAAGAAAAATGCTAACGAGAACAGCAAGAACTACAAAACCACGTTTGTTTGTTCTCGAACGTGTTTTGCATGACGGTGAACATATTATTCTAAATGGAGCTTATACATCACATTCCATCTCTGAAGAAGCTCACGTCTGAAGATATTGAGATCATCGAATTTTCCAATGAAAAGGTGACGGACCAAGTGTATCTACACATTGAAACCCCAGTAGTGAAAAATCTGCTGAATGAGGCCAGAAGGAAACTCAGATCATTAGGATATGACCTTGAGGAAATAAGTCATCGGTCCTCCAACATTTCAAGGACATCTCCAAGGGCTTTATCAAGACAAAGGGGGTCATTACGAGGAAGGCGGTAAGGGGATAATGGCGCCGGTAAAGGTGCCGGAGCCATTAACCCCTTAACACCCCATTACAAGGACACTCGCAGGAACCCGCTAAGGGCGCCTGGTAAAACCAGGCATCCTTAGCAGGTCCCGCAAGGAGACTAGGATGCTAACAACAGGCCCGTTATTAATGGGCCCGTTGATAGCATCATCCCCATTCCCATTGAGCCCTATGAGAGCTCGAATGGGAATGGGGATGAACTTGGTCCGGGTTCCTTGAATGGGGAATTACCGGGCCATTCAAGGAACCCGAACCCGATACCCGGTAAGGGGGTAGCCCTGCCACTAATAAAGTTTGTCAAGACAATCCAAAGAAGATGATGATAGGGGCATTTCCAGTCATCCTACAGACAAAGTTAACAACTCAGGAGCTGGGAAGTAAATACGAGCAGAGCGAGGATTCGGTCACCAGGAGGTCTGCTGGAGCTCCATCTAACTTTCTTAACAGCAAGCCCGTTCTGATAAATATCTCCAAAATCGAATTTGACTTGTCATTTGAAAAATAACGTGTCTCTAAGGGCCCTCAAAAAAACTGGAATATAACAATAACACAAGAAAAATGTAAAAATATGACCAGGAAAGCAGCCGTTGGAAAGAATCCCACAAATTGGGATTGGTTGCCAGAAGTCTTGGCTAGGCTGAAACAATTCTAGCAATCAAATCAACATCCACATCATGTTCAAGAAGCATCACTACAGATCAAACCAAATCAGATGCACACTGAAATAAAAATCAGATCTTGAAATACGCGAGGCTTCGTGCATCTAACAAGTATCTCTGATGTCAGCCTGGGTAGTCTTGTATTTACAAGAAACCTGGACCATAAACGAACCAACTATCGATGGGTGTGATTTAGCCTTTTCTTCAGCTATCAAAGCACCTCAAGGAAGACCAAAAGCGTGCCTGATCACAGCCATTCAAACAGGTAGGGCATTCCACCTGGAAAAAACACTCCTGTGTTACCCGCATATACTTCCCAGGATAATCTTATGGACAAATAAACTGACTTCAAATGATCTGAAGAAGACGGAAAAGTTCCTAGTGTTTAAACTTTATTGGAACCATAAAGGTCCAGATTCAAATGAAATCATTTCAAAAATAGAAGCCCTGTTGATGTTTCCCGAGATGCGCACCAAGTGGACCACATTATAATCTGTAGTGATCTGAACGCTTCCATACATTCTGATCTTGTGACACGACCTTCACACTCGTTTGCAGAGGCAAGAGGAAAACTTTGGACCTATTGCATGGACGCGAATGATATGCACAATCTACATAGCCTCTCAAAGCCTGGTTGCTTTCCAATTGCAACATGGGAGTGCCGAGGATTCAAAGCAATGGTAGACCACATCTACGTCTCTCGTGACCTTTTGGCAAAGGTCTTCATTTTTGAGACTATACGCACACCGAATAGCAACTATAACCTGCTGAAGGCAAGTTGGAAGCAGCCAAACCCTCCGAATAAATACATGATGTCTAGCGTGGAACCTTATAATGGGGGAACCTGACTACGTCTAAAGACCTGGGCAATCGAGGTCACCACCAATGAATATCTTCAGGCCAGATCAAGGTCTAATAATGTTGCGGACATGGATAAACTTGATTATTGCCCTCTTTTAGCACCATACAAGAGCTCATCAAGAGGGGCTCTAAAGAACAAAGGATATCACCACGCCAATAATCAACTTTTGAAAGCTCGAAGAAGTGAACTTCGTGAGTCCATTAGGAAAGTCAAGAGCCTGCCCTCACAATATAACATGAAGGAAACAATATCGGCTAAAAAAATATACAAATACTGGATGAAAGGTTACAAACTTATCCTGTATCAAAATGACTCAGAAACTATGCTGAGAACATTGAGTGGAAAACAATCTAAAGCATTCTGGTCTTGTCTATTGGCAGGGGGGCGTGTAACTCAAGATTCCCTCTCACGCAGTATGAATGAGAAAACCTGGACAACACACTTTTCAAACTTGTACGGCCAATTGCCAACAACATATAGGAGAATGCAACACACTCTAGATGATTGGGACATTGAGCTAGATAAAAAGTGAATCATAGACGAAATCACCAAATTGAAACCGTCCCAAGCGCCAGTTCCGGACGGGTTGTCAAATTTTGATGTCAAGGCCAATGTCGAACCCTGGGCACTTTTGATTTCAGAAATTTTCAAAACCTGCTCCATCTCAAAAACAATCCCTCCATCATGGAAGACAGCTAATATCGTGCCCATCTTCAAGAAAGGGGACAAGGAGGACCCACATAACTACCGGCCGATAGCCTTGCTGGATTGCATAGGGAAGATTTTTGACTCATTTTTACTCGATAAATTCAAACTTTGGGGCACTGCTTCACCTAGCTTCGACCCATTTCAGACTGACTTTACGAAGAACATTGGAACAAAAGCCAATATTCTGCTGTTTCGTATCCTTAAAGCTAAGGTGACAGAAAGAGTGCTGAGTCTTGCATTGGCTTTTATCGACCTCTCTCAAGCTTTTGATGGAGTTAATCGAGACAAATTGTGTGAGAAACTGAACAATTGATTGGGGTGAGGAGTGCCCGGGGGCCATCCTCACCAGAATCATTGAACTTTATTCGGACACATCGATGCATGTTCTGCTCAGTGGAGCTGGTCTGCGCTCACAAAAATGTCCTCACTTATAGAGGAGTTAAACAAGGTTGCCCTTTGGCCCCAGCACTGTACAATGCCTATACGGGTGACATACAGGATTCTAAAAACTTACTAGAACATTCTCGCCAACAGTGGGCAAAGAAAAAATAAGTAGGCTATTATATGCAGATGACATTATACTCATAGACCAAACTGCGGTGGGTCTCCAAAGGAAATTGGACAATTTAATAGCCTACTTACAGTACAACAACCTCGAGATCAACATCAATAAGACAAAGGTGATGACGCTGGAAAAGACAGTCAAAAGAAAGGCATCTAAACCTTGGTATTTAGGAGGAACCCCCCTTGAAAAAGTTCAATCTTTCTGCTCCTTGGGGGTCACCTTTAGTAAAAACAACCGAGAACTACCGATGCAAGATACCCTACACACGAAAACTAAAAGTCTGATTAATCAATCTAAAAAGCTTCTTAAGATATACGGCAGCTTTTCCATCCTAGCGGCCCTGAAGTTCTATAAAGCCAGAGCCGTTCTGACTATCGTCTATGGAGCCGGGGCTATGCCAGGGATACCTACAGCAATCTGGAGAAAATTAGAAGGCTTGTTTTGCAGGGCAGTATTATGCCCTCCATCTTCGACTCCGGTCATCTTAATTAGGAGGGAATTAGGCCTACCTTCCCTGGAAACCACAGTCAAACTCAACACCCGAATGCTCTTCAGGAAAATCCTAATCTCAAAAGAAAGAATCTATGGGATCATTCATGAAGAAATGATGAAGGGCTCTAACAAAATGTTGACCAAATGGTTACAGAAGAACTTAACTTGTTTGGACAAAATTGGAAGTTCACAAGAAGAACTAATAAATAATCCAACAAAAACAGCAAAAAGACTGAAATAACAAGACTGGTGCAACACTCAAGATACAGCAACAAGATACAAATCGGTCAGTCATCTTCCAGTGAACATACACAAACTTACCGAGCCAGTAAGTTACTTGTCAAAATTTCTGAACAAAAAATTGAAATCGACCTTCATGAGAGTTTGCCTGAATCTTTTACAAACAAACAAAGTCCTTGCCATCCGAGACAAATCGAGAGCAAATGGGTGTAGATTCTGTAACCAGTTGAATAAAATCGAAACCCTGCGACATTTGCTGCTCGAATGTAAGGGTCTCTTGACAAATCGAAGGACCCATTTGGGCCACCTATACACAGAGTATGCCAGCATGGACGAGGACCACTGGTGGAACTATCTAATGAACAGGGCCAACCGAAAACCAGTAAAGCAGTAGGAACCTTAGTTGAGAGCCTTAACCTGGAACGGAAAACAAATGATGCATTTTAGTAGGGTCCTTATCCCTACATGATAATTAAAAATTCAGATGTAAGAGGATTTCTCGCTTTCCTTCTTGTCTCACTCTTCTGTTTGTCTTCCCCTCCCTCTTTTCTTTGACTCACTTCATTTTAAAATATTGGAAGGAAGAAGCCAGGGGCACAAAGGAGCTAACTAAATCAAACTAAATCAAACTTGTAAAAACTGGTAAAACACAGTTAAATCAAGTGGAATAAAAAAAAAGATGGAAAAACAGAGGCCAAATGCAAATTTGGGGATCAGTACTTTCTCCAGATGGATGGGAAGAAGGAGTAGTGATCTGCAGAGTTTGGGTAATAATTGGTGACTACAAACCAACCATTGACATTTTACAAAATGCAGGCAAATCTCGATGATCTAAATTTCCTAAAATTTGCTAAACTATAGATATGGGTTGAAGACAAATGAGGGCCCTTGCAGATAGCTCTGAGCTCTGAGTTGGGGGCAAATCCGCTGTGATTTTGCCAATTTTCAGCGCTATTACTCCTGGTGCGAGCCATCGTCCTGGTGGAAAATAATAATACTCTCCCTTTCCTGCAAAATGTAAGTTCGCTGCTGGCTGTACCTTTTGTGCATTAAAGCCATCCCTTCCACTTGTCAATACTGAAGTATTCTTGCTTCCTTAATCTTCCTGTTCTCAATTTTCTTTCTCTTTCTCGTCTTTTAACCGACAATGGTGCACAACCATCAGTTACATTTTTGCCCTTAGCTTTGCTTCCATTCCCACAATCTTGTTCAATGGTCTTTGTACTTCCTCTGGAAGCCCCAGGCATAAAATGTGATAAAAGACCATTATGTTTTTGTCCCATGGTTCCCTAGCTGACATTTTTCCTGAGCCATCGGATATTCATCTGCACTCATTTTGCGAGTCAAAATTCTGCTCATGTCTGTGTACTGAACCCTAAGTCCTTTCCATACGTCTCCTCGACAATTATTAAAGTGTGCTCCTTCTTGGTTAATATTCTTTGCCGTCACTCCAGTATAGCCGGCCAGCTTCCAAGTTTCATCTGCCATCCCCCTAATATGGCAGCAAACAAGCTTTTTATGTTGTATGATTCTAAGGTCATCCCATCTGTCATTCTCTAAAATTCATGAATCCATTTACACGCCCCTGATGTCAGTGTTGGCAGTTTACAAAACAAATTGTGTGTATCCATTTGTGGACACGGAATATATTGCGACAGTCTTTCTCTAATAAGTGGAACTGTGTAAACCCAGTGTCCTGTCTTAGTGTAACCATGCCCTTTGTTGGTGTCACTGCATCTGTCATGCTAATCCTCTTTCATCCTGGTAGATCCCTTAGTCTGTCTTTTTACGTTTGGAATGTTCTCTTCTAAACTATTTGATCGCCCCTTCTGGTGCCTGGGGTATTCAACAGGATCTGGCCTCCTCACTGGTTCTTCCAAATCTGACCACACTAGCTCTTTCCCTATCCCCATGCTTGCAGAAGGGTATTGTGCAGCCTCCTCCTCTCTGCTTTCCTCTCTCTCTTCATCCAACATAGTATTGTCACTTGCATCCCCTTCATCATCATCTATGTGTTCAAAGTTTAGTCTTCTGAGATGACTCATCCAATACATTTCACTCATCACTTCCTCCAATACGTTCCTTTCTCCATCCTGTGGCGATCCTCTTCTACTCCCCATTGTGCTGTTAGTGCCACCCCCCTGCTCATATACAGGTTACCAACTCTCCTTCATATGGCCCCTTCATCTTGTAGATTGTGCTTTTTAAGAATCTCAACTAATTTCTCGCTGCATCTTTCTAAGATCCTCTTTCTTTCTCTCTTTTTTCTTGTCTCCATTCTCTCTGTCTTTCTGGGAGCACATATCCCTGATAATATCATCAACTTATTTCCCATCTCTACTTCTTCCTATCTCTTGTTGTCTTATTGTCTTTCTTTATCCCTCTCTTTCTCCTTTTGCTTTTCTCTTTCTATATCTGTATTTCTTTGGCTCTCTCTTTGTTTCTTCTTCCCATGTCTTCTCCCCTTCTCTGTCTTCCTCTCGCTTCATTTCTCTTTCTCATTCTTCATTCTTTCTTTATCTCTCCCCTCACTTTTCGGCTCTCTGTCTCTTCCCTCCTGTTCCTTTTCCTCTTCTTCTTTCTCCTGTCTTTCTCTAACTTCCCTTTCCCTTTCTTTAAAGTCATCCATACCCTTTCCATCTAGTTTCTCGATTAATTGTCCTCCTACCCATTCATTTGGCACGATTGTCGTCTCATCTTTTTTGTCCTGCCTTGCTCACTCTCTCTGAAGCTTCTCATTGTCTTCTGTTAATGTTGCCTGCAAATCATGGCACTCATCTTTGGCAACTGGTCTTTGCATGTCTATTTTGTCACCACTTATTATATCTTCACTACTGCATGTGTGTGGCACATATGTGGTATTAGTGTATCCTGCTGCTGCTTATAATGTTCGTAATGGATATAATCCCTGCGCTTACGAAAGTGGATCACTGTTCTGGAGAGGAGGAGTCGTGGGTGCTATGCCCCCTTTGTCATGCTGATTGAGCATCCATTCTGTCACAGACGGCTCCCCTGTCTTCTCTCCATACATTTTCCACAGTTCCAGAATAGCTAGTCCATTCTGCAACTGTTTCCCTTTATATGCGGCATGTACAGTTGTACCCATGTGTTGCAGTGCCCTCCTGTGGCCAAGGTATAAAGATTTGGTCTGCATTGTTCTGAACCCACTGGGTGTGGTACTTAATGATTTTGTTCTTGTACCATGGGTAATGCTTTGCACAGGTGGATAATGTGAGTGTTTTCCATGATGATACGTCACAATTTAACTTACCAATACTTACCAAATCTGTTATTTCATTTCTAGCTGTCCCTCATTTTACCTCCCATTCACACTCCATGCCCAGCAATACTCCTTTTGCACCTAATAAATCTAAGGGCCTCATTACACGGTAGGCGGAGGACCAATGTGCTATTAGCACCTTGGTCCATGCCGGTAAAATACTGGCACCGTAATTAGCACCCTGGTCCCTTTGCGGGTTGGTTTTTAACGCCTGCTAAACAGCAGGCGTTAAAGTACCTACCCGCAAAGGGACCTCGTAGTAAGGCGGTAAGGGTTAACGGTCACCGGTACCATTACCGATGACCGTTACCCTTACCGCCTTCCGTGTAATGAGGCCCTAAGTCTCTTTCTGAAACCATGCCTCCTGTGTCACCCAATATTTCAGAGCAACACCACAAAAACCACCCACTCACAGCAGGCCCACCTCGCTGTTCCCTCCAAACCTTCTGAAGAACACCACAACTACCACTCACTCCAAGCAGCCCCAACTCACTGCCCCTACACCGGACCACACTCCTCAATTCACACCACAACTTCACGTCCTTCACAATACATACCAATTTGCACATAAAATCCATTTTTCACAAACCCTGAACTGTCATACAACAGGGGTCCCGTGCCATCAACTACTGCACAAACAAATACACAACAGCCATCTTCTCAACTCATGGTGAGGTTATCCTTCTCTTTATAACTACCCACTAATGAAGTGTACCACATGATCTTTCCTGGGCCTTCTTCAATCTCTTCTCTTCATCACACTTCCCAAATATACAGAACAATCCCCTTCCCTCATTTATCCAGGTCTATGTCATACATAATAATCCAAGGATCTTTTGAGAGTCTTTGGTATCGAGTCTCCCCTAACAAACAGCTGCCCTTCGCCCTACAAGGCATCCTGTGGGGACCAGACATGAATTTTCTCAAAGGGGGCTCCCATCAACCTCCTCTCTGTTATTAATGATACTCCACTGCTGACATCACAATATAATCTCTTAATACAAAACCTATGGGGGCTAGGGATTTGTTAAGAAGATTGACTACATGTACCTTCTGTAAGGGATAAACTTCTGATTGTGGAACTAATAGCTCCTCCTGAGACAACCCCCTAAATTGATACCAGAAAAAGACATTATCTCTACAATAAGGTATTGGTTGGCCTAATACATGCTGGGCATCCTAACATTGGGGATTTTGCTTGATTGGTTGGCTTTCTTCTGACCAACTTTGGACAACTGACAGTTCGTCAAGACCATAGCCAGAAAGGAGTCGGAGGAGAGAGGTCCATGGACTGCTTTTCTATCAATTAAAAATATACCATCCCTTATTCCTAGGCCTTGAGAATGGTGATCCCTCTGTTGTTGGCCTTGTATGGCATCTTGTGTCTGAATATGTGCATGAGGAGTGAGGCAGGTGTCCGATTGGTGCTTTTAAGCTTTTGCGCTTGTCTCTGAATTGAGTGGTTTTCAGTCGTTCTGCAGCTATAGAAACAAGATGGAAGACAGTGTGGACATGGAGAACATGGCACCTCTGCGACCACAAAACTTCCTTTTTGGTTGTGAACTCAAAGCAGACAAGAGAGAATTTTGGTTCAGAGGAGATGATGATGACAATGAACACCAATTGTCTCTAAGAGCAGTCAGTTTAGGTAGTGGAGCCAAAGACTAATTGAACATAGTTGAAGCTGAAGGTATGAGCAACGATGAAGAACCAATCAAGATCATATTGGCATCCTTGAAGTCGTCTGTACAGCCAATGGTATAGCAACACCAGTTACTTTGAGATTAAAATCTAGTTCTGGACATATATACATCAGTGGACAACATCTAGTTGCTTTGGATGCAGATCTTGAGTCTGAAGAGGAAGTTGAAGATGATAATACTAACACAGAAGTTGACTGAACTTCCACAGAAAAAAGCAAAGCTGGCAGTGGAGGAAGATGATGAAGAGGAAGATGATGAGAATGAGGAAGATGATGATGATGAGGACGATGATGATGATGAAGAAGAAAGCCCAGTAGAAAAAATCTGTCCAGAATTTGAAAACTAAAGCACAAGAATCGAGCCAGAATGGAAAAGTTTCAAAACCATCCACTCCGGTTACTAAACAAAAAACGCCATAGAAAAATGCATTGGAGAAAAAAACACAGATTCCAACAACTCCCAAGGGACCTCTGACAGTAGAAATAAAGGCAAAAATGTTGGCACGTGGAGAAAAGGGTGTTGAGCTTCCAAAAGTTGAGTCAAAGTTTATGAACTATGTTAAGAATTGCTTCAGGTCAGAGGACACAAAAATTTACCATCGAGCTGTGGAAATGGAGGCAGATGCTGAAGGATGGCAAATAACGAGTTTTAGAAACTACTATTTTTGTTTGTTATTTGTCAGTCTTTTATAAATGCTGAAGGACTCTTGCCATCTGATGTACGTCCAGTGTTCTGTGCCATGGACAGTAAATGTCAGTTCAGCTCCTTAAAAAGTTTACTCTTTTGCACATTTTGGAATGTTGTGGGAATGTACATATGGTGGCAGATTAGTAGTAAGATCTGTAATGGTTAAAATAAAACATATTTTAATACAGGTGTCCTATTGTTATCTGTTGATAATGAATGGACAGTGTTCTTCAATTATAGGTCACGTGTGATGAGACCTCATTTGGAATTATTTCACCCTGCATTTATTTGCGTCTTAGCTAATATTGATGTGAGTGTTATGGTTTCTTTTAACACTCTTGATTGTCTTCATAGGTTTATGATTTGCTTGCACCTAGCTCACAATGGTCGGTTGTGCTCTTCCAAACTTTAATTAGATGGGGAGTATTCTTATGTCCTGGTTACTATTATCTTGTGCCTTTTCTTCTGTGTTTGGACCCTCCCTAATATCTTAGTAACCTTGACTCTAATTACCAGATACTGCCTGAGCTCTGCATGGATCTGTATTTCTGTGATTTAAGCATCTTACATTCTCGTGTCTTGAGTCCTTTCCATAACTTAAAACATGCTGTGGCTGCTTTTTTTCGAAAATATAGCTGCCCATTACTGTTGCGTTTCTATATTTGCGTGTTGTTCATGTTGCATTCAGTTTATGCATTGCTTATGTTAGTATTCTTCATATCTTTATTGATGCCATTTTAGTATTCTTGATGTATACATTTATATTTGACCTAGTGTGCGGATTCATCATGCTGAGTGCATATTTGCTTTGTGTCTAATGCATGAACATATAATGCTTCAACTTTAGAATGATTTTACTTGTGCCATGTCCAGCTTAAATTGTGTCCATCGCCTGAGGTGTCTGCCTGGGATATGGGTGGTATGGTTGTCTTAGTGAGTAACACTTCTCACCTGTGAGATATTGAATCGGGTAGGGGCAGCTTAATGTATCATGCCAGATAAGACGAGTATGCGCATCCTTTTTTTCATAGACTTGCATAATAGCCTGGACTTAAGGGGTTAAATGCCAAGGCTACATGAAAATCACAAAAACAACAAATAATGTGGTTACAGTAGGAAGATATATTCAGAGGATTAATACAGTGGCTGCTCAGATGTATATTCACCTAAACCTTATTCTTCAGAGTAAATCAAACAAAGGTCACAACGTAGAGGGAATATATCGACATATTCCTGAAAAAAGTAAAAACACCAAAAATGCAGTTCTGGAAGATTAAGTGAAAATACCCAGCAAGCCCTCATTTCTTCACACTGATTTAAAAAACAAAAAAAGAAACACCACATAGTAATTCAGAAAATTGTACAAGGCAAGAAATCAATCCGGATTCATTGTGATTAAATCAATGAAGGTACTTGTAAAACAGTATGTAAAATACACTATTGACAAATAATCTAAACAACTTCAGACATTTAATTGTGCCATTAACATTATTGGTGTGACCTATTATAGCTAGCCATTGCTTCGTCGTTCGCATACACAGCTCATACAACACCATATGAAATCACTTTCTAGCAGGGACAAAGCCCATATTACGTCTTTCCTCTATTAAGTTAAGCATTATTACTGGCCGATGTTTATTCTGATATGGGTTAAGAGGAGATAAGGATGTGCTTAATCTTTGGATGCCCAGAAAGTATATCACCACCTTAGACTTAACGGCTGGATACTGGTACATCTCTTTTGAAACAAAATTACAAAGTTTGCTCTCATTTACACTCCAAAGAAAATAATATGAAACGGAAAGGCTCCCATTCAGTTATATTAATAGCAGGAGAGAATTTGGAATGTTTCTGAGTAAAGCAATGTCAGATGTGGTGAAACGAAGAATCATAGTCAATGTAGATGATATTACGATCAAGCGTGAAGTCAACTCAATGAAATACGAGGGCTTCATTCAGTTACAAAGGGCTGGGGCAAAAATATCATTGCAGGAGGCCCGATGGTGAC
Source organism: Ambystoma mexicanum (assembly GCF_040938575.1). NCBI lineage: Eukaryota > Metazoa > Chordata > Amphibia > Caudata > Ambystomatidae > Ambystoma > Ambystoma mexicanum. Next base: position 404,908,135 of record NC_090932.1, read on the forward strand.
GTAAAAGGGGCATTTTCTTGGAACATGAAATCACAGAGGAGGATTTGAAGCCAAAAAAGAAAAGTGGAAACTATGCAAAGATTGATGGCTATGTTACTTTTTTGTATGGCCTATGCAATTCTATCCCTACTACACAATAAAGGTAGCAGGCAACCCTCTCTAGAAAGAACATGGTATGATAACCAGTTCAGTGGATTTTAACCACTTTGGGAGTCCAAAGCCATCGCTTTTTGCTCACTGAACTTTTCACAAAGGTAGGATATACATTTGCATATCAGTTTTTGTCCCACCCACAAGGGCAGTCCAGCACCGAAATGCCAGGCAAACCTCCTTTGAACAAGATTACCAACAGCAACCCCATACATGTGTTTCAGCCTTTTTGGTCCTCATCAGTGAAGTGGAGTTGTGCCTCTATGAGCACAGTGATCAAGGGGTCCACTTCTGGGTTCCCCCAGGTAACTTAGGGTGACCAACCCCAAGTTCCTTACAAAAATACAAAAAAGGTAGCAGGCACCCCTCTCTAGAAAGAACATGGCATGATAACCTGTTCTGTGGTTTCTACTCACTTTGAGAGTCCGCAGCCATTGCTTTGAGCTCACTGTACTTTTCACAAAGGAGGAATATCCATTTACATATCATTCTTTGTCCCGCCCACCCGGGCAGTCCAGCACCGAAACGCTAGTCAAACCTCCTTTGAACAACAGTACCAACAGCAACCCCATACATGTGTTTCAGCATGTTGCTGTAGGTAAATCCCCCATGCCAGGGCCATAATCGTAGTCTGGCAGTGTGTGAGAAGTGGTGCTAATTCCTTTATAGCAAATATTTTCCCACACCACCATACTTGACTCAATGGGCCTTATAACAAGACTGGCTGTCCGAACGTAAGGGTGCCGGTAGCAATATACCCACACCCTTTCTGGACCGCCAGACTACGAGAATGCCTGCAGGGGCCAGTATCCCGACAGGTCTGACCTGCCAGGAGCACTGGCCTCTGCAGGCATGCTTTTAACAGAAGCACCGTTACTGTTAGCACTGTTACTGACAACCTTGTAACGAGGCACACATGTCTAGAAATGTCTTAGCTGAGGCCGAATGAAATATAATAAAACAAAATAAAGTCAGAGAATCAAGCAAATACTCCTACATGTTGGTGTGTTGTGCCACACAACCCCCTACTCATTGTTCACAACCTCCAACATATTTTCTGAACGCCAAAACATGTTCTTCCCCCAAACTATTTCAACAAGTGTGCGTCTTTGAACAATTGTACGGCTTGTTTTCTGTGTAAGTTCACCTGTCAAAACAAGTTGGCCCAATTCATATTCCTCCTCTGGTGCACTGCTCGAAGTATATTCAAGAGGGTATTGTGCTGCATCACACAGCCAATTAACCTGAAACTAATTTCCCACCATGCCTCTAACCGTTTTTCCAGCACCTCCAACATGTTCTCCACCCCCAAATAATTAAACTGCTTGATTTGCTTGTGAGTGCACCTGTTAAAATACTTCAGCCTTCTTCTCACAGTGTGTTTATGCAGTTGGTGTTTTGCACCATATATCCATAAAGCTATCCAATAAATGCTCACCAGCTCCAATAATTATTCCACAACCCACAAATATTATCTTCAATCAAAACAATGTTGTGTGTGAGTACACCCATTCAAACAAACTTACCCAGCACAAATTCTGCTCACCGTGTGTACAAGAAGACTTCAGTTGCATCTGTATTATGTTGTGTCCTCTTGCCTGGATGCACTTAGTGATGTCATGGTGACAATGTTGTCTGAGTGCCTGGAGTGTTGGCGTGTTGTGGTTTGAGTGTAGGATTTACAGCCCAGGCAGTTGGAACCATGTAGCCTGGTGGTGGGAGCCAGTAGGCTCTACTCCAGTCCTGTCCTGCTCTGTTTCTAACTGATGTTACCTGAATACCTAAATAAAGGAACTTGCGTCAAATATTACCTGCTGTCTCCAGAAACCTGATTTTCAACAAACACACAGCCAATCAAGGCAACCGCGAGGGAGCAAAAGTGTGCAGGAAGAGACCAAGAGAGAGAAAGAGAGAGAGAAAGAGGGTGGGTGAAAGAAACAGAGGAAAACGCATGAAGTGAGAGGTGTTGTTGACACTACTGGGGACTTAGTAGACTAGTATGGACAAATGGCCTCATTACAAGTTGGGCAGTGTGGTAAAAATGGCCAGTAATTCAGCAGTAATTCCATTACTGCACCACACAACTACGCATTTTGCTGAGAGGAGGAGCATTTAACTCCAGCTAAAATCTGGAGGTAAATCTGCAATCTTACTGCCAAAAAACGTGAAATCGACAGAATTACCACCCGTGGAACTACTTCTGCGGCAATTCTGCCAAAATCCCCATGCAGTCCAATGGACTCAAATTAATGAGGACTAACACCACCTACCAGCACTTGTAATCCAGTGGTAGTTCCATCAGACCAAGTGGTGGTAACGGTAATTCCATTTGGAGGCATCTTGGTGCTAAATCTGCTGAGATACCACCAAACTTGTGAAGAGGACCAAAGCCCACAAAGTGCCATATAGAAAATTATTTGAAATGTTCCAGCTCTCAAACAGAAAAATAGACCATTTCACACCACCTTCCTCCCTCTCTGAAAGATTCCCAGAAACTGCTGAAGGGATCCAGCAGCAGCTTCCCTATAGATTGGCAATCGACTCTTCCTTTACAAACTCATCAACCTGAATCTCTAAAAGTTCAGGAAGTTTGATGGATCCCAAATATGGTACAAATGTAGGTGATTCAGGATTCAAATAAATATTTAATGTTAAAGAAATATATCAGGATTTAGGAACAAATGTAACAGGTAAATACATGCTTTTTTCGAAATGATGATTGAATACAGAGTCACAATTTAATTTAATTTAAAGAATATCAGACGAGGACAGGGAATACTGAATGGTCAATATTGACAAGTTTGATTACTTTACGTCTCTTTGTTTTTCTATCTGTGTTTTGTCCTCACTCATTAAGGTTCTGAATATACAAGTACCACAGTAGTTGGCGAGGGTGGCACTAGCCGGCCAAACTCATATCCTGGTTTTAGGTTTTACCCTGTTGTTGTTCATGTGGTTCTATTGATAGACCTAGACAAGGGTGCATAGTTTACCACAGTTTGTCAACATTTTTATATTTATGTTCAGATTCAACATTTTAGAGTGAGCATCTCCAGGTTTGTGAGCTTTCATGTTGTTCCTTGTCTTGAGTTAGATAGGCCAACTTTCAAATCCATCCCAGACAAATCCTTTAGAATGTGCCCATCTTGTGTGAAGTGTTTACTCACTAGCATCTCTGTTTTGTGGTTTGCGATGGTATGCCTTCATTGGCTCATTTTTATCAGTAGTTCTTGGCAAGTCTCAACAACATACTTTACATTTATTTGCTGCCAATTCTTGCATTTGATGAAACATAGAACATTGGGCGATGTGCGATTGGATCTGAATTGTTTGGCTCTGTGGAGGTTTTACTGCTTAAATGGTGCAGATAAATTGGTCATTTTCACACTTGCTTACATTGTAGGGTAGATTTGGGTTATATTTGTTCTTAATCTGTTGGAAATGTGATTCTTTTCAAAGATGGTGCTAGACTTTTCTCCGGCTTGCATAAAATGATGGTGGTTTCCTTGAAAATATCTCAAAGTTCATTATCCCTGCAGAATTTGTTTTCAATTTCTTAACCAGACAATTCAGTAGTATTTTTAGGGCTGGATGTTAAGTGATCAAAAGTGGTATTGGTACTCTATTTTCACAGTCTCATTATTTTTAACATATTGTCTTCCAGTGTTTTCAATGTACAATCAAATTGTCTGTCAATTTCTCAGAGTGAGTGGCCCTTTTGTAGGCAGACTGAGTGTGACAAGTTGATGATCCCTTATCTTGCTTTTGGAAAATATACATTGATACCGGATGGACTGGCATTATATAATAAATTTTTTTTGTGACTCAAATGGAAACATGTCAATGTATCATTGTACGTTGCTATTTCCACATGCCCTTTTCATCAAACAGAAATAGTGGCATCCAGAAAGTGCATGTTGGCTTTGGAGAATTCTATGTTGAACGTAATGCAGGTTCTCTGTATAAAGGTCACCCCTTTAAGGGCACTCCTAAAAAAAGGGACTTTTTGGCTGCACTGGAGCAGCCTCAACCAGGCTGTAATTAGGCAGAATGCCCGCCCCCTGACCATGCCCCCTTCCCCCAGCCGTGGCTGCCCACCTGTGTTTGCCAGGTATGATGTGTACTCGTTGCTCCCCTCCATGTCCCCACACGCCCAACAGAAACCACTACCCTGCTTGCTTTTCCTAAGCCAACCCCTCTTCAGTCATCTTGCAGCATTTTGATCACTCTGTGCTCTACTATTCCTTTGGTGGGATTCTGTCAGCTCATTTCCTGTGTGGCCTCTTTTGTGGGCAGTACAGGGATCATTTCCCACAGACCTGTGCATGTTAATGGACTGGTGTGTCCCACTGAGTCATTCATTTGGGTTCTTGGGAATCTTCTCCTTCAGTGCAAATAAAAGACATGTCTCAAAGGTATCACAGGTATGTCAGTGGTTTCTGCAATTGTTGTTATAAGTGTTCTTTCTCGAGGTTATCTATGAAAATGTTAGTATACAAGAGCGTCATTAATGCGTCCAAGTTCTTTCCAGCCTTTTGTAGGAGCATAACTTTTTCAGATAGTCAAATAAAGGTCGTCACAACTTTGACTTTGTGTCATTTTTGCAGAAATGTAACTTTGACAGTCTATTAATATAAGGTGCATAGACTCCTATATTAATCTGCACTTCTGATGGACCAGCCACCATTGTTTATCTTTGCCCTTCCTTAGGATTGTCCCCAGTTTGGAGTTAGAAGGTGCCTTTAAATTGAATAACATCTATGCTACATTCTTCTATGGAACTGTTCTGAATTATAAAGATCTGATCAGAGTTCAGGTAAGAATAAGAAGAATGTATGTTGTTTGTTTTCAATGTAACATGGGAAGAGGACATGATAATGGGTTACTACTTCCTAGTCTAAGGCTTACATTGTGCATATAAGTTAGATATGGCGATAACACACAGATGGTACATTTCTCCTAGGGTAAAATTAGTGAATACTTGCAATATAGTATGGTATGAATATGGTAACTATTTTGATATGATAGGTTATTTATAACGTGCTTAATACCCAGAGGTTTCTAAGAACGGACCCAGGGATCGAACCTGTGTTGCTCTGTGTCATCTTGCTTCCAAGGCGATCACAGATCACATTGCCCCTAGGCTATCCTCTCGAGACTAATATGGACTCTCAGATAAAATATATATTAATATCCCCTGAATTGGGCATCCCAGTTCAAAAATGATTTAGAATCTCCTTTTGGATTTGTGATCAAATATAGTAGTAGCTGATATTTGTCATGTGATAAGGGATGAAATAGACCTGTCAACGATTGGATTTCTCCTGTTAGTTAATTGACCTTTGCATTACATGTATGCCTTTATCTGAAGGCTGCACGACATGATGACATATGGAGATTTGATTGAACATGTGAAGTCAATAGATTTACACATTTACCGTTTTAGTCCTGTTCTTACTGTGGCATTTACGTCAGTGTACAGAATCCCAGTGAATATCTTATCTATTCATACACCTATTTATTTTTGTCTGTCCTTTATTGGTGCTATGTATTTATAAAAAAGGAGAAAGAGTTAATTTTTTACACTTATCTCATCAACCAAACTACAGGACCACTGATTTTCCGGCACCATCAGTCCTTAAAAAATAGACTGTATGCAATTGTATTTCAAACATTTCTAAAGTTCATTTATTCAAAATATTCATGAAAAAACATATAGACCCAAACTTCAAACACAGTGAAAAAAGTTATACATAAAAGTTCAAACTCCGTGAAAAAAGTTATACATAAAAGTTCATTGGTATTGGTGCTATTCAGCAGCCTGAACACCCTCACGTTATGCCACAGTGCTTTCATGGCAAACATAATATGGGTTAGGGATATTTTCTTTTCAATTAATATAACATTTACACAATGCTTTTTGAATAGGATACATAGCAGTGAGCAGACATTTCGAAAGAGGGTAGGGTGAGGGGTCAGATGTAAGTACTTGACGGAACAATAGAAGACATGGACAGAAGTAAGAATGATATATAGGACACCAGTGTTGACTTTCTGATAGAAGAATAATGTGCTGATAAAAAAGGTGGTAGAGTCAGGTTTTCAAGTATTTGCTGAAGGATACTATTGTGATAGAGTGGTATTGAGTTACACAAGTGGTATGCTAAACATGCACAGGTGGATCTCATGCATTATTTGATGATGCGTAAGGGTGTTTCTAATCTGAGGGTTCCTTGGAGTCTTTTTCCTCGGACGCCTCTGTGTATGCTAAGCTCGTAAAAGAGCCATATGTAATTTTGGAGCTAAAGGGAGCTGTTATTATGCAGGTACCTTAACTTAGTTGCACAACATGAATATTTTAGTTGACGGAGGGATATCCACAAGTACGCCCAAGATAATGAAGTAAAAAAGGAGCAACCCAACCCAGTTAGATAGAAAAGGGATGCATGTATTAAAACAATCTGAAAGAAAAATCAAATCGGCCTGCCATTGTAAAGAAATAATATGCAAAATGTGTTGCTTATATTGTGGGTTTTGAGAAAATGTTTGGTCACTGACTACTGATCTTAAAAACATATACATTGTGTAGCTTGTACTAGTGAATATTTAAGTACTATAACTCCAGAACAGTTACGACACAGAGCAAACTCAATTGAAAAATGGTGGTGGAAAGGTCTGCCACAATATGCCCATGAGAGTTTGTGACCTTGTTTGCAAATTTGCTACTTAATCACATATCCATCAAACCTTTATTTGTTTGGGTCATGTGGCACGATACTAAATTGTAGGGTAGCAACTGAAGATTACCCACTGCTACCTATTTAAAAAAGTGGCTCTGGGATGTCATATATATGGGACCACAAAATGGGCACCAAACAAGAAAGGGGGTGTGGAGGAAATGTGAGAGATGAAGTGCACTGCAATTCTGGATGGTGTCCAGTCAAAGTTTGAAAGACATTGTTTTGAAATGCAATAGTTTCAAAGCAAAAGAATCAAATAAAAAAATTCAATGCCTTTTTTTAAATTTATTTTTTTTTTGGCTTTCATATAGGAAAAAATACTGGGTTTCCCCAAAAAAACAGGGGTTTGGGGACACCCCCCCAAAAAGAAATTACAAAAAATAAACATGCATTCAAATTTTTTTTTCCGGTCCTTTTGTTTCGAAACTATTGCATTTCGAAACAATGTATTCAACCCTTTCACTATAAACCATTCTGGACAGAGAAGTCAAAGCAGTTCCAAAATGAGAGCAGGAGAAGTGGATGAAAATATGTGTAATCTATGTGATTACTGTGAAATAAATACTGTGAATGCTGAAATTGATGATTTTTTGCATTCGATTTTGTACACTTTCTTCGCATTAAAATGCGGGGGGCAGACCCACAAGAGCCCCACACCCTTAACATCCATTCCTAATTATAGCCCTACCCTATATTTGCAACTAAAAGTGTACACATTATTTGCTTTTTAAACTCAACATTTGTGGTCTCGCAGTGATGGGATTCAACATTTTGGTATGATATCAATAACACAAGAGTCCTGGGAGGAATCATATTTGGCAGAAGGTGAAGTATGATAGGTGTACTGTCGGAGCGGTCTCATAGACATAGTGGCTTTATGTGATATATAAGTACCGTTATGTTGACATTTATATTTGCGTTGCTTTTTTTGTTGCTTGGTGAAACAGTTAAAATGAAGCAAAACATGTTTGACATATATTGGTAGCACCAACAGAAGAAGGCTTAATCCAGGGATGGTGCCTGATTCTAAATATATTTTGGTATTAAAGACCATAAAATCCACATTTATACATACAGTCCAACACAATATTACACATACAAAATCACTATCATAAGACCACAATTAACATTAAATATTAAAAGACAAACCACTTCATGCAAAATTAAATTAACTATTATTCTAAATGCCCATATATTTTCTTCTTAATCGCCAAGCTTATTTCATAAATTGTCTCTGGGCCCATATCTCTGAGTCATTCTGAGTACACATAAATATTAGGATGGCTTGCTTAATTATCACAATATTTTGATTACCATATATTGGGAAAATCCATCTTCGTCTTAATGTATCATAAAGAGGACAAAATATAAAGAAATGAGAATAATCCTCTCTCAGTTTGACACACCATATCTGTGTTCCCAACACACCAGTTTCGTATGACAGTTGCCAACGGTAGGACACCCAATTTCTGCTAAAATTGAGATACCTTTCAGGACCAAGTTGCAATTTAAATGCAATAGTAATTTGCCACCTTACCATTAATGCTTATCTTAGACAACTTTGTTAAACAATACTAATCTTTCTATTTCTCTGCTATGACAACTTTACGGACTATGTTCCCTCCGTTTGTGGATGAGCCCATCAGATCTAAGCCCAGATTGGCACTTAACTCAGAAACATAATAGACCCAAAGTAGTTTCTTCACACGCTATAAGCAAGTACCTCCTCTAATGTTAGTCTGTAAGCAAATATAGAAATGGCTGTCGTAATATCATGTAAAAACAGAAGGGGTTTTAGTTTAGCCTCTTACGCTACGCCATTAATCCCTAATTTTAATCAAAGAGATAGCTACAGGGTGCTATTTGACAGCATAACAATCCTCTTTAGGGTGCCCATTTCTCTCTGCTTCAAAAGCATGAGATCTGAGTACCCCCAAATATCAAGACTACATAGTGCCGATGAATTAGCACACACCCTCAGTATTTCTAAGGATTTTGAATTTGCATTACCTCTATAATGTTTCAAAAAGCATTGAACAGCTCCCACCATCCTCTAACATATTTTCCGATACCTAAGTAACCACAGAAATCTACCCTCTCAAATATAGCTTTGCCAAGAGAAATTGTGGGGAAACAATGTCCATTAGTATTAGACCAGCTTAATAATTTAGTCTTGGATAGATTCATTTCCAAACGCATTTGTGATGAAAGAGATGAAAAAGTATTTAACGCGTTTTCAATACCCATCCCCGCCTTGCTTATCAATACAGTATCATTGATATATAGTAGACTTCCTATTTTATTCCCTCCCAATAATCCATATTAACATTTTCAATTTCTGTGGCAATTTAATTACATACAAACTAAAGACAGTGGGAGCTATTATACATCCTTGTCTTACTCTTCTAAAGACATGGAAGGGCTTTGTAAGATGCACCCTGTTACCCAAGTGCATATGTGTCTGTACATAAACTATGTATTACCACTAGAAGCTTCATTAGGATGCTCAACTCAATAAATACTGCCATAGTAGTTCTCTAGGTATTGAATCAAACGCAGAGTGCACATCTATAAAGATCAGAAATAGCTTTTGCTTTCTAAGCTTCAAATATGTATCTCAAAAGAGGATTGGCCTTAAAACTTGATTGGGTAGACTAATACATGGTCTAACACGTGTGTTTAAATCGGAAAGGGCTGCCTTCTGTTGTATGCATGCCTCCAGTCTCGTTAGGAGGATTTCCCCTTATTCCTTGGAGTTTGCACCTGTTAGCGAAATGGACCTATAGTTAGTGGCTCACCATGGTTGCAGTAATGTATTGCTCAATTGCGAAGGCAAAGGTTGAATTTGATGCCTGTGGGAAATGCAATGCTCTATGTGGGTATGATAACATGTGCAGATAAGGGGCCCTTTGATGATCAAGTAGGGGGTAAAATGAAGCAAAATTGCGTGCAGATTGGGGCCTTTTTCCACTGATCTTGACGATGGACACTGCCAGTATTGCTGGTTCTGCCTGAGTGAATGGGGGTAGGGATATTTACTTACATTTATAGCTGTTTGTCAAGGATGTTTGCGGTTTGTGTGTTTGTGGTCTTTGTGTATTAGTGGTGCTGTTTTTATGTTTAGTTGTCTGTGTGTGTACAATTTCTGTGAGTGTTTGTGTGTGTGCGTGTGCGTATATGTATTGGTGTTACTCCCTTATCAAAATAAGATGTGGAGTGTGCAATTGTTTTGCATGAAGTTCCTATGGTCTATACTTTTGGTGACGAGTGTCTGTGTCTGTGTGGTCAACCTGTATGTGTTGTGGGTGTTGAATGTGAGGGTGTGTGAGAGACAGAGATGGAGTGTTTGTGAGCATGAGAGTGGTGTGTGTGTGTGTGTGTGTGTTTCCATCAGGGGTTGTTCTGGGTAAGACACCTGTGCAGGGGGATGTGTCTGAGAAGCACGGGTCCTTTTGGGTTTCCTTATTGTGAAAAGATAATGAAGGGCCTGTGTGAGCCTGCTTGCATCTTATTAAATATGTTCTATGATGCATTTTCTTTTAATGTTTTCATTTGCATTAACATTGAAGGAACTTTTTTTTTGCAACAAACAACATTTTCGTAAAAGAAAAGTAGAAAAAAAAGATAACAGAAAACAAGAAAAAAACCAAAGAGAAAAAATCCAGTTAAGATAGTTTTGCACTTCCAATCTCTCGAAGGACTTCGACCAAAAACTTGATTACTGCAATTATGTGCTTGGTTCTTTGTCCTGTCATTAAAGACTTCCATCAGCCATCAGAATCAGACATTTCAACGTCTGAAAAAAGTGGTCTGAAATGTTTTGTGCGTATGACTCTCAGTGCGGGGCACGGTGTCATAACAGGCAATCTTTCTACACCTCCAAAATGTCCATCTCCTCTGCCTGCGCGAATCCATGTCATGACCCTGCATATCCACTTGTCTTTTTCTGGTGGGTGCAGGCTGTATATCAGGCACATGTCTTAAGCTCCTGAGCAGTCAGTGTCATCGTCCCACATCACTGTGTCCTGCTTTCCCCATTGAAAGGCAAGCCAATGAAAGACACGTGCACAGGCTCTCAACCATCAACTCATTCTTGTATGAATTGCTCATCATGCTGTTCAAACTATGTCAGTCAGGTCTGGGCCTATTCTTGCAGGAATTGCTCATGGTTCTTTCAAAGTTGGGGCTGCTGTTCCTATCTCTCTGGCTAATCCAGAGAATGCACGGAGGTTGCCTAGAAAGGCAGCTTGACCCTTCAGCCTGCTATTTGAAAGAAATACTGAAAAGATAATAAATGGGAACGCGGGAAAAAGGATTAGGCCTTTGATCAAAAAAAGAAAAAAGTTGGGACAAAACAATGGGCTGCAAAGCCACCATGCTCACTCTTTCCTCGTATTAGTTATATTCTTCTTGGATCCTGCTCCGCTTGCATCCTGCTGCATACGATGCCCCCGAAGAAGCTTCTCAGACTAGGTTACAGTGCATGCAGACAGGCATTCCATGTGTGCGTAATGTGTATCTATGTCCTCCCTACCAGCTGCAGTCACTGCAACCACACAGGCAGAGGGTGGCTATGGTAAGAGATGGGTTGTCTCTTGCAATGTATATTTGTCCGGTATAACTCTATTTACTCATAGGTTTATAATAAATCCGTGCTCAGGTTAATGCTATCCCCCTATAAATCGATGGGCACTCTGCTTTGTCAGCCTGGTTAAGAAAACCTGACACCCCTTCCCTTTGCCTCATGTGAAACCTTTATGGGTCCCTAACGCCAGACCTGACAGCCTCTTGTCTTCAGCCTCAGGTTGAAGCTTGAAGTTGAGGAAAACTATGTAAAGCCTAGTGATAGCAAAGGGTTAACATCAAGGAGTTTGAAATAGAAATTGTAGTGTGGTTGTTGTTGAGATACCCTTCACATCAAGTCTATTCAGTGTCAAGTAGTTGAGCAATGGCTACTGCCGGTGAGGAATGAATATTTTCTGTTTTTGTTATATAGGCACAGTTTGCCTTCAAAAGAACAGCACTGCAGTCATGACCATTGCCATATTAAGTGGCAGATAAGCAAGAACCTTTGGTTGTTACAGAAATTACATAGCTCATATGTCTGTGTGGCTGCAAAGTGAGACCCTGTTCAAAAAAAGCTATGCCCCACAGAGGGATAACATGATATCAGGCATTGAATATAGCCTCAGCCTTGCTTTAAGGACACCACTGATGTCATGTGGGTCGTGGTGGTAACTGGGCAGTTAATGCTAACTTTTAGTGATGTGACCCACCTGAAGTAAGGAGAATATATTGTGTGGTTAGGAAAGGCAGTGATGTGTTTGCAGGATACCTGGATCTCAGGTTCTATGAAAATTGCCCGCAGTCCAATATGGCCAAGTAATGGTTTGCTGAGTTCCATTTTGACACTGCAGGCAATATTTAACCATGCCCCCGCACACCCCCATGATTTTTCTGATCTGCTGTGGACAGCCTTGCTGATCTGACCCATCACCCTCTCACCCCCGTACCCTCTGAACTCAGTCCATTCTGTAGTGCGGGGGCCAGTCCCACAGACCTTGATCTCCTGTTAAGCCCCATGAACTTGTTCCTTCAAGACCTTGCCCTCCTCCCTATCCCCCATGCTGTGCCCTACCCTTATGAAACCCAACCCTCCCTATCCCGCAACACACTCCTTACCTATTGCCTCTCTACCTTTCCATGTCACCCTCTTCCTGCATCTCCCTCTCCCTGTATGTGCATTATGAGAAATGCACATACAGTAACTCCTGACCGGCTGATGTGTGAGGAAATCAGCCTATCTGTATAATTCCTGCAATAATAGTGGGTATTTTGGGCTCGGCTAATGCAGTCCTCAACGTTAAAGTTGTTCTGTTAGGAAACATGTTGTTCAAATGTTACTAATTATATGTATCATATCAATGTGTGATTTTTATTTTTCAATAAAGCCCAATAAAAAGTAATGAATATGCATGTGGATGCACCATTTATTGGGACTGCTGTTTTCCATGTCTGATCCACTACAGTTGTAAAGAGGTTAACTGACCCTGTCACACACTGCTATCGAAATCCGAGTTTTGGATGGTGTGTTTGCATCCACACTAGGATATAGCCTGCTTGTTTTCATCCGAACCATTCTAGAGAACACGCCCCCCTCAACTCGAGGTAGCTCCTGTAAAGTGGGATTTAAAAGGAGGGGGATATTTTGAGAAGTGGGCATATGATTCTGGTTGGTGTGGTACATGCAAACATTTGTAATTAGATTTGAGAAAAGAGAAAAAGCTTTCTCTGATTGTTTCCATGGGCAAATTTCAAAGCATTCATCGTTACCAAGAGGCCAAAGTGAAATAATTCATCGTTACAAGACTAAGAGCATTTTCCAAACTGATGACAAGATCCTCAGACTAATTTAATGATTTCATTTTTAATAATTTTGATTCCTCTCTTTTTCTGTATTTGAGATGTTTGTAAGCAAAAATAAAAAAATGGTAACAAGCAAAATGGCAGTCCTTAGGTCTAACTTCTGTTCTTTTAGTTCTGATACAATATGTACAATCGTCCGGCGATGGGGGCCTTGAGGTCAAGTTTTTTTTGTTTCACAGAGTTGGTGGTTGGGTACTGTAAGGGAGTCATAGTATCACAAGTATGGCACTGACACAGAGGTACAAGTTTCAAAACCTTTATTAAATTCTTGGGGTTTGGAAAAACTACTACGTTGTCATATAGCTATGATGGGGGTGGTTTCTACCATCACAAATACATAAAACACAGTCCTAGTCAGTCTATGTCAAATCAAAATGACCTATACTAAAAGAAAAGTGAATACCTGCCCTTATACAGAAAGTGTATCAAGGGACATATGTATGCAACGGAAAGTCAGTGTTATAAAATAAAGGATCAGGATGGCTGAGTCAGCTCTCCTCCCCACGTTGGACAGCACGGAGTAATGTGGGCCCTGTAGACAGCATGACACACTCTGGCTCAGGTTATGAAAAAAGGCAGTTCATAAAGTGGGTCGAGGCCCGCTTGGCCTTCCATGTTAAAGTCACTTAAGTTCACAAAAAGGTTATTTCACGATTCAACAAAATTCATGTAAGTCTTCCTCTGTCAGGCTTGGACCTCTCAAGGCATCAATAGTTCATGAAGGTCTCCCTCTGTCGGGCTCGGAACTCTCAAGAAATGTACCTGATTCAACAAAGATTTCCCTCAGCCAGGATCGGACCTCACAATCACAGCACTTGCAGAGGCTTCATTCCCCAAGCTTTATTCACATTCAACAAAAGCACCTGATTCAACATAGAACTCCCTCAGCCGGGCTCAGACTTCACATTTGCAGCACTTGCAGGGGTTCCCTTCCCCAAGCTTTATTCACATTCGTTAGGGGGTTCCCTTCCCCTAACCTATTTTATGTTCTAGGTATCCCTCTATCGGGCTCAGACCTTTCACTGATGTCAAAGACTTTTGAATTTGCAAGGCTTTTCCACAAACCTCCGCAGGACCACTTCGAAATCCACTTCAGCTCTTCCTTATGATATTTGCCCCAGTGTCTCTTGTTCTGTGTAATTCCACAACACAATCATAATAGTTCAAAGAAGTCTTTCTCTTAAAGCAATAATCGTTTAACATCCCCTTTCATCAGGGTTTATCTTGACTATTGGTATTTCAAAGTTCATTCAATTTGTTGCATTATAACAAACAGCAAACATTTTGCAGAGACTCTGGAATGGGCTCTTTCCTTTCACCAGACCACTCCGCTACTCTCTGTCACTGGCTTCACAGTTGCTGCTGACTGTAAAGTTCACTACAGGTTTGCTTTCTTTCACATCTCATCATCACGCGTGCAACCTTCAATTGTGAGATACACTGTTGCAGCTTCAATCTTTTCTTGACATAAACCGGCCTTTCATGTCTTTCGCAAACTCACTGGTTGTGTGCTTTCTTTTCTGTTCTCTGCTGCTTTGATTCTTGAGTCAAGGTTAATACCACAGGCATGGCCTCACCTCCCCAACTCTGCCGATAACCCAGGAGGGTTGCTGGCATCCTTGAAACACAATGCAGTCTTCTTCTTGTCTGGGTTTGGTGTTCTCTGCATATCTCTCAGTTTCCCAGCGGCATTGACCTCCTGCAGGGATGTTCAGGGTTTCCCAGGTCTTCACTCTTGTCCCTCGATAGGCCATCCTACTCCAGTGGGTTTTCCTTCACCCCAGAAAATCTGCTCCTTCTCATGTTCCTCAGAGTGTGTCTCCATGTTCTGCATTTCAACTGTGTGAGGGGCGGGGGGCTAATGAGTATCCGATGTATATGATTAAGGTCAAGCGCCAGACTTTGCCTGACCTTATTAATGGGACATGTCCAATGGGATATGTAAGGGTTATCCTCTTTTCTCACACTCCTTCTCTTCATCGGCACAGTGTTTGTATAGAAAATGGGGGTTGGGATATCAGAGAATCCTATGTAATAGAATGTTGTATGGGCATGGGAAAGGAGGAATACCAAGTCTCCCCATTGGTTTTCTAACCCCCACTCCACGAAGATCCCTCACCTAAGTGATCCTCCTGCACTAGTCAGCCCACACCGTCTGAATACAAAGGTGACGGGCATGCCCTGGCCACCTGAGAGAAAGAACCCTTTGGTTTCTCACAGTACTAATTCCCTAAGATCTTCTTTTTGATCAGCAGGGGAATTAACCACTTTGGAGAGAATTATAGGTGGGTGTCACCGCCCTATCGTTAAGGCGAGTCAGAGTTACATAGGAAATAAACAAAATGAATCACTAATTACTTTGACTCATGTGACAGATTTGGCCAACATTTTTAAGACAATTTTGTATATCTGGCACCTCCCCTCTCTCAAGACTGAAATGTTTGGCTTGGGAAAGATCCTTTAAAAAATAAAAATTATTTAAGAAAACAAAAAAGGCACTTTCGGCTTTGCCCCCATTAATTTTCGCAAAGACAAAAAAGGATGATTTTTCCTCGACCACACGGCCAAAACCGTTGGACTGATTTGGTCCAGGTTTGAAACAACTTGGGCATGAAGCTTTGACTCAGAATCCCTTTGTGATTTGGGATTATCCTATCCGGTTTTGTATTATTTTATGGAGAATGGAGTGCCGCATTGCAAAAATAAATAGCTATATCTGCATGTATACATTGAGTATCTGCGTGTTTAAAAATTAAACCACTGTCATCTTGTTTTTTTGGTGGGTGGTGGGTGGGGGGCAGCAAGAGGACGCCAAGTGAAATTTGGGATTTGGAGGGAGGCTAGGGACCAAGTTTGCAACACGAGGCTCAAACAGTTTTCACATAATCTTGGTTATAATCTGGGGTTTAACCGCGGCTACCCAACATTTCAACTGAAACTGTGTCACAGAAACAACAAGTGTTGTTGGGCAATGGGAGAGGGCAGGGGAGGTGAGAAGTTGAGGGGACAGGCAGAAATGAGGAGGCACTTGGTGAGAGCCTGGGAGGGCAGGGAAGCATTTATTTTTCACAATTTTTCCCTGATAACCACTGGTATAACCTGGGATATAACCAAGGCTATGGAAAAAATGTGATTAAATAAAATATTGGTCATTGGGACATATACATTAGATTTGGGGCAGAAAATGACTGCCCATGGCCAAAGCAATGGCCAGTGAATCTGTAGTGTTTTAAAGTAAAGAATGGGCCCGGACGATTGGCAGGGATTTACAGTGGGCATGGCTAAAGGCCATGACCTGTGGACTCTAATTGTTTTAAAATATGCTGTGGCCACAGCCAAAGGCTGTGCCCACTGGCTATGGCCAAATTACCAGTGGGTTGCAGTGAAGGCCTGGTAGTGTTTAAAAGTAAAACAAAATACGAATTCCATGGCTAGTGGTCTGCTAGTGTTCTCTATTTACAGTGGGCATGGCTGAAGGCCTTGGCCACTGGCAATGTCCTTTGGCCATGGCTAGTGGTATGGTAGTGTTCTAAAATATACAGTGGACACAGACGAAGATCGTGGCCACTGACCATGGCCAAAGGCCATGGTTATTGGCCTGTTAATGTTTTCTTTGGCCTTGGCCAAAGGCTATGGCTACTGGTCTGGTAGTGCTTTACAAGAAACAGTGGGTATGGCCAAAGCATGCCCACTGGCCATGGCTGAAGGCCATTGCTAGTGGTCTTTTAATGTTGTAAAATATACACTGGCCATGGCCAGTGGGACAGAATAAAACCTATGATATAACAAAACCTTTGAAATTCAGGGAAACATCTTTAGTTTCAGGGACATTAACGAGAGAACTTAATGCAACAAAACCACTGAAATTCAGCTAAAGACACCCTAACTTTACGCCCCCTGTTGTGCAGTCTATGA
This sequence comes from Ambystoma mexicanum, assembly GCF_040938575.1. NCBI lineage: Eukaryota > Metazoa > Chordata > Amphibia > Caudata > Ambystomatidae > Ambystoma > Ambystoma mexicanum. The sequence continues at coordinate 404,925,366 of NC_090932.1, forward strand.
CCACAATGATGACATCCCAGATTATATCACTCTTGACATCACGGAGGAAATCACAAATGACATACACAAAAATAAATATGTTAACAAAATTGGATACTATTTAAAGATTATGTTTACTTTGTAGAGCATGTGTTTAATTTCAGTTTTAACACGTTAACACTTAAGACACACAAAAAGAAATATACATCTACGTACATGTTTTCAAGCAAATGTTGATTTCTAAAATTTCATTTCTTTTCTACACATATATATATATATATTTTGAGTAATAATAACGTTATTTTCAATACTCATGTATGTAAATATTCAAATAAATCCTAAAACATAGTTGTTCCGTGTTTTAAAGCACTTCTCATGTCATTAGAAAATGATAGTTTCACACCTTTTTCTTACAATAAAACAATTCAGTATTTACATATGTGAATTTTAAAATGGAATACATAATTAGGGTTCAACAGGTGTCTCTATTTATTTCAACAAATTATTTTGTAACTGTATTTGCATATTATATTATAGTGAACATGTTTTACATAGGTTGTATACGAATTGTTCGTTTTACAACTGTTCGAATTACAATTGACCTTTTCACAATTGACTGAATTGTGAAGGTCAATTGTAACATATATGTGGGGGGAAACCCCCCACAACCCCCCACCCAACACCAAACCCCCCAAAACCCATATATATATATATATATATATACGGTCAATTGTGAAAAGGTCAATTGTGACCCTTTAAATTCGGTCAATTGTTCATTCGAACAATTGTAAACGAACAATTTGGGTAATACCTTTACATATACTCTTTCACAACCAAGGAACATTCTATGCAGTGTACCTTTTTTTTTTTTACTTTATTGCTGTTAAAAGAATGTAAACATATTTGTACAATATTCCATATTTATACTTCAGATACCCTTTTTTTACCAAAGTACTACGAAGGAAAGCTTCACAACTAGTGATATGATGCATGTGTGGATGTGTATCGTTTTAAAAAATGTACTCATTATTATTAACTGTTCTAAAATGCTAATATCACATATGTAGAAATGTAACAGTGGTCTAAATATGTACCAATATGTAGAGTGATCTTATGTTTGATGCCATTAGTTAAATAATCATTGATGTCATGTATGATGTTATTAGTGATGCCCACAGTGTCGTCATCAGAGAGGTAAAAGATGAAGTCATTAGTGATGTCACCAGTGATGGCATCTGTGATGTCATCATTGTGGCCATAGGCTGCACAACAGGGGGCACATATTTAATGTGGCTTTAGCTGAATGTCAGGGGTTTTGTTGCATTCATTTGTCACCTTAACGTCCCTGAGACATTAGGTTTTTTCGCTGAATGTGTTTATGAATATTGCCACTATCATTTTAGCCTGTAATTCCAAGGTCGTTCTTGATTGGTTTGAAAATGCTTCAAGGAGAAATGTGTAAGCCTCAACAGACATTCCCCTTTATGTGTATACTAATGAAGCATTGTTAATGGTGCTAGATGGGTCTGCTGTTTTTGAAACAGGATCTTGGTCATGACCGAGTCAGGGGGGAAATAGGTTATTGAGAAGGATGTAGTGTCAGTTCCCTCTACATGTGTCTGGCTACATTTGGGGAGTACCACTTATTATCACCCAATACCTGTTTTAACCTGTGCTGGCCATGGTTTTCCTTCCTTCATTTCGGATCTGCAGAGTCCAGAAGCCTTTGCGGCAGAGGAAGGAACACTACCCCACCGTAAAGTGGCGATGAACACTGAGTCAATGAAGCAGTATGCATTGCTGTCCAATGAACAGGACACTCAAGTCCACCTGAATAAGAAATCTGAAATTGACTATTTTGCTTGTGGGCTGCTACTGCAAAACTCTGGCAGACCCAGCGTTTGAGAAGGAGGCCAGGCTAAGAAGGACTTAATAGCTTAATACCTGCATGACATGACCCCTGGGGGAGAGCAAGGCAAAGATTGGCCTGGGAAACCAGATTGGCAACAAAATCAATGGGAAATGGTGCAGGAGAAAAAACGGCGACAAATGGAATGGCATAGAGGAGATGGAGTTTTGAGGTGAGGTTAATGGAGGAGAAGGCCAACTGACAGACTCGACAGAGTAAGGACAGTGGAGCAGAGCATGGAAGACACTGCCAGAGACTGTGGGTATGCTGAGGTATTGGTTGGAAAGAGGTAAAGGTACACGTTGTGAGAGGTACTGCATGGTGGGTAAGGTGCATGATAGAGGCTAAGTAGGAGTGTAAGAGAATAAATGAGAGTGAGGAAGCTGGCTGACTGGACAAGTGGAAAGAGTGGAGTAGATTGAAGAGGAGTGGGAGAGAGGAGCAGTCAGAGAGGAGAGTGGCGGCAGTGAGGAGTAGTGGAGAGTAGTAGAGGCGGGAGTAGTGATAGTGGAGAATAGTTGGAGTAATAGTAGGGGAGAGCAATGGGAGTGGGAGAGTAGCAGCAGGAGTGGAGAAGAGTGGAGAATATTAAAGTGGAGAGGGACAGTAGGAGTAGACGTGAGGTAAAGGAACATTATAGGGTCAAAGATTCAATGGAAGAGAATGGAGAGAGCTGGAAGAACAGAATAGAATAGAAGGAAGGGAAGCAAAGAAGATCTGGGTGATGAATACAGGAGCATTATAGAAACAGTTGATAGAGACCTGAGTGCTTAGAAGGCACCAGTTTGTTTTGTTCTACTTCTTGTGGGACCCCCATTTAGGATCCACCTTAAAGACCCCGGAGTGAGTAGGAGAGATACTGTGGTTACCATCAGGATTTTACCACTAGCTAGTGACTTTATAAGTGGTAGGGTAACACATTTCTAGTGACCACCTTGGGATATAGAAAGGTCTAGGCTAGGTTGAAGGGAGACCTGGGGAAGATGATAGAAACACAAATACGGCCTTTTGCCGGACCATATCAACATGTTTAATAAAAACACTTGAACTGTCATAACGAGTTGGTGTGTTCTTGAGGCCATCAATGAATCATGGCTTCATTGTAGAATTGTTTAGGCCCCAAACAGAGACCACCCACATGAGAGAGAATTGAAAAGATGAGGGCACAAGAGCAGATGCTAATCCTACATGCTAAACACAGCAAAGTACTATTAGAGAAGAACAGAGTCCCAGGTCCTATCTTACATGCACTGACCAATCAAGCATGACTACCCATTCAAAGATCCCCATGGGAAAATGATTACAGGGATCATATTGCCTACAACTACTCGGTCAACATGAATAAGAAGATCATAGTTGAGACAGATCCAAGGGTAGACCTTAGGATGAACAGCTTTGGGTATTTTGCTGCAGCTCAAAACAACCAAAATATGCCATCCTTCCTCTTATTTTCTGTGTCAACACAGCAACACACAACAGTAATTTCTGGGCCTTACTTATCAACCTCTCCCAACATCTGTCTGCTCCAGGGTGGGCAGGGGGGATTCAGACAGTTTTGCTCCTCCGGGAAAGAGTCAGAGAAGGAAACCAACTCTGAAGATGGTTGGAGCCCACTGAATCCAGCTCCATCACAGAGGGTGCAACATCTGCCTGTTAAGAGGACCTAGAAGATTTCACAGAGGTCTTGGTGCAATGTATGCTGCCAATAGGAGGCGAGCAAGTGGCAATGATGGAGGGCTGCTGCTGTGACACGGAGGAGCTAGAGGACCAATGTCAGGCCAAGAAAGTCCTACATCCATGGTGAGAACTTTCGAATGAACCAAAGAATGGAGAAGATCAGAGTTTGCCCCTCATTCCCCTGATTCCATCGTAGGGTCCAATTTGGAACAGATAACTTGGAGCCCACGGAAAGGGACTGTCCAGGGCTGCATCAACTGAAATCTGGGATTGAGGTACTGAAGGTCGAACTGAAGGGGTCAGAGAGGTGTCGGAAGGACCCACCCCAGAGAGAACCTGGACGGATGCCTCAGCCTGAGAACAAAGATTTCAATTAGAAGATCCATCTGAGTGCAGAAAGGACTCAATAGCTTCAGGGAAATTGGAACATGGAGAAAGATCCATAACCACTCTCCCTACTCTAGGAGGGTCCTTCTGTGGAGGGGGAGGAGCCCTCTCAGGAGGACATAGACACAAGTAGGGAAGACTTCTCCCAGCAATGGCCTGAAGAAGAGGATGTGGACCCCTCAGAGAAAAGTAAAGGCAAACTGGAAAAAATGCTGTCAGGTCTGTGGAAGGATGGGGTCCATCGAAGATGTATTCCCACTCTTTAGGTAACAGGAGTCAGACCCTAACCCTATTGTGAACCAATACCACAGGCGTGGGAAAAGAGAAGAACTGCCAGGAGGCACTCCCACCATCCACAACTGTATGCCAAGGGTGATCTGCTGCAAGGGACTTCCTGCATGCCAGCCCACATCCACGGGAAACAGCCTGGACTCTTTCAGAATCAGGCAGCAGCCACACCACCATGTGCTGTGAACATTGATCTCCGTAAAACCTGTTGATGTTAGCAATCCAAGTGGGGGATAACATTTGGAATACTAAAGGATTTGTAATTCAGAGGATCTGGTATTAGGCAATAGGTTCTACCCCGCTAACCCATTCACCTTCACACACAAGGCCATCCCCTTTACAAACAAGGCATCAATCAGTGTCTGGGTTCCTTTAATTGGTCCCATGGAGTAAGCAATGACACGACTAGACGTGCTGGACAGATCCTAGGATAGCTTGGCTGTTTCAGCGACCACTGCAAAGATCGCTTAATGAAACTAATTTGGTTTTCTGAGTTTTTTTTATCGATTCGGGGGTAATTAAACCGTCTATTATTTAGATACCCCTTTTATTTGTCATTAAAGAAAATGTAAGGGAGGATCTGCACATCTGAGGACTGATGTATTGCCCCTCACAAAATATCAATGGCCATGTAAGTGCAGTTAAGCCAGCAAAACTCGACATGATTATGGCCCCAACCACCTACTCCCGTCTCATGTTTCGTGTGCTTATTAGACGCCGGCACCAAGACACAGGAGTCGCATCCATCCAGTGCTAGCATTCTAGCCACATCCAGTTTGCATTCTGGCATTTAGAATTTCGCTTAACTCGAAATCGCAAGCACAGACTTACAACCCAATGGTTTCTGACTAAAGACCAGAGGCTGGAGAACGACGGCTCTGGTGTAACGCTGGCAGGGGGTACCTCTCTAAGGCACGCCCACACAGGAAGACTATCCATTTCCCGCCAATACCACAATTGTCCATTCAGTCAAGCGATGTGCGCAAAAAAAATGAGAGAAAAGAACGAGAAGCGTTTTAGTTATGTGTGCACCTGTAATTGCATGCCACGCTGTATTTCGAAGTTTCCAATCCCACTGGCACTACCACACATCACATTCGGGAGATAATCTTTCAGAAAGTTACATGAAGCTACTGGAATAGCTTCGAGATAAAACGAGAAAAATGCCAAGCCAACAATAATGTTAAATACACCAACTGCTAGCACAACAAAGGGCCCAGACAAAGCAAAAGCGACCGTAGAAATACTAATTACACTCGATGTGGTGTTTCCACAGCTGTCATGTGGTGATTTGGGAGGTGAGTTTCACCCACGAAGTCTGAAATGTGTAACTGCAATAAACGTTATGTGGTTCTTGCTAACGCACTATTTACTTATTTACTGTTTAAATAAAACGATACAACTATTATATATTTGTATTCAGACCTCGAAAAGTACGAAAGGCCGAGGCGGCCCTGCCAGGATTGCCTGTGCCCCGCAAGCAGCACAGGGAAAGAGTTAAAATGGCTGAGGTTGCATTAAATACCGCATCGGACACATGTGGATATACCGCATGTCGTCATTGTGGCACCCTTGCAACCGTGAGCAGACAGCATTAGACCACAGATATTCCACTTAATGCACAGGAGTAAGTGTAAAGCACTCACTCTGCATGTGCGTGTGTGGAGGACTGCCAGTGACAAGGCAAACTCAACGCACATACACGCATTCGAACCCTGGTGAAGCATCGCAATTTACAAAGTAATAGCAACAGCTTTGTTCAGTGTCACCGTTGGGAACCTGGCCCTGTTGCCCCCTTTCACATGGTCAAACAAAACGGCATCAAGTGGTAAAGCGGGGGTGACGAAAACATTGCAGTCTTTAGGGAAAATGTAAAATGAAATATTTTACCGCACGCAGAATTCGGGGAATGTATTTGCTCAATACTTTGGAGTGTCGCTTTCTGAGCCCTATTTGTGAAGTCGGCGAGCTAGCTCAGTGAGTTCGCGGAGTTCTGTGTTCACCGAACTGATCAATCCGTTAAAGTCACAGCCATGCCTGGCTCAGCCTTTCATCCCTGTCGTGTTAATACAATCAACCATTATGCTGGGTGGTAGTGACATTTGTTGTCTGCAGAGACGTACAGTGAGCTACATGTTAGCCTCAATCACCAGCCTCCGTTAACCCCACCCAATGCACAACTGATTGTTTTTGGTAGCCCTTACAATGTGTAGTGCTCCCAACTATAGCCTTCTGCCCTTGGCACATGTCCTACATGTGCCTCTTAATGAAAAAATGTGGTTTCAAATTTAGATGTATCACTTATTTATTTTTCCCTCAGCTCTTATATAGCCCATCCTACTACTGGTATTAACCTTGCCTTTTATTTCAGATATTTACTTTAACACTCAATCCATTTTACAATCACATCTAGGTTATTCTAATACCCTCTATCTTGGCCTTGGTCTCAGCTGCAGTAATTTAAAATTGTCCACCCACCCAACTCTCTCTAAAACCCTGCCTCACCACCACTCTCCACTCCTGCTCTTCTTTCCTCTCACACACTTGCTTTATTCCTTAGCCTCTCACTCTCAACCTTTCTCACTCATATGTCCTCTTGGTCATCATCAATGGCACCCTCTCTTAATCATTTCCTCCCTTGCTCTATTCTCCTTCCTTCTCATTCCCTTCCACGCCCACGCCCCTTATCGCATCTTCCTGTGAAACTTTGCACCCACCTCTCCTTGCACTCTGGTACCTATAAATGCAAAATGCAAATAACCTTGGTAAACGCCAAATCTATTGGAATTGTCAATGCTTATTTATGCTTATGTCTGTATAAATAAAAAGAATAACGTAATATCATCATATAAAGACACATACAAAAATGCTGTATATGTGCAAAAAAGTGTATATCATCTGAAACATGCAACCAATATATGAAAATCTGTTACACAGTTACCAATATTGCACAATGTTCACTCTAATGCAGCTTTCTTTATGGAAGGCAGCTTCCATAAAACTAAAGCATAGACAGACCAAACACTCCACTTGACATTAAGGGGTCGATTCATGGAGCAAACGTGCGGCGATAATCCCAGCGCAAGCAGGCGCAAGGTGGCGCAAGCGTGAGAAACCCAGCGCACGCGCATGCGTGCGATTCAAGGAAGACGCTGCGCGTGATTCCCGCAGTCCGTGCGCCAAATCCTGCCATGGCGCACGCGGGCACACACGGCGTGCGCTACGCGCACAGCAAAAGCACAAATAGCGCGGCGCACACAACCAAAGTGGGCGGAACAGTGGGCGTAACACGCGGAATGGGGAATAACGCGTGAAAAAGAAGGCGTAACTGGGGAAGTACTGCAGGGAACTACACGGAACGCCCACACGCACGCGAACAACCCGTATTCATAGATTCTAATACGGGAAACCGACGCACGACAAAAGACGCACACAGGCATCAACGCGTCCGCCACACGAAGACAGGCGGAAGCGTCCCCGCGCACAGTATAAAAGTGCACGCAAACAACAAACAAGTATATACAGCTACGATGCTTGCCCCATGTGTCGCAGCACTGATCGTGGGACACCGCAGGAGGAGGAGAATAGCCAGGGCACGCATTTTCGCACCACGGACAAGCCTTTTTGGGATACCTGATGACCAGGTCTACGGCAGGTATAGGTTTCCACCCCATATCATCCTAGACCTGGTCAGGGAGTGGGAAGATGACCTTACATCCCCCACCCTTTGCTCCCAAGCATTGAGCCCCTTGGAGAAGGTGCTCAATGCCCTGCATTTCCTGGCCACTGGGTCATTTCAGTGGACTACTGCCATAGTGGGGGGGCGGGGGTCTCACAGGCCACGCAGTCACGCTGCCTACACCAGGTACTGGCAATCATGACAGCGCGCCCCTCAGTCCGCAGGCACATATACATGCCCAGAACACCCGCAGAAAGGCAGGCCGTTGTCCTGGATTTTTACAGGGTGGCACACTTCCCCAAAGTGCTCTGTGCCATAGATTGCACCCATCTGGCCCTACGTCCACAAAGGGATGCAAAGGGAATCATCACCTCTGTCTATGCAAACTACCCTGGCTCCACCCATGACAGTTTCATATACAGAATGTCCGCCCTGAGCCGGGCCCTGGAAGCTGGGCAGCATGGCGACACCTGGCTCCTAGGTGAGTACAAATGCCCTTGCACATGCATGCATGTCACACACACAAATACACAAACCTCAATAATCACAACCATTTACACCTCCCCAGGGGACAGTGCCTACCCTCTGAGCAACCACATGATGACGCCAATCTAGAATCCCACCACACCACCCCAGGTAAGATACAATGCCGCCCATATTGCAACCAGGGCCATAGTGGAGCGCACATTCGGAGTGCTCAAGTCATGTTTCCGCTCCCTTGACCGCTCTGGCGGGCAGCTACTCTATGCACCCACAGTAGTTTGCAGGATCATTGTGGCAGCATGTGTCCTGCACAATGTTGCAACACGGCAGGGCGTACCGGTGGACATGGTGGTGCCCCCACATCCCCTACCACAGGCACAGGCGCTGCCCATGGGAGGGGACAGGGCACGTGGCGAGGAAGCCCGGACCCAGCTTGTGGCCACATTTTTCACCTAAACTCCCACCCCTGTGGAGTGCACACAGGCCTGGCACATACTAGGTGACAATCGATGATGACAAAGAGACAGTCAACTGTCACAACCCTACCACCCTGAGATAGTTGCCATGGAAGTGCCACATTGTCTGCATCCCTAGCTACTTAAACACAAGCTATCCTGTGTGACCAAAAGGCACACATATGACATATGACATGACATGATATGGCATTTGTAACGTGCCTATACACAAGTGTTTCAAGGTGCGACGAGGCAGGGAGGGGGGAACAAGGGAAGACAGACAGCGATACTTTTAGGCCAGGTGTCATTTAGATTGCGCAAGTGCAGGGGTAGGGGGAAGGGAAAAGTGCAAGGGGAAGGGGAGGGAGGAGAGCAGTACAGGGTAAGTAGAATAAAAAACAAATAAATAGGCCAGCTGGTGGCAACTGCAAAGGTAAGTGCAGACAAGTGCTGGGAAGGGGGGTGCTGTAGGGATAAAGAGACAGTCCCGCAGTGCAGGGGTTGCCAGGGAGGCAGTGCAAGTGGAGAGTGGCTGGGCCAGGGACCGAGGTCGGTGAGAGTGGCCCAGTTGCAGATCCAGTGCAGTTCCAGTGAAGAATTTAGCAAGGGAGAGGGAGAGAGAAAGCAGAAGCAAAGAGGAAGGTCTTGAGGTGCTTCCGGAACCGGAGATTGTTCTCCTCAAGTTCCAGTGAGGCAGGAAGGCTGTTCCAGAGGGAGGCCCCTGCCACAGAGAGAGATCTACCCCCAGCTAGTTGCTTTGAGAAGCTGATGACCCTGACATGCAAGGTGTGAATCACACACACCTGCAAAACAGGCCATGACCATCACTGTTATGTCACTCAAACTCTCCCAAACCACAACATGACATGGCAAGCAATAGCCATACACCAACACAGTACCAATAAGGTAAACATTGCCATGTCAAAAATGTACAGTGTCATCAGACAATGATGCCTGACATGGAATCAGATGAAATGACTGAGCAACAACCTCCCACCCAAAATAAGTCATTCCCAAATGCATTACAAAAGTTGTAGACGTAACATAACAATGACTGCCTGTCTACATGCACATTGTGCATTGCAAAATCAACACTGCAGCTTCTGTGTGCTGTGTCCAACTCCTGCAACACAATGCTCAGCGCACAGCACAGTGAACAGCTATTGTGTGTGATGCACACCCTGAGCATCACATCTAAGCGACAAACCACATCAAAAAGCAAATTAGGCATGTACAGGATCCATAATTGGTCACAGAACGTGTGCTGCAGGGACACAGTGGGCACCAGAAGGAAAACAGATTGTAAACGTGGATATCCAAGGGTGGTTGTACATGTAGTGCATCATAGTGCAAGTGTGTGGGTCAGTAAGGACATGCACTCAACATATGCATGTGCAATCAAGTGACCATCAGTGTCCTCTACACATCACATGTGAACATTCACCATGTGTACACCCCAGCATGTCAAACCACAACTATCCCCACACACCTGAAAGGTAAACACAACACATGAACAGGCATTGATCAGCAGAACACAAAATGTACATAGGATACCACAATTACAATGTCAGGGTTCCCATCACACTGCAGGGCAAGGCAACTATCAACAACAAAACACCCCCCTCCCTCACAAATGACCATTATCCACTGAACAACTGCACCTGGGACATGGAGCCTTCAACCCTCAATTTCACCTGGCCACAGGATCACCCTTCCCCTTCGTCACCATCTTCCACCTTGTGTGTAAAAAGTTGCCTGCACCCTCAGAGTCCACCCTCATTTGCAAAATCACAAAATCCAAGCCAAAAAAACGAAGCAGAACACCCTCCAGTAGATGACTTGACGTAGCAGTACCTCACAAAGGCCAAGTACTACCACAATGATGTAACAACCAAGGTAGCACAGTAAAACAATGTCACATCAGGATGTGAACCATGTGAGGTACATAACATAGAATGATGCACCATCAACGGATGTGTACTGTCACAGGTCCCGTGTACAGGCGCAGGAGTGTCACGAAACAACCACCCCCACCGTGGCCCGGGTGCCTGCAAGGTCAAACTCACACAGGCCTCTGAGACCCTGGTGGGGAAGGAGGGTCCGGGATATGCAGTCGGGACAGGTGTTGGCACACTGGATAACTGGAATGAGTGGCAGGAGAGGGGAGGAGGAATGACACATGAAAGTAGGGAATGCACGAAAATGTACTACCTGCATGAACACATACACAATCCGAACAAACCTGGACATCATTGTCATGGCCTTCTGTAGTCCAGGCTTAGGAGTGGCACGAACCAACCACCCCCTCTAGGGTTTTGGCACCTGCAAGTTTGGGGCTTACACAGGCATCCGCAACCCCAGCGGGGAAAGAGGGTTAGGGAACGTTGCTTGGATAGGTATGGGAAGCAGGAACACCGGGTAGAGGGTACAGGGTTTAAAATTGGATAGCACTCCGGGAGATTAGGGGAAAACAAACATACCAAATTGAATTACACATTCATCCATGCATTAGTGCAGCCCCCAGCAAGCCTATGCAGAGCAGTTTGAAAGTAAAACAACAAGACACTTAGCTCTGGTTTTGAGTGCTGGACTCCTGCCTGCGCACTCTCAGGTCCGGTTACAGGAGCACTTCAATGCTGCAAAGAGAGCCACAGTTAATAATCTGTCCGTGCCCATAACACAAAAACACACCACCAAATATGCCCCATAGCAACAAACTACTCTACAAACAGACAATCTGGTGTAGATGCTTCGTACCCATATGTAACATTACCCCTGTGATGGGTCATACACAGTCAATGCAGTAAATCAGCCGCCGGTGGGTGCGTGGCAAATGGAACACCAATGTGTCACAATTCACACAACATGCAATGTTCCCTGGGTAAGCAGACAGACCCATATAGCAAGGCATGACTTCAGAACAAGTCGTGTTCCACCATGACCAAAACAAAGTAGGCAGTGCATGTTTCAAAATGTACATGGAAATGAAATGCACTGCACCCGAGTATGTCCCTTGCTGTATGTCCCTGTGAGCTGCCCCTTTCCATGTCTCGGAAGGCTACATGGTTGATACAAGTGCCTCAATGGACCTTGGTGTACCGGAGGGTATGTGCCACTGCCCCTGCAGGTGCCCCAGACAACCTTACAATCAACAGCCATCAGTCCACCAACACATCTGAGCTGTATTGTGTGCTTCAACACCAATATTCGTCCAAGCTCACCCTCAGTGCTGTTACTAAGCCTGCATGTGCAACTCGCCTGGTGCAAGCTTTGCTGTGTTGTGTCCCCCCTGTGCTGCTCACCTTGCCTGGAGTTCCTTGGAACACGTCAGCAGTTCTCGGATGTAGGTCTGCAATCCCTGTGCCTCTGCTTGTGCACACATGTGCATGTGGGCACCAACAAACGTGTCCAGAATTCAGACGTCCAATGGGCCATGTCTGCTGGCAAAGGTGGTCTGGAGGCTCATCCCCCTGCAGAAAGGGCATGAAACACATGATTAATGTTTTAAAGTCATCTGTGTGTGTCTCTTCAGGCATCTCATTACTGGACCATGTCAGAGACTTACATCAGAAATCACACCATCAGTCCGTCTTTCACATCCAAAGTGTGGAACACACTATCTACGGCATGAATTGCAACAAGCACGTGCACAGTAAAGATAAGAAACATACTACACAATGCATAGCAATGAATGTACACATTAATCAGGAAACACCCCATCTAGCAAAAGCTGAACAGTGGACAATAACACCGCAATCATCCCCACTAGGGGTGTCAACACAAGTTACACAGCACCAGACATGCCACAGATATGACAGTCCAAAGCCCTTGTGTAATAGGCTGTCACACCGAACCATCCTTGCGAGCCCATGGATAAGGGAGGCAGGAGTGGCATATGTGAGTCAAGGACCCCAAGCAGCAAACACATACACAAGACAAACCTGAAGGGCCCAGCTGGAACAGACAGTGGATGCCTTCAAAAGCCACAAAGCACCGCACCGTCACATGAAAGCACAATAGACAAGCAATTTTAAACTATATTAACTAATTACACTAACTATGAAAAACCTACATTACCTAATTAAACTAACTATCAAACAGAAACTTAACTAACTAAACTAAAAGAAAAATCAAAAATGGCCACATATGATCCAGGGGGGAGGGGAGGCACCCAGGAGGGGGAGGTACAGGGTGCTGCTAAACAGCCACATACGATGATGCTGAGCCAAAAAAAAACCTCCATGGGCTCAACGCCTGCACGACCGATAGATGGTCGTCTGAATCTGGCTCATCCTGGAAAGGAGGACGTGGCACAGTAGCCTGGCCACGCCTAGCCGCAGCTTGCCCCTCGTCGGCAGCAAGTCTGCCGGACGGGTGAGCCTGGTTCTGTGTGGCGATGTGACGTAGGTCTGCATGCAGAACCTCATGTGATACACGTGCTTCCTCTTTCAGGGTAGCATGTGTAACACGGAGTTCCTCCTGCAAGGCCTGGCTGGACAACCACTGCACCACCCGGCAAGCCTGTAGCTCAGCCGAGATGGTACGCTCAAGCTGTGCAAACCTCTCCTCTGCCCGCTGCCTCTGGGACATCATAAGGACACCCAGAGTGGATTTGAGGGAAGCATAATCCTCCCTCAGGGCATCCACGTGCGCCTCTGCGTGAGCAGCAATTGGTTTACGCCGAGACGACATTTCAGCCTGGCGTGCCCTGTCTGAGGCCGCTAGGCCCAACCTGAGCGAGCGTGCCCTGGAACGTGCCGCCTGCTGCTGGAGAAGCACCTGCCTAGCAGGGGGGAGCACAGATCGGGCCACACGCTCCATGCCCTCAGCGATGTTCTTCATTGCTGCCCCCTGCCATTCTGAATTGGCAGTCATGTCTTGCTCCCACTCAGTATACTGCGGTTGCGCACGGCGACCGCATTTCTGGGCTTGACCCCTGCGGGACCCAAGGACCGGGTTTCCTCGCTGTGTTGGCACCGCCCGCGGCTGCACGACTACATGTCCCCGTCGACGTGATGTCCCAGGCACATCAGTGACTGGTGTGGAGGGTGACCCTGTGTCCCGATCCATCACGGGCAGAGGAACCAAGACTGTCTGATCCCTCAGTGCAGGTGTCGCGGACAGAGGAGTGTCCTCATCAGAATCACTCACCCCTGACACATGGACTTGATGCTCATCCAACTCGACATGGACGTCAGAGTCGTCATCAAGGCTGGACTCATAGGCAGCCAGAGACAAGATGGACTGTAGCACTTGGGGGTTTTCGTGGCCTACCACCCCACAACCCCCACTTGTGCCGGGTTGATGTAGTGGTAACAACTCTGTGTCTGGCATGACAACACCATCCTCCGCCTCCATTGCGTCATCACCTGAAAAATAGAGAGAAAAAAGGTCAGTACACATGTCAGAAGCACACAACACACACACACACCAACAACAAACACATCAGGCAGACATGTGACACACAACATATAACCTGGCATGCATGCTGGGTCAACTTTGAATTGCTTCTGTGATCAGACCTGTTGAAAGGTAGCAGTTTCCATGGAAGTGGGTCTATGCAGTGCAGAAAATGTGTACGCCACTCACTACCTACATGTACAAGGACTCCTTGGTGTGTGTCAGGAAATGTGAAGGCAGTGCAAGGTCAAATTCAGGCATCACGTGCATTGTGCATTCAATGTGTAGCATATCTAGAAGCCAAGCACCCCTCCACACAAGTACAAAAGCAGGGATGCCTAGCATGGTATGAAAAGGCTGACCATAGACCTGTGTATTGACAGGCAGTGTTGACTGGCATCAACAGCTTAATGTGATTCAAGTGACAAAACTGCAAATGATGATGGGACAGTAAGCAGGACACATGATGAAAACTCTGGAGGCCGCCCACGTGTGAAGAAGACACTACAACAGTTGGACAGAGTCATTGGCCATTAAACAGGCTGAGGCCTGTGAGCCACACAGATTGTCAGACCCTAAACATGTGTGCAACGCAGTACTGACCCACAGTTGACATGGGAAGGCTGATGAGATGCCATGCAATGTATGTCACCCAGGACTTGTATTACAGTGATCTTCCAGTCAAGGACACATAGGGGCATGCGTGCAATGCACATGGAGCATGAATGGGCACTCATGTCCCTGCGGGACATCTGACCTATGCACAGTACAAGTGAGATACCCTGCATCAAGTACTAAGGCTATACCACACAGCATATGTCTGGCAGATTGTACGCTGGAAGTTAGCATCTACACAGGACGCATGAACAGGAAAGTACACATTGGCAAGATTGAAGCAGACCAGTGCAAAGGTGGAACTGGGGTGCAGAGTGGCGGAGGAGGGGCAAGGGAGCATGCCTACATGGAGTCCCCGCATGCAGGCAGAGGAGACATGCACATCAGTCATGCAATGACATTGTGCCTGGGCTAAGAGGAAGGTCACCCCACGCCACATGCAGAAGGGCCAGTGAGCTGGAACATGGACCGGAGGGGCATACTTGTAACCAGCATGTCAGTAGGGTGCAATAGTGGTGATGCGGACAGTCCCCGTCTGCTCCACATGTCCACCATCCAGCGGAGCAGACATGCATCACGGAAGCATTGCATTACTTACACATCAGAACCATGTACACGTCACATGTAGTGGGAATCATGCACAACACATCCCACAAGTGAAACACACACGTCCTCAACAAACACGCATCAACACTCACTGGACTGGGCATCAAAGTCCAGCATCTCTCCCACTCCTCCGACCAATTCAGGTGGTATGAACTCCGCAACGAGTTCCTCATGCGGAGTGAGCTCCTCCTCCTCTGGTGCAGGCCCACCGCCAGTCACCAGAGTCAAGTTGTAATTAGAGGCACGCTTAGCCTTAGTGCTGCGTTTGATGTCATTCCAACGCTTTTTGCACTCTTGCGCCGTGCGCACCTTATGGCCGAATGAACTGACATGTTCCGCAACATGCTTCCAGTGGGTGTCACAGTGGGCAGCCGTAGTCTGACTACTGGCACCCACTAGCGTAGTCCACGAGGAAGTCCAGTTCCTGCTTGCAGAAAAGCTTCTTCCTCGACGTGCAGGAGGTCGTTGCTGTGTGTGGGGTACCAGCCTGTGCTGCAGGTGCAACCTTCCTCCTCTTGGACTGTGGCGCAGACCCTGGCTGGCTAATGCCGCCCTGACCAGTATGGCCAGTGGGTTCGCTGGATTGAGCCAAGGGAGTGGCAGGTGGAGGGACGACCAAAGGCCTGACTTGTGTCAGTGGCATCTGGGTGCCCTCTAATGGACCCTGCGCAGCAACATCCACTGTGGCAGGGTCATTGACCGCAACAGTCATGGTTGGCAGACTCACAACCGGGGTGTTGTTGGGTGCATCTGACCCTGCACTTGCCAACACCCGGCTGTTCGGGGCAGCAGATGACATAACTGCCCCAGGGACACGTGTCTTGGTCTGAGCAGCCCTGCCTGCCCCTATGGTTTCCCTGCTGGCCTGTTGGAAATCTACCAAGGTCTCCTCAAGTGCCAACGCAGCCTGCGCTGGCAGACCCTGAGCCTGGGTGGCGGTGTCCACAGCTGCACCTGCAGCTACCACTACCCTTGGGCCCGTGGCAGTCGATGAAACGGACTGCCGGGTCACACGGGCGCCAGTGCCAGATGCAGAAGCTGCATCCCCGGAACCACAGGGGGTGGTGGCATGACAGCACCGACACATGGCACAACATTGTGCTCAAGTGGCGCACCCCTGCCTCTTCCCCCTCTGTGGCTGCCCTGGACACCCTGGAGTCCCCCTACTCCCTGGTCACCACGGCCACGTCCCCGACCACGCCCGCCACGAGGAGTACGCCCAGCTGAGGCGCCCCTCACCTTTGGTGTCCTCCCAACCATGGCACAGATGTAGTAGTGCCGGTACAGATGGAGTAGTGCCAATACGAGGTGTACACCACAATTGACCTGGCAATTGGGGTGAAGGGGGTGGGAAGCAAGATGTTAACAGCCCCCCTGCACCCTCAAGGCTGTATGTGACCCCGGTGATGTAGTGACAGGTCACGCAACGCTCAGGCCCCCCAAAACTGCAGTAAAACCGTGCACGCAACCCTGTAGCCTACGTGCGTGGAATCAACCTCCCGCAGTACGCGGTGGCACCCAGTAACACGAATAACGGGTACACGTGGGACACGCAGGCTACTATGACCTCAAAAATGGGTGCGATACACAGGGGCACCCGCAGTGGGAAAAATAGCGTGTGCGACTCACCGTCTGACTAGCGCGATGCAGAAAAATACGTGTAGCCAATACCCACGCCAAAAGAAGAGATACGTCCTTGATAGCTGTGAAGTTGTGATGGCGCGCGAAACAACAGGAAGCAGCAACACACGTCGGTCTCCACAAAAGGCACGTACAGCGAACTGCTGCCCCCGCTCACCTTTAACCCATGCTGAGGGAAACGCCCACGCGCGTCACTTCACTTACGCGCACGGGCCCTTTCCTTGGATTACATGCATTCCCACGCGGACGTGCAGTTTTTCACGCGCGCTGAAACGCCCATGCATGCCTGCGCGCGTAACGTCACAGAGGCGCTTGCGCTTGAAGGGCCTTCTGTCCAATGAAATCGCGTATGCGTGCAGACGCGCTTACGCGCTAAGGGCCTTTCCTCGAATTACACGCTGACGTGCAGAATTTTCACGTGCCAAATCACTCCGTATCAAGCTGGCCACGCGTAAGCACACGGAAGACCACGCTCCTGCCCAAAAGGCCGAATTACTGCCCCCCAGACCCCTGAGCAGCCTCCCACGAGCCATCTGTTGCTGCCTGCCTGCCTGCCTTCTGCCACCGTGCCCTGCCATTTGGTGCCTGCACATCAGCCATCTGCAGGGGTCCAGTTGCTGTGTCCACCCCTGCTGGAACAGAAGACTCCCGACTGGGATACCATCGCAACACAGCCCAGCCCCAGGACCCAGTTGCCCACCCACGCCTGCCTCGGGGGTCACCATGTCGGGACAAACACCATCCAAGACCACTGGCGACCTCCAGCCAGAGGGGCAGAGGGCCAGAGGGCCACCAGCTTCAGTCAGAAGGAAGTTGGTGTCCTGGTGGAGCATGTCCTGGGGCATTATGATGCCCTCTTCGGATCATCACGCGCCGACAAGGATGGACGGGACAGGATCTGGACGGACATCGTGACTGCCATCAATGCGGAGGGGGTGGCAGTCCGACTATTACATCATGTCAAGAAGCGCTGGGAGGACTTCAGGTCCAGGACCCTCAACAAGGCCCGGCGCCTCTTGAAGGCAGCGGATGCTAAGGGGCGCCGGGGCCACTTGTCGGAAGATCAGATGAGGGTCCTGGAACACATATCCCCAGCGCTCCACGTCCAGGTCCTTGAGAGGCAGACCCGTCTGGAGTCAAGCGGTAAGTGGCCAGTCATTGCTGTGTGAGACAGGGCATGTTGCAGTGTGCTGGTTGTCTGATACTTGCCTGTATGTGTGACATAGGCCATGTACGCGTGTGTGTGTGCAGGGACATCATGGTCATGCATGTGAGACCAGTAATGTGTGAAGCACACGGTTGGTGTATGTGTTTAAATGCTACATGGGGAGCCCTATGCAGAATGGACACATGAGAGCATGCCAGTCTCTGTTCCTGGACATGGGTGGGGGTGAGGGATGGGTGATGATGCCATGTACATGTATGGTTTCCATGTCTGTGTGTCTGACCTGCGTGTCTGTGACTTGTGAATGCCATGGATGCATGACACATGTCTGTGTCAATGTTCAGATCCACTGATGCAGCCTAGCTATCCTTGCATCCACTGTGTCTGGGGTGTACGAGTCCAGATGGATGAAATTACGGTGAAGTGTGTG
Organism: Ambystoma mexicanum; assembly: GCF_040938575.1. Classification (NCBI taxonomy): domain Eukaryota; kingdom Metazoa; phylum Chordata; class Amphibia; order Caudata; family Ambystomatidae; genus Ambystoma; species Ambystoma mexicanum. Next base: position 404,944,080 of record NC_090932.1, read on the forward strand.
AATGTGATAGGCATGACCCATGATGCATGTGAGTTCAAAAACAACATTGTATGTTTCAAGAGTCCCTTGGACATGTTTGCTTATGTCCATAGCATGCGCCATGCCTGTTACTGCATGTGTTTTGCCTGCACTGACCTATGTGTTGTGGAGGGGCATGATGGAAGTGATCTTTGACAGTGCCACTCATCTGCTATTGCTTCCTGTCTAGGGGACCATTGTACAGTACCCTGATGCTTGTGTTCTATGTCTCCCTCTACACAGCGGCAAGTGAAGAAGAGGGCGGAGACGGCGCTGTGGAGCCAAGCGGCGGGGATGCCCCCATGGCTGCAGCGGAAGGGGTGGGTGTGCCCCCACAGGGGCTTGCAACGGCGGAAGACGGTGTGGAGCCATCCAGGTTGGTGGTTTCCACAGAGGAGGAGGAGGCCGCTACTGAGCCACACATGGGGCCTGGTGGGGGCATCCCTGCTGGTGCAAGTGGTGCAGTCCAGGGGCAGGGGCAGGAGGCAGCAAAGGTCGCCGTGGAGGTGCCTGTGCAGGTCACTGTCCCTGACACTGTGACTGCACCACCATGCACCAGCAGGGATGCCCCATCCCAGGCCCGTCTGCAGGTAGGGGGGATGTCCATGTCATATGACTCCCCTCCACCTGCGGACGAGGGGACCCCTGGCCGTATGGAGAAGGTCCTGATTGGTGTCGTGTTGCACACGGGTGTCATTCGTGATGAGGTGGGTGCTTCCCGGAGGGAGCACGCACGTCATCATGAAGAGCACCGTGCCAACGTGGCCCAGTTGGGAGCGGTCGTGGTCGGGGGTCTCGTACATGTGTCGGGCACTTTGGTGACCCTCTCCTCCTCTGTGGAGGCTATGCGCCAGTCGCTCTCCATGCCGTCTTCCGGCCCAGATGCCACCAGGGCCCCCTGTGGACCTGCCCCGACCAATGCAGCCAACTCGGTGGGGATCCCATCCCTGCCACAGTCGGGAGTCGGAGGTCCAGCAGGGGTGGACACACCAGCAACTGGACCCCAGCAGATGGAGGATGTGACGGCATCATCGGGCAGGGCACGTGCACGACGGGTTTGGTGGATTCCATCAGCCTGGATGCTGACGTGCTGGCACAGGCAGTTGCGTCGGAGGCAGCAGCAGGCTCAACGTGGAAGGCATCATGGCTCGGGGCCATCAACATCACGGGTGCAGGCATCGGCCGGAGGACAGGAGAACCCTGGAATGGGAGTGGCTTCCATGTGGGAGCGGTTGGGCCAGCAGATAGGTGCGGAGCGACAGCGGGCAGAGGAGGAACGGCTCACAATGGTCAGGGTGGAGAACTCCATGCGGAGGGCGCTGAGGCAGGCTGAGTGCCTCGAGGGTCTTCGCAGGGAGTTGGAGCTGGACACTGCTTTATCCCTGCGAGACCTCGGGGCCAGGGAACATGCCCGCCTCCAAGCCATTGAACAGGAGTTCGATGATGCCCTGGCCCATGACAACATCCAGTGAGCCGTTGGACTAGCCCGCTGCCCTTGTAAATAGTTATGTAGTTAGTGTTAGGTTTCCTTTGCTTTTTTCTTGATTTTGGACCTTTTGGACAATGGCCAACATTTTTGTATATAGTCTTTTTATTACGTACTATTTTTAGATAGGTTTCATTTCTTCAGTTGGGATCATGGACCTTGGATTGTTTATCTGTATATAGTTGACTGTTGGATTATGTTTTTGTTTTTATTTACCCATGGAGCAATGGTTTTTGGTTTTGCTTTTCTCTTGGATGTACTTTTTTGAACTGTGACTTTGTACACCTTTCCTTTGGATTATGATTTGTGGTTTTTCATTATTTTACGGACATGCTGCTTTTTTTGTCGTTTGTTTATTTTTAATCCCATTTATGTTGCTTTTAATACATTTTTTTCATCAAACTTCAATGTGTAGTATCATATCATTGGTTTCATGCATGTCATGCTATGGGTTTTGACATTCACCTACACCCATTGTGTGTATATGAGGGACATGTTTTCATTTACATACTTGCCATTGGGGTTGTATCATGTAATTGGCAATTCTGAGTGGGTGGATGCAATACTTGGGTGGGTGTTTGGCATGTGGAGGCTGCCCATAAGGGCTAGGGATCTAGATTGTGATGACGTATTGGCTGGGGGACATGTGTCAGGGCCTGCTGGCAGGTGACCCACAATGCTGGGGGGTGGGGGTGCAGGGGGACATGAGTGGGACATGAGTGGGGGCCTGCTGGCAGGTGCCTCGCAATGCTGGGGGGTGGGAGTGCAGGGGGACATGATTGGGACATGAGTGGGGGCCTGCTGGCAGGTGTCTCGCAATGCTGGGGCGTGGGGGTACAGGGGGACATGAGTGGGACATGAGGGGGGCCTGCTGGCAGGTGCCTCGCAATGCTGGGGGGTGGGAGTGCAGGGGGACATGAGTGGGACATGAGTGGGGGCTTGCTGGCAGGTGCCTCGCAATGCTGGGGGGTGGGGGTGCAGGGGGACATGAGTGGGACATGAGTGGGGGCCTGCTGGCAGGTGCCTCACAATGCTGGGGGGTGGGGGTGCAGGGGGACATGAGTGGGACATGAGTGGGGGCCTGCTGGCAGGTGCCTCGCAATGCTGGGGGGTGGGGGTGCAGGGGGACATGAGTGGGACATGAGTGGGTGCCTGCTGGCAGGTGCCTCGCAATTCTGGGGGGTGGGGGTGCAGAGGGACATGAGTGGGACATGAGTGGGGGCCTGCTGGCAGGTGCCTCGCAATGCTGGGGGGTGGGAGTGCAGGGGGACATGATTGGGACATGAGTGGGGGCCTGCTGGCAGGTGCCTCGCAATGCTGGGGGGTGGGGGTGCAGGGAGACATGAGTGGGGGCCTGCTGGCAGGTGCCTCGCAATGCTTAGGGGTGGGCTGCAGGGGGACATGAGTGGGACATGAGTGGGGGCCTGCTGGCAGGTGCCTCGCAATGCTGGGGGGTGCGGGTGCAAGGGGACATGAGTTGGTGTTCAGTAGTGCAAGCAGACATGTGCCTTTGCTGGGGGGCATGGCCATGTTGGGTGGGCTGCCTGCGGGACATGACCAGGGATGCAGGGTAGTCCCCTGTGGTGTAGGCTGCCTGCAGGGGCCGTGGAGGGTGTACAGGGAACACCTGGGAGGACCCACACTGCCAAATCACATGTGGGACTCCCCGGCACCCCAGTAATACACGTACCCAGCTGAAATCGCATGTGAAACTTCCAGCGCACCCCAGTAATACACATACCCAGCTGAAATCGCATGTGAAACTTCCCGCGCACCCCAGTAATACACGTACCCCGCTCGCACAGGGCCAATCGCGTGTGGAACTTCCTGCGCACCCCAGTAATACACGTACCCCGCTCGCACAGGGCCAATCGCGTGTGGGACTCCCCGGCACCCCAGTAATACACGTACCCAGCTGAAATTGCGTGTGAAACTTCCTGCGCAACCCAGTAATACACGTACCCCGCTCGCACAGGGCCAATCGCGTGTGGAACTTCCCGCGCACCCCAGTAATACACATACCCCGCTCGCACAGGGCCAATTGCGTGTGAAACTTCCTGCGCACCCCAGTAATACACGTACCCAGCTGAAATCACGTGTGAAACTTCCCACGCACCCCAGTAATACACGTACCCAGCTGAAATCGCATGTGAAACTTCCCGCGCACCCCAGTAATACACGTACCCAGCTGAAATCGCGTGTGAAACTTCCTGCGCACCCCAGTAATACACGTACCCCGCTCGCACAGGGCCAATCGCATGTGAAACTTCCCGCACACCCCAGTAATACACGTACCCCGCTCGCACAGGGCCAATCGCGTCTGGGACTCCCCAGCACCCCAGTAATACACGTACCCAGCTGAAATCGCGTGTGAAACTTCCCGCGCAACCCAGTAATACACGTACCCAGCTTAAATCGCGTGTGAAACTTCCCGCGCACCACATTAATACACGTACCCCGCTCGCACAGGGCCAATCGTGTGTGGAACTTCCCGCGCACCCCAGTAATACACGTACCCCGCTCGCACAGGGCCAATCGTGTGTGAAACTTCCCGCGCACCCCAGTAATACACGTACCCAGCTGAAATCGCGTGTGAAACTTCCCGTGCACCCCAGTAATACACGTACCCTGCTCGCACAGGGCCAATCGCATGTGAAACTTCCTGCGCACCCCAGTAATACACATACCCTGCTCGCACAGGGCCAATCGCGTGTGAAACTTCCCGCGCACCCCAGTAATACACGTACCCCGCTCGCAGAGGGCCAATCGCGTGTGAAACTTCCCGCGCACCCCAGTAATACACGTACCCAGCTGAAATTGCGTGTGAAACTTCCCGCGCACCCCAGTAATACACTTACCCTGCTCGCACAGGGCCAATCGCGTGTGAAACTTCCCACGCACCCCAGTAATACACGTACCCCGTTCGCACAGGGCCAATCGCGTGTGAAACTTCACGCGCACCCCAGTAATACACGTACCCAGCTGAAATCGCGTGTGAAACTTCCCGTGCACCCCAGTAATACACGTACCCTGCTCGCACAGGGCCAATCACGTGTGAAACTTCCCGTGCACCACAGTAATACACGTACCCTGCTCGCACAGGGCCAATCACGTGTGAAACTTCCTGCGCACCCCAGTAATACATGTACCCCGCTCGCACAGGGTCAATCGAGTGTGAAACTTCCCGCGCACCCCAGTAATACACGTACCCAGCTGAAATTACGTGAGAAACTTCCCGCGCACCCCAGTGATACACGTACCCCGCTTGCTGTGCTGGTACAGGGTTAGCGCAGCCCTTTGCGCTGGATTGGGGATTTTGATGGCTTTTCCCTGCGCAAGTGGCGTTCTTGGGGGCGTAACTGGCTCTGCTGCAGGGTTGCTGCGCCACTGTGCGCCACGGCTGGTTTTGGTGGCTGGAATCCATGAATACGCTGTGCGCGGAAATGTATTTTAGCGCACGCGGCTGGCGCAGGGATTCGCACGCTCACACTGTGCGCCAGCCGCGTGCGCCAATTGTGCGCTGAATTCTATGAATTACCCCCTATATACATGTGGACTTTTCATTTTCTTCTTTTCTTTTGTAAATATTTCTCGACACCTCCCCCACCCCCTTGCTCTTTCAGCAGCAAAGGTGGGAGCATAAGGGACTCTTTCTTTAGACTCTTTTCCCAGGCGGCAATAGATGAGTCTTTCTTCCACTACCTCTTCTTCCCTTTTAGCAAATGATGTAGGTTTAATTTATTTTGTCTTCTCCCCTCTCCGATTTTCCTTGGGGAGGGTTGTTTCCCATGCCTCAGGACTTGGAAAAAATGTATTGGTTATTCACTAGGTCGAGGGGTAGAAAAGCTGGCATAGCACCATATAAAGACCTAGATTTCTTAATGTACATCATTTTTATATCACTTTTATTCTCCATTTTTTATAATACTGCTATTTTTATTTAATCCTTTTCTGAACTCTGATTTTGATACTTACTAGCTAATCTCCCTTTTTGTTCTCTTGGTTACCGTCATCAGGATTTTCTTCAACCCTGACCTCCGATGGCTCCTCAATTATTCACAAAACTGTTGAGTTGAGGGTGACAACTTTTCAACTGATTGATATGGACCCACTTCTCATCCATCAGATCTCCTTTTGGGATTTTAATCTTATGGGTGAAAGGAGAAAGCATATCTATAATTAGAAAATTATTGCACCAAGATGGCAAAATACTTCTTCTCCTTGGACTGATTCCTCTGAAAAGTATAGAGATACATTCTGTCACCTATCCCATGATCCCTTTTTGTTGGCTTCAGTTCATAGTACGTTTTCATCCCATCAGCAGGCTTCTAACGATTGTGTTGGACATATGCAAATGCATGCTGTAGATGTCGTCTCAAATTCTCCATTTATTTATGAGTAGTTAAGGCATTAACCAATTTCTAATCCTGAGTTCTGTAAAGCTAGGGATATAATATGATATGGCATTCATAACGCGGCTGTACACAAGTGTTTCTAGGCATGACAAGACAAGGAGGGAGAAACAAAGGGAGGACAAAACAACAACCTTACTAGGCCCTGTGTCATTCAGATTGAGCAAGTCCAGTGAAGAGCTAAGGGGAGAAGTGCCTGGGGGAGAGGGGAAGAGAGAAGTGCAGGTAACTCAATAAATGCAGCCAGCGGAAGGGCTCATAGGTGTAAAGAGTAGAGACTGTAAGGTTGCAGGTACAGACCCATGCATGCTCGGGGAGCCCAGAGGCAGTGCAAGGGCAACTGGACATGCAGGGGCCCGGGTCCGAGTTCAGAGGGTATCCAGGTGACCAGGTGCATCAGCAGGTGAGAGGAAGAGAGAAAGCGGAAGCGAAAAGGAAGGTCTTGAGTTGCTTCAGGAACCAGTGATGGTCCTGCACAACTTTGAGAGAGGTAGGCAGGCTGTTCCAGAGGGAGGCCTCAGTCTAGGAGAGCAGACGGGTATGAGTGAAGGAGCAGAGGTGGCTGAAGCGAGCCAGAAAGAGAGCTGGGTGCCATCTGCATAACTCTGAAAATTGGAACAGAAAGTAGCGATGCGGTGAGCAAGAGGTCCCAAGTAGTGGTTGAAAAGCCAGGGAGAGAGGTTAGATCCCTAGGGAATACCAGAAGTAGAGAGATAGTTGAGGTAATACCATTTTCGTTCAGTTATTAATTCAATTCATTTCATTAGCTTTATTCGGCAAAGCCATACAAGCACAACCATATGAATACAAAACATCACAGAAAAATCATTAAAACTTCCCAAGGTTAAAAATGATAATACATTGGAAATACAATACATCTCAATAAAAATCGTTACAAATGCATGGAATTAAAAAGAACACAGTATAACCATCACATAAGATCATTTACAATGTGCCTTCAATCAATGCTACAAAATGGGGCTGCCGTATCATCAATAGAATGGAGGATAGTACAGGGGCAGCACGCTGGTCTCAGAAACAAGACCATGTAGAGCAACAGAGGTATGAACCCCGGATCAGCGCTTAGAAACCAAACTCAGGTATGGTATTAGGAGCGTTACAAAAAATCAATTGAACAAATAAATAAAAGGGAAGTTTAAGAGGAAGAATTTTAACTCAGTTTCTCAAGCCAGCCTCTGTTTGTTTATTTATTTATTGCATTTGTTATACTCCCAAACCCAAGGGTATCCCGGTGTAGGTAACATAGTTAGAATGACACTTATCTGGTTACATAGGGCAAAAGACATGTACAATAACAGAAGCTTATCTGGTTACCACGATGGTTGAAATGTTAGGTCATGGTGAGCTATTAATTTACAATACATCACTAAGGCTCGGGTACCCTGGTAACGGTTGATATAGTTACGCATGTTAGAACTTGTTAAGTAGCCACTTTTTTTATCAGTTTCTTAAAGCAGGGGTGGAAAGCCTTATTATTTATGTTCAGCAGGAGAGAATTGCAGATTTTTGGTGCTGGTATAGGAAAGCTAGCTCCCCCAGCCCTGTCGTTCTTGAATCAGTGGGTAAATAAATGAGTGCTAGAGCTTGATCTTAGTGACATAGTTGAAGATTTGCAGGTGAGATATTGATTGAGGGAGGTATGTGCCTCTTGGGCAATGCATCTGTGCATGATGGTTAGAGTTTTGTGTAATATTCTTGCTTGTACAGGTAGCCATTGAGCCTCTCTCCTGGTCTGTGAGATGTGGTCTGTTTTTATTTTTTATTCCAAGCGCTGCTCTTAATGCTTTATTTTGCAATAGTTGCAATTTAGCTAGTTTCTTCTTTGTGGCGCCTAGCACGAGAATGCTGCAATAGTCCAACTTTGAGAGTATAAGGGCTCTTGCTAGAGGGATCCGGTTCTGTGGAGTGAGACATTGTCGACTAAGGGCAATACATTTGGCAATGTAGGCAGTAGAGGAGGCTAGAGAGTTGATACCTTCATTCTTGGTGAGATTTGAGTCCAAGTACACGGCTAGTGTTTTGACCTGATTTGATATTGGAATGGGAGTACCATCTATGACAATAGAGGTATAGTCAGGGTACAAACCTTTTAGTCGAGCTGGAGATCCTATAATGAGAATCTTGGTCTTTTCACCATTGAGGCATAAACTGTTAGTGGCCATCCAATTTTGAATGAGTGAATAGATTTTATTAATGACGGCAGAGTATTGCTCATGATCACCGGTGATTGAGATGAGGATCTGAGTATCATCCGCAAAATTAGTATAGATAACTCCCACGGCATCTAGTGTTGCGAAAATAAGTTTAGTGTAGGCCTTGTATAGAGTGGGGGAGAGGCAAGAACCATGAGGTACTCCCAGAGGTACTGGTATTAGGTCGGTTGCCTCCTCACCAATGGCTACTCTCGATGTGCGTTCTGATAAGAATGATTTGGCCCAGGCGGTTGCCTCTGTTGAAAAGTGGAAGTGTTTAGACAGTGCTGTTCAGAGTCTGTCACAGTCCACCAGATCAAATGTGGTGGACAGGTCAAGTAAGAGAAGGATACACAGGTTCCCAGAATCTCTTATGAAATCCCTCTGTTTTTTTAGATCTGATAGGGCTGTCTCTGTACTGTGTTTAGGACAAAATCCTGATTGTCTATCTCCTAACATGATTGTTTTCTCGATGTGCTTGAATTTAGGAGTATGCGATTGTGTCAATCACTTTTAGGAGGAAGGGTACTGTGGTTATGGGTCTGTAAGTGGTAGGTATAGTGGGATCCAGAGTTGTTTTATTTCCGAAGGGCACTGACCCATGCTTCTTTGTTGTTTCGGGGATAGCGTTGGTGATGAAGGAGGCGTTTATGAATTTCGTAGTAATAGGTGCTAAAGTAGGGGCACAGAGCTTGACTAATTTTGAGGGGAAGCTGTCCCCTTTACAATTGGAATGGTTTCAAAGAGGTGATTGTCTTAAGTATGTAATTTTTGGTTGCTACCTGTATCTCATTGTTGGACTGAAAAGAGTTTTTCTTTTTGGTTAAGTTTTCTAATGCTCTTTTATTTTGTCTAAGAGCGATGAGTTCTTCGTTGAACCAGAAGTTGCTTCGTTTAGCGGATTTGGGGATTTTGGATTTGCGTGGAGCTACTTCATCGATGGCTGATTTTAGGCAGGTGTGGTAGATGAGGGAGATGCTGTCAGGGTTGGTGTTCATTATGGGCTGTGCCTCTAGTGCTTTGGCCAGAATGGGAGCCAGGTTTTCTAGCGTGAGCTTGCACATGATTCTCACTATGATAGGGATAGGTGAAGGCTTGGGTGTCTCTTGTGCTTTCTGTAATGATACGTTGAAGCAAACTAAGTGGGGATCTCCCCAAGTGATTTCAGAAATACTTCAAAGGGTAGCTTGATATTTAAGGTTAGAATTCAATCTAGGATTCTGACTTTGGCATAGCTGGGGGCAGTAACAAATCATGTGAAATGCATTTTTTGTAATGCTGTGTGGAAAACTGAGGCTTTGTGGGCTTGAGGATCATTGAATCCCAGGTTAATGTCTCCTAGAATGATTAATTTGGGGTTGGCCTTGAGGAAGGGAGTGATAAGTAGGGGAATTTCTATATTGGGGTGGTTGGTGGTGTTGGGTGCTCTATAGACGATGAGGAAGTTGATGGTTGTTTTAGTCGGTGGAGAGTTTGAGAGCGAGGAGCTCATAGCCATTTCACTCGATCTGAACTGCAGTGAGGTTGTGGTGATAATAGCTACTCCTCCTCCCGTAGCATCTGATCAGTCGGTCTTCAAAATGGTGTAGTCGAGTGGGATGGTTAGTGTCAGTAGGGGACCAGATGCTGGATGGAGCCAAGTTTCGGTCACTACTATGAAATCTAGTTGCTGCTTCAGAATGAGGTCATGAGTGTCGATGGCATGTGCACCAAAGGAAAGCACATTTAGCAGAGTGCCTTTGAGGAGCAAGTTGGTAGGAATGGCGGGCGGCTTTGGTGTGTGGAGCATGTCGGTGTGGATTGTGTCGAGTGGCTGTGACTTGGACTGGGAATTCTGGTGGTTGCACCATTGTACGGCTATGGCAGTGGTCTGTTTTTTGGTCAGAGGCATATGCCTCCGGGGTAAGTTGTAGTTAGAGAAGGTTGGGAAGGTGGGTGGTTTTTTTCTCTGCCACCAATTTTGTGGGGGAGTCCACAGGGTGCGTGCCGAGATTCTTAACCTCCTGGTAGTTCTCAGTAGGGGCCTAGTAGTGGAGGGGTATGGCAAGAGTTCTTGCGCTAAGGCATATCCGATGTGATGCGCCTAGGCATGGAGTGGCTGGTCTAATGTTTGAGGAGGGTCTAGCGCGCCATGCTATATTGATGGGATTGGTTGGGTATGGCGGTTCTGTTGTTTATATGTGCTTGGAGGAGGTATGTGGAATGATAGGGGGCTGGATATCTATAAGAGGGAAGGCAGCTGCTTTAGGGAGAAAGGGAGTAGGGCAGGGGAGTTTTGATGTCTAGGACACCAGATGCGAGCCAGAGCTGTGACCTGTTGAATGTATGTGCCTGCCGAGCAGTGTCTAGGAGTGGCAGCGTTACTGTCCTGTGGAAGGATCATGGTTGTTGGTAAGTGGAGAGGGGTTGGTGGGGTCTCTGGTATTAGGATTGTTGGCTTTCGCGTTCCGGATAGGTAGGTATGAAGATATTAGGGACTATAGTTAGCAGATCTGTCTAGCCATGTGGCAATTACAATATTGAACGTCAGCTTTGGTGTGCACATATAATTAAAAAGCGAGTGAAAACATATGGCACCTGCAACATTATGCAATTAGCTTTGGTACATTGTTAGGCAGAATCACATGCAGTACCCTTTGAGAACACTACACACAATTAAAACTACAAGTGTAAGTACAATTTCACCTTTGGTACAAGCCTGTACTACACAGTAATGTGGTAGCAGTGGCTGAGCAGCCAGACTTATCTCAAGAGTAAAGTGAGCAGTACAAGGCATTACACAAAGGACTAGCAATCACAGTGGTTCAAACAAACACTTAATCAAGGTTTCTTGGTAAAAGAATATACATTTATTCACACAGTCAGTTGGAAAACATTCCACTAGTAAGAGTAGCTCAATATCACAATCTAATATACTACAATACACAACCAATCAGTTTCTGAACAAGTTCAGCTGCCCTGAAGTGGGAGCAAAATGGCACTTAAAAAGACAAAGTTAAAAGAAAAAAGCACCAATACATTCAGAGGTAGGGCAAATAGTTTCAGTTCACTAAAACCAGCAATACAATTCAATAGGCCTGGGCGGAGTCTTGGATAGGATAGCACAGTTCTGGTAGTAAACGGTAAAGTCTTTGCCACAGTTTTCAGAAGTAGTTGGTCAGACGAAAAGTTATATGTCGGTTTAGCGATGGACAAGCCTTCGAAGTTGGGAAAGTTTCACAAACTTTCACCGTGGCAGAAAGGTTTTCCTGACCGTGCTTGCACAATATCTTGGTGAAGCCCTGCTGCAGGTCCGAATTGCCTGAAACTCCCTTGACAGAGAAACGTCTTGCCAGAGGCCTGATTTTAAACAGTTTTCCCTCATTCACTCCAGCCTGGCTGTCACTCACACAGCAGGGTGGCTGTCCTTGCCCAACAACCAGCTGGCCAATCACACCAGAGTGCATCCAGGTCTCTGAGGAGACTAAGCACAGGTAGATTTGGGCACCTCCCTCACATCCTGTCCACCCCAGACACTCATGCACCAGAGAATTCATTAGCCCTGTTTGGCTTCCCATGTGGTTTCCCCTGGTTTTGGGGCCTCTTCTGGTTGGATGGATTTAGAGTTATCTGTAGTCTCACCTTTGTGCTCCTTCCCCTCATCCTTTTTATGAGTGACCTCAGAATCCTTATGAGTGGCCCTGTTGGCCACCCTTGAATCAGCTGCTCATACCATCTTTTTGGGATCAATCTCATTGGAGTCAGCCGAGTTCACGGTCATGAAAAATCATCGTAGTTTGTTCTAAACCACTGCCACCAGCCATTTCAAGAGGGAAAGGGTAACATTTGTCTGTTACATGAGTCTTTAGACTCAGGGAATGCTAGGCAATCCCTCCAGCACTTTATAGTAAGATAGTGAGTGCTGGTCTGTAAATTTAAATAGACTAGTAAAGTCAATTTAACTTTACATGCTCTGGAAGACAGTAGTCAGTCCCAGAGACGGTGCTTAAACATTGGGGAGTCTGAAAGACACCCCTGTGCCACTGCACTGAAGGGGCTGTGTGACACACAAGAAAAATATGATACTTATGGAGTTGTTTTAAAACTCCATATCCATAGAACACAATTGTAAAACACATTGAAAATGTGAAGTTCAAAGTCCCAAAATATAGCAAAAGAGCTGGAGGGCTCAAAGGTAGAGGGAATTTAGCATGTGTGTGAGAATTCTCCCTAACATGCAGTCATATAATTAAAAACGAGGTGAAAACATATGGCAGTTGCAACATTATGCAATTAGTTTAGGTGCATATAGTTGAGCTGCAATTAGCGTCTATACCATAGCTAAGATTCAATAATGACGAGATGCAATGGTGTAAATAGGTCTGGCCGTCGCCTATTTGGCACAGCAAGTGGTTGGAGAGAGTTTGGACTGCAGTTGGACAGACAAGAGGATCAGCGAAGGGTCAAAGGAAGAGATGGCAAATCCATAAGTAGATTAGGAGTAGTTCCTTAAACATAGCAGGTGGTTTCAAGCATATGAGTTCCACAGTGGACGCCGTGTTTGCAGGTTTGTGGCGACGTTTCTTCAAGAAGAAAACATGGTATAGGGGGTTCTAATGTGTCTCAGGACAATAATGAGTGGCTATTGGCGCTTAGGCGGATGGCTGATATGGATATTGTGAGATCCGAACATTTTGTACTTAGAACAAGTGTGGGTGACTAGAGACTCTCTAGGTGGTCGCTTACCAATGTCAAGATACTGTAACCTCCTTCTCCAAGCTCTGTGGAGATAGTTCACCACAAAGTGGACCACTAAACTGTCATCTGACATGCAGCATGTGTCCACTGCTTGCAATGCGGTTCTTATATGGTTAGCTAGAAACAAACAGGGTAATTCATAGAATTTCGCAGAAAAGTGTCGCAAGCGGCTGGCGCAGAGTGTCCGCGTGCGATTGTCTGCGCCAGGCACGTGCGCTAAAACCGATTTCCGCGCACAGCGTATTCATGGATTTTAGGTTCCCAAACCAGCCGTGGCGCAGAGAATCGCAGCGACCCTGCAGCAGCGCCAGTAACGCCCCCAAGAACGCCCTCGCGCAAGGAAAAGCCATCCAAATCGCTAAATCATCGCAAAGGGCTGCGCTAACCCTGGACCAGTTCACCGGGCTGGCAAACAGCAAACGCCAAGCGGGGAACGCGTATTGCAGGGGTGCGCGGGAAGTTCCACACGCGACTGGCCCTGTGCAAGCAGGGTACGTGAATTTCAGGGGTGCGCGGGAAGTTGCACAAGCGATTTCAGCAGGGTACGTGTATTTCAGGGGTGCGCGGGAAGTTACACACGCGATAGTCCCAGTGCGAGCAGGGTTCGTGTATTTCAGGGGTGCGCGGGAAGTTACACACGCGATTGGCCCAGTGCGAGCAGGGTATGTGTATTTCAGGGGTGCGCGGGAAGTTACACACGCGATTGGCCCAGTGCGAGCAGGGTACGTGTATTTCAGGGGTGCGCGGGAAGTTACACACGCGATTGGCCCAGTGCGAGCAGGGTACGTGTATTTCAGGGGTGCGCGGGAAGTTACACACACGATTGGCCCAGTGCGAGCAGGGTACGTGTATTTCAAGGGTGCGCGGGAAGTTACACACGCGATAGTCCCAGTGCGAGCAGGGTACGTGTATTTCAGGGGTGCGCGGGAAGTTACACACGCGATTGGCCCAGTGCGAGCAGGGTACGTGTATTTCAGGGGTGCGCGGGAAGTTACACACGCGACAGTCCCAGTGCGAGCAGGGTACGTGTATTTCAGGGGTGCGCGGGAAGTTCCACACGCGATTGACCCAGTGCGAGCAAGGTATGTGTATTACAGGGGTGCGCGGGAAGTTCCACACGCGATTTCAGCAGGGTACGTGTATTTCAGGGGTGCACGGGAAGTTCCACACGCGATTGGCCCAGTGCGAGCAGGGTACGTGTATTTCAGGGGTGCGCGGGAAGTTCCACACGCGATACCAGCAGGGAATGTGTATTTCAGGGGTTCTGGGGAGTACTACACGTGAATTGGCCGTGTGGGTCCACCCAGGTGTACGCTCCACAACCTCCACGGCCCCTGCAGGCAGCCCACACCACGGGGGACTACCCTGCACCCCTGCTCATGTCCCGCAGGCAGCCCATCCCCCATGGGCATGCCCCCCAGCCAACCCACATGTCACCTTGCACTACTGATCAACAATGCATGTCTACCACCACCCCCACCCCCCAGCAGTGCAGGAGCAGCCTCCACCAGGCCCCCACCCATGTCTCCCACCACCCCCACCCCCCTGCCACCATGGGCATCCTCCAGCAGGCCCCCACTCATGTCCCCCTGCACCCCCACCCCCCTGCCACCATGGGCAGACTCCACCAGGCCCCCACTCATGTCTCCCACCACCCCCACCCCCCTGCCACCATGGGCAGACTACACCAGGCCCCCACTCATGTCCCCCTGAACCCCCACCCCCCTGCCACCATGGGCATCCTCCACCAGGCCCCCACTCATGTCCCCCTGCACCCCCACCCCCCAGCATCCAGGGTCACCCTCCACCAGGCCCCCACTCATGTCTCCCACCACCCCCACACCCCAGCAGTGCAGGGGCAGCCTCCACCAGGCCCCCACCCATGTCTCCCACCACCCCCACCCCCCTGCCACCATGGGCATCCTCCAAAAGGCCCCCACTCATGTCTCCCACCACCCCCACCCCCCTGCCACCATGGGCATCCTCCACCAGGCCCCCACTCATGTCTCCCACCACCCCCACCCCCCAGCATCCAGGGTCACCCTCCACCAGGCCCCCACTCATGTCTCCCACCACCCCCACACCCCAGCAGTGCAGTGGCAGCCTCCACCAGGCCCCCACCCATGTCTCCCACCACCCCCAGCCCCCTGCCACCATGGGCATCCTCCACCAGGCCCCCACTCATGTCCCCCTGCACCCCAACCCCCCTGCCACCATGGGCAGACTCCACCAGGCCCCCACTCATGTCTCCCACCACCCCCACCCCCCAGCATCCAGGGTCACCCTCCACCAGGCCCCCACTCATGTCTCCCACCACCCCCACACCCCAGCAGTGCAGGGGCAGCCTCCACCAGGCCCCCACCCATGTCTCCCACCACCCCCACCACCCTGCCACCATGGGCATCCTCCACCAGGCCCCCACTCATGTCCCCCTGCACCCCCACCCCCCAGCATCCAGGGTCACCCTCCACCAGGCCCCCACTCATGTCTCCCACCGCCCCCACACCCCAGCAGTGCAGGGGCATCCTCCACCAGGCCCCCACTCATGTCTCCCATCACCCCCACACCCCAGCAGTGCAGGGACATCCTCCACCAGGCCCCCACTCATGTCTCCCAACACCCCCACCCCCCAGCATCCAGGGTCACCCTCCACCAGGCACCCACTCATGTCTCCCACCACCCCCACACCCCAGCAGTGCAGGGGCAGCCTCCACCAGGCCCCCACCCATGTCTCCCACCACCCCCACCACCCTGCCACCATGGGCATCCTCCACCAGGCCCCCACTCATGTCCCCCTGCACCCCCACCCCCCAGCATCCAGGGTCACCCTCCACCAGGCCCCCACTCATGTCTCCCACCACCCCCACCCCCAGCAGTGCAGGGGCATCCTCCACCAGGCCCCCACTCATGTCTCCCACCACCCCCACCCCCCTGCCACCATGGGCAGACTACACCAGGCCCCCACTCATGTCCCCCTGCACCCCCACCCCCCTGCCACCATGGGCATCCTCCACCAGGCCCCCACTCATGTCCCCCTGCACCCCCACCCCCCAGCATCCAGGGTCACCCTCCACCAGGCCCCCATTCATGTCTCCCACCACCCCCACACCCCAGCAGTGCAGGGGCAGCCTCCACCAGGCCCCCACCCATGTCTCCCACCACCCCCACCCCCCTGCCACCATGGGCATCCTCCACCAGGCCCCCACTCATGTCCCCCTGCACCCCCACCCCCCAGCATCCAGGGTCACCCTCCACCAGGCCCCCACTCATGTCTCCCACCACCCCCACACCCGAGCAGTGCAGGGGCATCCTCCACCAGGCCCCCACTCATGTCACCCACCACCCCCACACCCCCTGCCACCATGGGCATCCTCCACCAGGCCCCCACTCATGTCTCCCACCACCCCCACCCCCCTGCCACCATGGGCATCCTCCACCAGGCCCCCACTCATGTCTCCCACCACCCCCACCCCCCAGCATCCAGGGTCACCCTCCACCAGGCCCCCACTCATGTCTCCCACCACCCCCACCCCCCTGCCACCATGGGCATCCTCCACCAGGCCCCCACTCATGTCCCCCTGCACCCCAACCCCCCTGCCACCATGGGCAGACTCCACCAGGCCCCCACTCATGTCTCCCACCACCCCCACCCCCCAGCATCCAGGGTCACCCTCCACCAGGCCCCACTCATGTCTCCCACCACCCCCACACCCCAGCAGTGCAGGGGCAGCCTCCACCAGGCCCCCACCCATGTCTCCCACCACCCCCACCCCCCTGCCACCATGGGCATCCTCCACCAGGCCCCCACTCATGTCCCCCTGCACCCCCAACCCCCAGCATCCAGGGTCACCCTCCACCAGGCCCCCACTCATGTCTCCCACCACCCCCACACCCCAGCAGTGCAGGGGCATCCTCCACCAGGCCCCCACTCATGTCTCCCATCACCCCCACACCCCAGCAGTGCAAGGGCATCCTCCACCAGGCCCCCACTCATGTCTCCCACCACCCCCACCCCCCAGCATCCAGGGTCACCCTCCACCAGGCCCCCACTCATGTCTCCCACCACCCCCACACCCCAGCAGTGCAGGGGCAGCCTCCACCAGGCCCCCACCCATGTCTCCCACCACCCCACCCCCCTGCCACCATGGGCATCCTCCACCAGGCCCCCACTCATGTCCCCTGCACCCCCACCCCCCAGCATCCAGGGTCACCTTCCACCAGGCCCCCACTCATGTCTCCCACCACCCCCACACCCCAGCAGTGCAGGGGCATCCTCCACCAGGCCCCCACTCATGTCTCCCACCACCCCCACCCCCCTGCCACCATGGGCATCCTCCACCAGGCCCCCACTCATGTCCCCCTGCACCCCCACCCCCAGCATCCAGGGTCACCCTCCACCAGGCCCCCACTCATGTCTCCCACAACCCCCACACCCCAGCAGTGCAGGGGCAGCCTCCACCATCCCCCACCCATGTCTCCCACCACCCCCACCCCCCTGCCACCATGGGCATCCTCCACCAGGCCCCCACTCATGTCCCCCTGCACCCCCACCCCCCAGCATCCAGGGTCACCCTCCACCAGGCCCCCACTCATGTCTCCCACCACCCCCACACCCCAGCAGTGCAGGGGCATCCTCCACCAGGCCCCCACTCATGTCACCGACCACCACCACCACCCTGCCACCATGGGCATCCTCCACCGGGCCCCCACTCAGGTCTCGCACCACCCCCACCCCCCTGCCACCATGGGCATCCTCCACCAGGCCCCCACTCATGTCTCCCACCACCCCTACCCCCCAGCATCCAGGGTCACCCTCCACCAGGCCCCCACTCATGTCTCCCACCACCCCCACACCCTAGCAGTGCAGGGGCAGCCTCCACCAGGCCCCCACCCATGTCTCCCACCACCCCCACCCCCTGCCACCATGGGCATCCTCCACCAGGCCCCCACTCATGTCCCCCTGCACCCCAACCCCCCTGCCACCATGGGCAGACTCCACCAGGCCCCCACTCATGTCTCCCACCACCCCCACCCCCCAGCATCCAGGGTCACCCTCCACCAGGCCCCCACTCATGTTTCCCACCACCCCCACACCCCAGCAGTGCAGGGGCAGCCTCCACCAGGCCCCCACCCATGTCTCCCACCACCCCCACCCCCCTGCCACCATGGGCATCCTCCACCAGGCCCCCACTCATGTCCCCCTGCACCCCCACCTCCCAGCATCCACGGTCACCCTCCACCAGGCCCCCACTCATGTCTCCCACCACCCCCACACCCCAGCAGTGCAGGGGCATCCTCCACCAGGCCCCCACTCATGTCTCCCATCACCCCCACACCCCAGCAGTGCAGGGGCATCCTCCACCAGGCCCCCACTCATGTCTCCCACCACCCCCACCCCCCAGCATCCAGGGTCACCCTCCACCAGGCCCCCACTCATGTCTCCCACCACCCCCACACCCCAGCAGTGCAGGGGCATCCTCCACCAGGCCCCCACTCATGTCACCCACCACCCCCACCCCCCTGCCACCATGGCCATCCTCCACCAGGCCCCCACTCATGTCTCCCACCACCCCCACCCCCCTGCCACCATGGGCATCCTCCACCAGGCCCCCACTCATGTCTCCCACCACCCCAACCCCCAGCATCCAGGGTCACCCTCCACCAGGCCCCCACTCATGTCTCCCACCACCCCCACACCCCAGCAGTGCAGGGGCAGCCTCCACCAGGCCCCCACCCATGTCTCCCACCACCCCCACCCCCCAGCATCCAGGGTCACCCTCCACCAGGCCCCCACTCATGTCTCCCACTACCCCCACACCCCAGCAATGCAGGGGCAGCCTCCACCAGGCCCCCACCCATGTCTTCCACCACCCCCACCCCCCAGCATCCAGGGTCACCCTCCACCAGGCCCCCACTCATGTCTCCCACCACCCCCACCCCCCTGCCACCATGGGCAGCCCCCACCAGGTCCTCACAATCCCCAATCATGTGCGTAATGGTCAGCCTCCACAGCCAAAAAGCCCTACCAAGTAACCCATTCACCCATATGGAAATGGAAATCACATGTTACACCCCCAATGTTCATCAAGCTAATGAACCCATGTCCGCCACACACAATGGTTGCAATTGAATGGGAAAACACACAACATGACATGCATGAAACCAATGAGATGATACCACACAGTGAAGTATGCTAACAAAATTGTATTGAAAAAAATCAAAGAATGCTAAAGAAAGAAAACTAACTACAATGTGAATGTGAAAAAAAAGAGCTGCATGTCCGTATAAAAACACAAAACTGCAAATCAGAATCCAAAAAAATTATGTCCAAAGTCAAATGTAAAAAAATCTCCATGCAAAAAATAACTATGTACAAAACTAACAAAGGTCCATGAGCCCAACTGAACAAAGGAAACCTACTAAAAAACCTACCTAAAAATAAACTATATACAAAAAGTGGAGCAGTGTCCGTCGACTCCAAATCATAAAAAGAAAGAAAGGAAACCTAAAACTAAAGAACTATATACAAAGGCGGCGGGCAAGTCCAGCGGCTCACTCCGTGGTGTCCCGGGCCAGGGCATCATCGAACTCCTGTTCGATGTCCCGGAGGCGGTCCAGTTCCATGGCCCCGAGGGTCCGCAGGGATGACGCCGTGTCCTCCTCCAACCCCCTGCGGATTGCCTCGAGCCACTCGGCCCGCCTCAGGGCCCTCCGCATGGAGTTCTCCGCCCTGACCATTGTGAGCCGCGCCTCTTCCACCCGCCGCCGCTCCGCACCGATGGCGTGGCCCAACCGCTGCCACACGGAAGACACTCTCTGTCCTGGGTCCCCCTGCCCTCCGGCCGATGCCTGCCCCTCCGATGTCGAAAGCCCCGAGCCTTGATGTCTCCCACCATGTTGCTGCTGCTGCTGCTCTGCCTCTGCCCGTGCACTACCTCCTGCTGCCTGCACATCCTCCGCCGGCTGGGGTGCACTTGTTGATGTGGCCACCCCTGCTGGACCTCCGACTCCCGACTGTGGCAGGGATGCCTCCTCCACCAGCCTGGCCGCACCGTCAGAGGCAGCTCCACAGGGCACCCAGGTGACTGATGGGTGGGAAGATGGCACAGAGGACGACTGGCGCGTAGGGGGTCCAGTTGAGGAGGGGGTCGAAGCAAGCCCCATCAGACAGCGGAATCCGGCCTGGGTGACCTGTCCCAGCAGGCTGACATGGTCAACGAGCCATTCGAGATGACGTGCAGTCTCTCCATGAAAAGACTGCAGGTCACCTCGCATGGCCCATTGACGCAATGCCACACC
The DNA here is from genome assembly GCF_040938575.1 of Ambystoma mexicanum. Lineage (NCBI taxonomy): Eukaryota > Metazoa > Chordata > Amphibia > Caudata > Ambystomatidae > Ambystoma > Ambystoma mexicanum. The sequence goes on from NC_090932.1 coordinate 404,964,245, forward strand.
AGCCAGGACAGGCTCAACCCGGACCTGGATGGCCACGTCCGCAGGCAGAGGAAGGCCAGTTGACGTCAGCTCATCCCCTGCCTGAAAACGGGTCTGGACGTAGGCATCCCTGCTGGTGCAAGATGATGCAGGGACAGGATCGGGGACAGGATTGCACACAGGCACCTCCGCGGCCGCCTGTGCTGCCTCCTGTCCCTGGTCCTGGACTACACCACTAGCACCAGTGGGATCCCCAACTCCAGACCCCGTCTCTGGTGCTTGCACGGCCTCCTCCTCCACCAAACCCCCCACCAACCTGGATGACTCCCTGCCATCTTCCCCTGTTGGGCCCTGTGGGGTCCCAGCTGCCCCTTCTGCTGCCGAGGAGTCCAACTGCAACCTCCGCCACTTGGACCTCCCCCGGCAGCTGCGGCCTGGGACGCGGCACCGGACTCCTCACTCCCCGACGAGATGACAACACGGGAGGGGAGCCGGGCCTTGCGTCTCCGGCTGGCGGTCGGATCCCCACCGCTGTGCTCCACAGCACCTTCTCCGCCCTATTCATCAGTTGACGCTGCAGACAGGGAGAAACAAAACACAGGCATCAGGGCACTGTACAATGGACACATACACGCATGACAGTTGCACATGAGTGGCATTGGCAAACCTCAGACATGTCATCACAATCCCCAACACACATGTCATTGCAACTCGCACACATGAGCCATACCACAGCCATATCGCAACTGCCACCACCATCCATACACATACAACAGCATCAGCAGCCAAAGGGGAGCCAGACATCACATGCAACACAGGAAGTGCACCACACATGTACACACACCACCACACTTGCATGCATGTCTACACCTCTGCCAAGTGTCGCACTGTTCAGACGGGCATCCATGTCACATCTGCCAATCAGGCTTCCACATACCGCAGTCACATGCATCCATGTTGCATCACTGTTGCACCCTTGACAAATACACACACATGCACATGTACACAGTGCTCATACATGCAGCCGAAAACAACATACATGCCTGACATCACGGACATGTCTACTTACATGCACATTCATCCAAACATGTGTGCACGCAAAACTGCATTTGCCATGCAAGCCCACACACAAGCACCATCCATGTCTCACACATTACAGCCCTCGCATGTGTCAGACCCACGGCCCTGTACACCCCCACCCACACTCGACCCCATACAAACAGATGTGCAACCAGCACAATGCCGAATAATCACCACACGCACTGCTCACAATCAGGATGCATGTACACTCACCGCTCGACTCCAGACGGGTCTGCTTCTCTAGGACCTGGACGTGGAGCGCTGGGGATATGCGTTCCAGGACCCCCATCTGTTCTTCCGACAAGTGGCCCCGGCGCCCCTTGGCATCCGCTGCCTTCAAGAGGCGCCGGGCCTTGTTCAGGGTCCTGGACCTGAAGTCCTCCCAGCGCTTCCTGACATGTTGTAAGTCCCGGACTGCCACCCCCTCCGCGTTGATGGCAGTCACGATGTCAGTCCAGATCCGAGTCCGTCCTTCCTTGTCGGCGCGGGAACTTCCGAAGAGGGCATCATACTGCCCCAGGACTTGCTCCACCAGGACACCAACTTAGGTGGCACTGAAGCTGGTGCCCCTCTGCCTCTCTGGCCGGGGGTTGCCAGTGGTCACAGATGGTGTTTGCCCCGACATGACAACCCCAGAGGCAGGAGTGGGTGGGCAACTGGGTCTTGGGGCTGGGCTGTGGAGCGATGGAATTCCAGTCGGGAGTCTTCGGTTCCAGCAGGGGTGGTCACAGCAACAGCACCCCTGGCTGATGTGCAGGCAGCAAATGGCAGTGCACGTGGGCAGCAGGCAGTCAGGCAGCAGCAGATGGCAGGTGGGAGCGTGCTCGGGGCTCTGGGGGGCAGTAGTTCGGCCTTCTGGGCAGGAGCGTGGTCTTCCGTGTGCTTACGCGTGGCCAGCTTGGTACGGAGTGATTTGGCACGTGAAAATCCTGCACGTCAGCGTGAAAATCGAGGAAAGGCCCTTAGCGAGTAAGCGCGTCAGCAGGCACACGCGATTCTATTGGACCAAAGGCCCTCAGCGCGTAAGCGCGTCTGTGACGTGACCCGCACGGGTGTTTCCCACACAGCACGTGATGACAGAGCACACGTGGAAAGACTGCACGTCAGAGTGTCATCGCGTGTAATTGGACAGCACGTCAGAGTCTCATCGCGTGTAATTGGACAGCACGGCAGAGTCTCATCGCGTGTAATTGGACTGCACGTCAGTGTGTCATCACGTGTGATTGGTGGAAATGGCCCTACACGCAGAAGTGACAAAGCGTGTAATTGGTGGAAATGGCCCTATCGCGTACACGCCGCGTTAGTGACGCTGGACGTGTGGGCCTGTATAAAAGGTACGCGTAGAACACCATTTCCTTGTACGTGCTTTTCGTGGAGAGCGAGTGGGTGAATTCTATACTTCTTGTCGTTTCACACGCGATTTACTTCACGGCGTTTCAAGTTCGTATTCCCTGTTACCTCTGACAGCTTTTTCTCTTTTTTCACTTTAACTGGTTTACCTGGGCCTGTTCCCTCAAACAGTGTTCCCTACTACTGTTGTCCTGTCTCCTCAGACAACGTACAAATCTTCTTTTGGCGGGGGTGTTGCCAACCAAACGCGCTCCTTTTTCACGCTCTTTTATCTGGCAGACGGTGAGTCACGCACGTATCTAACATCTGTGCTTGCCCCGTGTGTAGCCTACCCCTTCAGAGGTCATTCTAGGCTGCGTGTGACACGCATACGTTCATTCTTGTGTTACTGGGTGCCACAGCGTAGTGCAGGTTTTTCTTTCTGCACACGTGGTCTAGGAGGGGTTGCGTGCACGTCATCTCCCTTTTTTGGGGCTCCTGTGCGTAGCGTGACCCGTCATCTTTCCCCAGGGGTTACAATCAGCCTTGCAAGAGCACTAGGGTACAATTACCATCTGGTACCCAACCCCTTTGACCCCCAATTGCCCAGGACAATATTTTACACCCACTCCCATACGCACATTAACATCAGTGCCATGGCTGGGAGGCGAGGATTCCGTAAGGGTGGCAAAGGTGGAAGAGCCACAAGTGGTGGCCATGGTGGATCCGGTAGGGGACGTGGTCGTTACTTGCAGGGTGAGCCTGTCCCCCCATGTGTGGAGGACCAGTCAAGGGCACCCATAATCCCCCCACCCCCCCTCCCGTTGAGGCTGATGTGGCTGACACCATCCATGCTCAGCCCTTGTTGGACCAGCCCATTGTGGCACCAGACCTGGCTGACTCAATGGCTGACTTCCAGGTCAGCAGGCCTATGACACGTGCGCTGGTGCACGTTGATGTCACCATGCCACGTGCATCTGTGGCAGCAAGCTCATCTGCTGCACCAAGTAGGCAGGGCGGAGAGGCTGCAGGGGCAGCTGCGGCTCCATCCACCCCAGCCCTCACACACCCAGCCCGGACAGTGTCGGTCCTAGTCCATGCTGACATTCCCCCTGACACCATCACACTAGAGCCAATGCCTGCACCAACTCCCATGCTGAGTGTGCAATCCAACACTCCTGAAACAGAGTCCACCAGGGCTCCTGCCCCTAGTGTCCAGAGCGGCGCAGGACACTCAGGATCACCACCACCTTCCAAGCGGAAGAGGAAGAGTGCTCGTCCGGCACAGGCTGATGCCCTAGACACGGCTACACAGTCCGGCCCATCCAGGAAGCCCAGCTTCACGGATGACGAACTGAATGCACCTGTCGAGTATGTGTCCGCACATGACAACGAGATGGTCATTGTTGCAGGATCCAAGATCACACCTGCACAACGCCAGGCACACTGGCAGACCGTTGCGGACATCGTAAGTGCCCTTGGAATCATGAGGCGCACAGCCAATGATTGCTATAAGCGCTGGAATGACCTAAAGCGCAGGGCAAAGAGTAAGCTGGCCTCAAGTCATGCCGCAACTCTAGTGACTGGAGGTGGGTCTCCAGTAGTAGACATGGAACTCACTCCACATGAGTCAGTCGCTGGGACCTACGTCACGGAGGAACAGATCCAAGGCGTGGGAGATTTGGCTGATTACGAGGCATTGTCCGGTGAGTGCACATGCATGTGTGTGTCATCCATGTGCATGGTGTGTGTGAGGGCTTCTGTTTGTGTGACAGGTGAGAGTGTGTGCACCTGAGTCGTATGGGTCAGCCATGTGCCTCATGCAATACGTCCTGCGCAGCTGCATTTGGCCATAGCAGTATCCCTTCTGCCAACAGTAGACATCTAGCCCAACTGCACGCCAGTTGCCCTTGAAGTGTCACCCTACCACAACATTGTTGCCTGATTTTTCACTGTTCATTTAGTCAGATAGTTTGCATTCCACCACTTTTACTAGGCATGTTGCAGTCCTCTAGTCACATGTCTGACATGGCTATGGTAAAGTGGAGTGACTTTGTTACCTGGATATCATTTGTTCAAACATGTCCCTGTGCAATTGCACCATTTTGGACTGGCAGCTCCAGGTGATGAATCTGACCTGTTTGAATTAGAAAAGCTATTACATGCGGGAACTGGACTGAATGAATAGGTGCTGCCCTCCTCTCCATCTTCACTCAATAGCAATGGTACATGCCATCTGTGTGATGGCATGTGTGTTTCACCTGCCAATCACAGGCCAATGTGTGATGCCACTGCCAGGCAGCATGCAGAAAATGTGTTCATCTTCCATCTTGGTGTCATCAGTGTGTGCCATTTTCCTGCCCTTCATACGCAGTGAGGGTGCATGCATGGGAGGGTTTTAGTCATGTGGGACATGTGTCAAACAAGTACTGGTTCTCTTGCTTCTCAGCCCTCATTGTGTGCCATGGTGCTAATGCCTGTTTCCATTTCTTTGTTTTTATGTCTTTGCAGGGGAAGACGCACCTGATACTGCTGGGGTTTTGGAGATGGTGCAGACCCAGGAGGGGTCCGAGGGCCGAACAACCACCAGTGAGGGACGTGGTGTGGTGGGTGAGAACCCACAAGTGCTGCAGGTCGTGCTCTCAAGGGGTGTCTCTGGCTGCACCTCCCCCGAGCTGTACTCAGGTGTTGATTCGGATGAGACCTACGTGCCGTCGCAGGTGAGTGTTCCAGGGAGGGATTCTGTTCTGTCTCACCCACCTGCACCAGGGTCAGAACCCTCAATGGGGATGTCAGTGTTGGCCGCTACGCCTTTGGTGGTTACGGATGCAGGGTCACACTCCGCGACATCTGATCCTGTTCCTGGGCCAGCAGATCAGAGGGGGAATGCAGTCCTGCAGCCTCAGGCAGTGCCGGCACAGCAAGGCGCAGTTCGCCTTGCCCCAGACAGGTGTGGTGCCCGCCGACGTGGTGGCCGTACGCCACCTGGCAATACCGCATGGGAGCAATCCATTTACGGTATGGCAACCCAACAGGCAGCATCATCCGAGATGATGGCTCAGGCCATGGATAGGGTGGCCACTTCCATTGTCCCCCCTGAAAGGCTGATGGAGCGACTAGAGCAGGCAACCGACTCCATCTGCCAGTCACACAGGGAGGACATGTTGGGGTCCAACAGGGACAGGCGGGCGGCACTGGCGACTCTGCAGGAGGCCATCTCCATTGAGTCCCAGGGCCACAGGGAAGCCCTGAGGCAGGAGCTCCTTCACCTCAGGACGACTCTTGTTGAGCTTGAGGCTTCAACACACCGAAGGACAGAATAGCAGCTGGAGCGTCTCACCCGTACGCTCTCAGCTGAGATGCAGGCAACGAGGGCAGAGGTCCGGGCATCCCGTGAGTTGTTGCATGGGGACCTCCGCACACTCATCCTCCAGAACCAGACCTACCACACCCGCATGCTTGCAGCCATGGAGGAGCAGACTAGGGCCTTGCGTGGGCTGCCTCCCATAGTGCAACCACCTCCGGATGCAGCTGCACAGGGTGATAATAGCGACAGCAGTGATACTCCCACAATAGGGTAGCCGTGTGGGCCATGAGCCCATGGAGGTGTTTTATTTTCCCAGGATCCACGCAGGTGGGTTCTGGTGTGCATCCTGTCCTCGGACCTCCTGGGTGGCCTCCCCAACCCCCACGGGCCCTTCAATGGCCATTTTTGATTTTATTTTTATTTTTATTTTTATTTTTATTTTTATTTATTTTATTCCCTATTTTTTTGGGACGATTTGTTGGCTTCCGTGGTTCCTGTGGGCATACGCTGCATTGTGGCTGGGCACATGCAGGCTTGTAATGTATTTGGTTCCGATGCTTGGGTTTGAGTCACACACACCCCTCCTGCTTCCCGTTTCCATGGGCTTGCAAAGGGTGTGCCCAAGTGACAGTGAATTACACAGTGACGTTGGACTCCCATGAGCTGTGTGGGCAGTCTGTAGTCAATACTGTGTATACATTCCTAGTGCATATTGCTGTTCTGTTGTACACTGCATGTTGCATTGATGTGTAACTCATCTTCTGTGTCTACCTCCCGATTTGCAGGTCCCTTCCTCATGTCCACACAAGGACCTCTAGTCTGGAGATGTGGTCCCTGTTGGCAGCAGTGCACCTACAACTCTACATGGCGCCAACACTGCACATTTGGTAGTGGTGGGAGTGCAGGCATTTCCAGGTGGTGAGACTACTTATATTTAACATTAGTGATGTCATGTTAATGGTAGTAGGTGCTCTACTTTGTTGTTGGTCCGGCATTACTGTGAGCATTTCAGGTGTTGCAAGTTTCTAATAGGGACACTGTACATTGTGACCCTAGTGTCATGTTGTGTGGATTACTTTGTTTACCTGCAAATAGCATGACATGGCACGGTGTGTGGTGTGGCGGTGCTGGGGTTGGGTTGGCTGACATGGCACTGTCCTCTTGTTGCATTTTGCAAGTGGGTGTTCATTTTAGCTGCTTGATTCTGTAACTTCTCAAAACTGCATTGGTGGTGTCTGTGTGGGTAGGGATGCACACATTGTGACACTTCCAGGTGAACAATCTCAGGCTGATATGGTTTTCACGGTTCTTTCTCCAGACATTCAGGATCAGTGTCAGGTTGAGTCATCATTGATTGTCAGATGGAATGTGCCAGGGCAGTGTGCACTCCACAGGGGTGTGATTTCTATGTGAAGTAATTAGCCACTAGCTGTGTACGGGCTGCCTCCCCCCGTGCCCTTTCCCCTCCCATGCGCAGCGGCTGTGCATGTGGTTGGGGATGAGGGGGCACCACCATGTCCACGGCCAGGCCCCGGCGTGTTGCAACGTTGTGCAGGACACATGCTGCCACTATGATCCTGCACACTACTGGGGGAGCGTACAACAGCTGCCCGCCAGAACGGTCAAAGGAGCGAAAGCGTGACTTCAGCACTCCGAATGTGCGCTCCACTATGCCCCGGGTTGTAATGTGGGCTGCGTTATATCTTACCTGGGGTGGCGTGGTGGGGTTCCGAATTGGCGTCATCAAGTGGGGGCTGAGAGGGTAGGCACTGTCCCCTGTGGAGGTGGTGATTGGTATCATTGGTGGGGTTGTGACCTTGCTCAGTATCTGACATGCATGCATGTGCAGTGGCATTCATACTCACCAAGCAGCCATGTATCGCCATGCCGCCCAGCTTCTAGGTCCCGCTTAGGGTGGACATTCGGTAAATGAAGCTGTCGTGGGTTGACCCGGGATAGTTGGCATATACTGAGGTGATGATTCCCTTGGCATTACATACTACCTGCACGTTGATGGAATGCCAGTGCTTGCGGTTCCTATAGATGTGCTCAGATGCCCTGGGGGGACGTAGAGCCACATGGGTGCAGTCGATGGCACCTAGCACTTTGGGGAATCGTGCCACAGCGTAGAAATCCAGGGCGGCAGCATGCCTTTCTGCAGGGGTTCTGGGCAGGTATATGTGCCTGCGGACTGATGGGCGTGCAGTGATGATGTTCAAGACCTGGTGTAGGCAGCGTGACTGGGTGGCCTGTGATACACCACCCACAATGGCACTTGTCCGCTGAAATGATCCAGTGGCTAAGAAGTGCAGTACATTGAGGACCTTCTCCAGGGGGCTGAGTGCTTGGGAGCACAGGGTGGGTGATGTGAGGTCATCCTCCCACTCACTCACCAGGTCCAGTATGATGTGTGGTGGAAACCTGTACCTCCCATGCACCTGGTCATCAGGCATCCCGAAAAGGCTGGTTCTGGGTGTGAATATTCTGGCCCTGACTATCCTCCTCCTCCTCCTTTGGTAGGCCACGCCCACTGCTGCTAGGAACGGTATGTTCATCCTGGGTCTGAGCTTGTTATTATTTTAGCGCGCAAATTAATGTGTTGCGCGTGTTGTAGGCGAGCGTGTGACCCGCGCACCCCTGAAATCCAGTACCCAGTCCAATAGCGTGTGGAAATTCCCGCGCACACCGGGATACAGGTGCGCTGACGTACTTGCATGTGTAAGTGTCCGCGCACACATGATATACACGTACAAAGGCCAATCGCGTGTACGCGCACTTTAGTCCAATTACAGGCGATGACACCCTGACGTGCAGTCCAATTACACGCGATGAGACTCTGCCGTGCTGTCCAATTACACGCGATGAGACTCTGCCGTGCTGTCCAATTACACGCGATGAGACTCTGACGTGCTGTCCAATTACACGCGATGACACTCTGACGTGCAATCTTTCCACGTGTGCTCTGTCATCACGTGCTGCGTGGGAAACACCCGTGCGGGTCACGTCACAGACGCGCTTACGTGCTGAGGGCCTTTGGTCCAATAGAATCGCGTATGCGTGCTGACGCGCTTACGCGCTAAGGGCCTTTCCTCGGTTTTCACGCTGACGTGCAGGATTTTCACGTGCCAAATCACTCCGTACCAAGCTGGCCACGCGTAAGCACACGGAAGACCACGCTCCTGCCCAGAAGGCCGAACTACTGCCCCCCAGAGCCCCGAGCACGCTCCCACCTGCCATCTGCTGCTACCTGACTGCCTGCTGCCCACGTGCACTGCCATTTGCTGCCTGCACATCAGCCAGGGGTGCTGTTGCTGTGACCACCCCTGCTGGAACCGAAGACTCCCGAATGGAATTCCACCGCTCCACAGCCCAGCCCCAGGACCCAGTTGCCCACCCACTCCTGCCTCTGGGGTTGTCATGTCGGGGCAAACACCATCTGTGACCACTGGCAACCCCCGGCCAGAGAGGCAGAGGGGCACCTGCTTCAGTGCCACCGAAGTTGGTGTCCTGGTGGAGCAAGTCCTGGGGCAGTATGATGCCCTCTTCGGAAGTTCCCGCGCCGACAAGGAAGGACGGACTCGGATCTGGACTGACATCGTGACTGCCATCAACGCGGAGGGGGTGGCAGTCTGGGACTTACAACATGTCAGGAAGCGCTGGGAGGACTTCAGGTCCAGGACCCTGAACAAGGCCCGGCGCCTCTTGAAGGCAGCGGATGCCAAGGGGCGCCGGGGCCACTTGTCGGAAGAACAGATGGGGGTCCTGGAACGCATATCCCCAGCGCTCCACGTCCAGGTCCTAGAGAAGCAGACTCGTCTGGAGTCGAGCGGTGAGTGTACATGCATCCTGATTGTGAGCAGTGCGTGTGGTGATTATTCGGCATTGTGCCGGTTGCACATCTGTTTGTATGGGGTCGAGTATGGGTGGGGGTGTACAGGGCCGTGGGTCTGACACATGCGAGGGCTGTAATGTGTGAGACATGGATGGTGCTTGTGTGTGTGGGCTTGCATGGCAAATGCAGTTGTGCGTGCACACATGTTTGGATGAATGTGCATGTAAGTAGACATGTCCGTGATGTCAGGCATGTATGTTGTATTCGGCTGCATGTATGTGCACTGTGTACATATACATGTGTGTGTATTTGTCAAGGGTGCAACAGTGATGCAACATGGATGCATGTGACAGCGGTATGTGGAAGCCTGATTGGCAGATGTGACATGGATGCCCGTCTGAACAGTGCGACACTTGGCAGAGGTGTAGACATGCATGCAAGTGTGGTGGTGTGTGTACATGTGTGGTGCACTTCCTGTGTTGCATGTGATGTCTGGCTCCCCTTTGGCTGCTGATGCTGTTGTATGTGTATGGATGGTGGTGGCAGTTGCGATATGGCTGTGGTATGGCTCATGTGTGCGAGTTGCAATGACATGTGTGTTGGGGATTGTGATGACATGTCTGAGGTTTGCCAATGCCACTCATGTGCAACTGTCATGCGTGTATGTGTCCATTGTACAGTGCCCTGATGCCTGTGTTTTGTTTCTCCCTGTCTGCAGCGTCAACTGATGAAGAGGGCGGAGAAGGTGCTGTGGAGCACAGCGGCGGGGATCCGACCGCCAGCCGGAGACGCAAGGCCCGGCTCCCCTCCCGTGTTGTCATCTCGTCGGGGAGTGAGGAGTCCGGTGCCGCGTCCCAGGCCGCAGCTGCCGGGAGGAGGTCCAAGAGGCGGAGGTTGCAGTTGGACTCCTCGGCAGCAGAAGGGGCAGCTGGGACCCCACAGGGCCCAACAGGGGAAGATGGCAGGGAGTCATCCAGGTTGGTGGGGGGTTTGGTGGAGGAGGGGGCCGTGCAAGCACCAGAGACGGGGTCTGGAGGTGGGGATCCCACTGGTGCTAGTGGTGCAGTCTAGGACCAGGGACAGGAGGCAGCACAGGCGGCCGCGGAGGTGCCTATGTGTAATCCTGTCCCCGATCCTGTCCCTGCATCATCTTGCACCAGCAGGGATGCCTACGTCCAGACCCGTTTTCAGGCAGGGGATGAGCTGACGTCAACTGGCCTTCCTCTGCCTGCGGACGTGGCCATCCAGGTCCGGGTTGAGCCTGTCCTGGCTGGTGTGGCGTTGCGTCAACGGGCCATGCGAGGTGACCTGCAGTCTTTTCATGGAGAGACTGCACGTCATCTCGAATGGCTCGTTGACCACGTCAGCCTGCTGGGACAGGTCACCCAGGCCGGATTCCTCCGTCTGATGGGGCTTGCTCCGAACCCTCCTCAACTGGACCCCCTACGCGCCAGTCGTCCTCTGTGCCATCTTCCCACCCATCAGTCACCTGGGTGCCCTGTGGAGCTGCCTCTGACGGTGCGGCCAGGCTGGTGGAGGAGGCATCCCTGCCACAGTCGGGAGTCAGAGGTCCAGCAGGGGTGGCCACATCAACAAGTGCACCCCAGCCGGCGGAGGATGTGCAGGCAGCAGGAGGCAGTGCACGGGCAGAGGCAGAGCAGCAGCAGCAGCAACATGGTGGGAGACATGAAGGCTCGGGGCTTTCGAAATCGGAGGGGCAGGCATCGGCCGGAGGGCAGGGGGACCCAGGACAGAGAGTGTCTTCCGTGTGGCAGCGGTTGGGCCACGCCATAGGTGCGGAGCGGCGGCGGGCAGAAGAGGCGCGGCTCACAATGGTCAGGGCGGAGAACTCCATGCGGAGGGCCCTGAGGCGGGACGAGTGCCTCGAGGCAATCCGCAGGGGGTTGGAGGAGGACACGGCGTCGTCCCTGCGGACCCTCGGGGCCATGGAACTGGACCGCCTCCGGGACATCGAACAGGAGTTCGATGATGCCCTGGCCCGGGACACCACGGAGTGAGCCGCTGGACTTGCCCGCCGCCTTTGTATATAGTTCTTTAGTTTTAGGTTTCCTTTCTTTCTTATTATGATTTGGAGTCGACGGACACTGCTCCACTTTTTGTATATAGTTTATTTTTAGGTACTTTTTTTAGTAGGTTTCCTTTGTTCAGTTGGGCTCATGGACCCTTGTTAGTTTTGTACTTGGTTATTTTTTCCATGGAGATTTTTTTACATTTGACTTTGGACATTATTTTTTAGGATTCTGATTTGCAGTTTTGTGTTTTTATACGGATATGCAGCTCTTTTTTTCACATTCACATTGTAGTTAGTTTTCTTTCTTTAGCATTCTTTATTTTTTTCAATACAATTTTGTTAGCATACTTCACTGTGTGGTATCATCTCATTGGTTTCATGCATGTCATGTTGTGTGTTTTCCCATTCAATTGCAACCATTGTGTGTGGCGGACATGGGTTCATTAGCTTGATGAACATTGGGGGTGTAACATGTGATTTCCATTTACATGTGGGTGAATGGGTTACTTGGTGGGGCTTTTTGGCTGTGGAGGCTGACCATTACGCACATGATTGGGGATTGTGAGGACCTGGTGGGGGCTGCCCATGGTGGCAGGGGGGTGGGGGTGGTGGGAGACATGAGTGGGGTCCTGGTGGAGGGTGACCCTGGTGGCTGGGGGGTGGGGGTGGTGGGAGACATGAGTGGGGGCCTGCTGGAGTCTGCCCATGGTGGCAGGGGGGTGGGGTTGGTGGGAGACATGAGTGGGGGCCTAGTGTAGTCTGCCCATGGTGGCAGGGGGGTGGGGGTGGTGGGAGACATGAGTGGGGGCCTGGTGGAGGGTGACCCTGGTGGCTGGGGGGTGGGGGTGGTGGGTGACATGAGTGGGGGCCTGGTGGAGGCTGCCCCTTCACTGCTGGGGGGTGGGGGTGGTGGGAGACATGGGTGGGGGCCTGGTGGAGGGTGACCCTGGTGGCTGAGGGGTGGGGGTGGTGGGTGACATGAGTGGGGGCCTGGTGGAGGCTGCCCCTGCACTGCTGGGGGGTGGGGGTGGTGGGAGACATGAGTGGGGGCCTGGTGGTGGGTGACCCTGGTGGCTGGGGGGTGGGGGTGGTGGGAGACATGAGTGGGGGCCGGCTGGAGTCTGCCCATGGTGGCAGGGGGGTGGGGGTGGTGGGTGACATGAGTGGGGGCCTGGTGGAGGGTGACCCTGGTGGCTGGGGTGTGGGGGTGGTGGGAGACATGGGTGGGGGCCTGGTGGAGGCTGCCCCTGCACTGCTGGGGTGTGGGGGTGGTGGTAGACATGAGTGGGGGCCTGGTGGAGGCTGCCCCTGCACTGCTGGGGTGGGGGTGGTGGGAGACATGAGTGGGGGCCTGGTGGAGGGTGACCCTGGTGGCTGGGGGGTGGGGGTGGTGGGAGACATGAGTGAGGGCCTGCTGGAGTCTGCTCATGGTGGCAGGGGGGTGGGGGTGGTGGGAGACATGAGTGGGGGCCTGGTGGAGGCTGCCCCTGCACTGCTGGGGGGTGGGGGTGGTGGGAGACATGAGTGGGGGCCTGGTGGAGGGTGACCCTGGTGGCTGGGGGGTGGGGGTGGGGGTGGTGGGAGACATGAGTGGGGGCCTGGTGGAGGATGCCCATGGTGGCAGGGGGGTGGGGGTGGGTGGGTGACATGAGTGGGGGCCTGGTGGAGGCTGCCCCTGCACTGCTGGGGGGTGGGGGTGGTGGGAGACATGAGTGGGGGCCTGGTGGAGGGTGACCCTGGTGGCTGGGGGGTGGGGGTGGTGGGTGACATGAGTGGGGGCCTGGTGTAGTCTGCCCATGGTGGCAGGGGGGTGGGGGTGGTGGGAGACATGAGTGGGGGCCTGGTGGAGGGTGACCCTGGTGGCTGGGGGTTGGGGGTGGTGGGTGACATGAGTGGGGGCCTGGTGGAGGCTGCCCCTGCACTGCTGGGGTGTGGGGGTGGTGGGAGACATGGGTGGGGGCCTGGTGGAGGGTGACCCTGGTGGCTGGGGGGTGGGGGTGGTGGGTGACATGAGTGGGGGCCTGGTGGAGGCTGCCCCTGCACTGCTGGGGTGTGGGGGTGGTGGGAGACATGAGTGGGGGCCTGGTGGAGGGTGACCCTGGTGGCAGGGGGGTGGGGGTGGTGGGAGACATGAGTGGGTGCCTGGTGGAGGATGCCCATGGTGGCAGGGGGGTGGGGGTGTTGGTAGACATGCATTGTTGATCAGTAGTGCAAGGTGACACGTGGGTTGGCTGGGGGGCATGCCCATGGTGGATGGGCTGCCTGCGGGACATGAGCATGGGTGCAGGGTAGTCCTCCGTGGTGTGGGCTGCCTGCAGGGTCTGTGGAGGTTGTGGAGCGTACACCTGGGAGGGCCCACACGGCCAATTCACGTGTGGTACTCCCCAGAACCCCTGAAATACACGTACCCTGCTGATATCGCGTGTGGAACTTCCCGCGCACCCCTGAAATACACGTACCCTGCTGAAATCACGTGTGGAACTTCCCGCGCACCCCTGAAATACACGTACCCTGCTCGCACTGGGCCAATCGCATGTGGAACTTCCCGTGCACCCCTGAAATACACGTACCCTGTTGAAATCGCGTGTGGAACTTCCCGCGCACCCCTGAAATTCACGTACCCTGCTCGCACTGGGCCAATCGCATTTGGAACTTCCCGCGCACCCCTGAAATACACGTACCCTGCTGAAATCGCGTGTGGAACTTCCCGCGCACCCCTGAAATACACATATCTTGCTCGCACTGGGCCAATCGCGTGTGGAACTTCCCGCGCACCCCTGAAATACAGGTACCCTGCTGTAATCGCGTGTGGAACTTCCCGCGCACCCCTGAAATACACGTACCCTGCTGAAATCGCGTGTGGAACTTCCCGCGCACCCCTGAAATACACATACCTTGCTCGCACTGGGCCAATCGCGTGTGGAACTTCCCGCGCACCCCTGAAATACATGTACCCTGCTAAAATCGCGTGTGGAACTTCCCGTGCTCCCCTGTAATACACATACCTTGCTCGCACTGGGCCAATCGCGTGTGGAACTTCCCGCGCACCCCTGAAATACACGTACCCTGCTGTAATCGCGTGTGGAACTTCCCGCGCACCCCTGAAATACACGTAACCTGCTGAAATCACGTTTGGAAATTCCCGCGCACCCCTGAAATACACGTACCCTGCTCGCACTGGGCCAATCACGTGTGGAACTTCCCGCGCACCCCTGAAATACACGTACCCTGCTGTAATCGCGTGTGGAACTTCCCGCGCACCCCTGAAATAAACGTAACCTGCTGAAATCGCGTGTGGAACTTCCCGCGCACCCCTGAAATACACATACCTTGCTCGCACTGGGCCAATCGCGTGTGGAACTTCCCGCGCACCCCTGAAATACACGTACCCTGCTGTAATCGCGTGTGGAACTTCCCGTGCACCCCTGAAATACAGGTACCCTGCTGAAATTGCGTGTGGAACTTCCCGCGCACCCCTGTAATACACATACCTTGCTCGCACTGGGCCAATCGCGTGTGGAACTTCCCGCGCACCCCTGAAATACACGTACCCTGCTGTAATCGCGTGTGGAACTTCCCGCGCACCCCTGAAATACACGTAACCTGCTGAAATCTCGTTTGGAAATTCCCGCGCACCCCTGAAATACACGTACCCTGCTCGCACTGGGCCAATCGCGTGTGGAACTTCCCGCGCAACCCTGAAATACACGTACCCTGCTGTAATCGCGTGTGGAACTTCCCGCGCACCCCTGAAATACACGTAACCTGCTGAAATCCCGTGTGGAACTTCCCGCGCACCCCTGAAATACACGTACCCTGCTCGCACTGGGCCAATCGCATGTGGAACTTCCCGCGCACCCCTGAAATACACATACCCTGCTGAAATCGCGTGTGGAACTTCCCGCGCACCCCTGTAATACACATACCTTGCTCGCACTGGGCCAATCGCGTGTGGAACTTCCCGTGCACCCCTGAAATACACGTACCCTGCTGTAATCGCGTGTGGAACTTCCCGCGCACCCCTGAAATACACGTAACCTGCTGAAATTGCGTTTGGAAATTCCCGCGCACCCCGGTATACACGCACACGTATTTTTTGTCAGCGAGTGTCCGTGTTTGTGGGTACCCCTTTGCACGTCATTTGTCCTGGAGGGCCACAGTATAGGACATTCATCATGGCAGTATATAGGTGCTATTTGTTGGCGCACCTTTTGGCGCACATTTCTTACAGCCGCAGAGACGCTACCGCCTGCTTTCTTGTGGCGGTCGTGTTTGTACCTGTGCGCTGGATTGAGCGTGCGCTTTTTTGCCCTATTCTATTCCATGAATACGTGTTGTAGGCGAGCGTGTGGGCGTTCCGCGCACTTGTGCCCTGTACTTCCCCCGTGACGCCCACGTTTTGGCAAGTTGTTCCCCATTCCGAGTGTTACGCCCGTGTTCCGCCTACTTTTGTTGCGTGCGCCGCGCTATGTGTGAATTTCGCTGTGGCCTGTGCGATTTTCGCTGTGACCTGGCGCACGCTGTTAGATGGCCTGTGCGCCAACGTGCGAAGCGCTCTTTTTTATCGCACATCCGCTGGTTTTCTCGCGCACGGACTTCCATGAATCGATGTGTGCTGCTTTTCGTGCGATTTTCGCACTTGCACTGCGATTTTCGCTATTCCACTGCGATTCGCACGTTTTTGGCCACTTGCGCCGCGCTAATTATTCCATGAATCGGCCTCAAAGTCTTTAAATAGCATTTCCTGATGTCCAGGTAAAAAAGGACAAATCAATATGAAGTGATTCACGTGTTCCGCTGCATGACGCAAGCATGACACATGGGCAGATGACTATTATTCCATGTTCTGCCGAGATTCCTAATGGTAAAATTCCAAGTAGAGCTTGGTGTAAAGTGCTCTCATAGGCTTCTGAATGATACTGTCTAAATAAGATTTGAAGCAGAATTCTTGCTTTTCTGCCCAATAAGTGCTAAGTGACATGGAATTGTTAAAACAGCTCAGCACATCAGACTCAGCCTTAATCTGGTAATCTTTTCTGACAAGTAGTTCAGTACTACTATCCATGCAGTTAGGCATTTCCCAGCATACTATCTGCCCACTGCTGTAGAGCTCTTTTTTTTACGGGAAATGAATCTCAGAAGGGCACCCCCACCATCAAGCCCTAGGACATCCACAAGAGCGTCTCTGAATTTTATTAATTTCAGTATTGTCCAAATTTGGATCCAGAGGAACACAGGTTTAGATTTGCACAGGGACTCTGTTCTGGGCATGTTTGTTTCTAGAAAGACAGGTAAGTCTGGGACGCAAGGGGGAAGTCCCAAGGTATTCTTTGTTATAAATGTTTGGATATAAATGTTGTTCGTTATTTTCTATTCAATAAAATCACATGCAACTGTGGGAACTCGTATGGAATAAAGCACACACGTGACATCACTTTGAATACATATTGAGATCCTGGCCCATAAGTGGCAAGTATGCAACTGCTTACAATATTTCTAGAGTATTTTGAAATCACATAGGCACGGAGGCAGCCATGTTGTGGGCATCATTTAACATCAGACTTTGGAAGGAGGTTGGCACCTCATGTCATACCCAGATTGGGGTTTCCTCACCGACACTACATCTTGAATCTTAAACATTTTGTGAAATGTCATCAGAACTCAGGTCTTTTATTCTTTGATAATCTGGTTCTGTCAGGGGAAAATCGATTGGGTCTCGTAAATAAAGATAGCTTTTCCTAGACAAAGCTACATTTTGAGCAGTGTGTCTGCATCAGGAGCATCTCTACTCCACTTAGCAGTTGAAATGTCACTGCCAGTGTAATCTTGTGATATGGTCACTGCCATGACCTGGATTTCTCCCAGGAGGTGTTCTATATCTATGAACTCCACCTGAAGAGCACATATTTTGTCCAAGTAGTCAGCTTAAATAATTTACAGTTTTATAAGGACCCTCTGTCTCAGAATGACTTTTGATCTTTTTCCAGTAGATGATCATTTCATTATACATCACCAGATCATCAATAGTCTGGAACAATCGACAATGTTTTAATGGTTTCTTATTTGCATAAAGCATGCTTCTAATTTTCCAGTTAATCTGGTTGTCCACAATCAGTAATAATCACCAGTTCTGTGAGTTCATTGTTAAAGGGAGTGAGGACAGCTTGATACATTTCAATCAGCTCTACCGCTCTTCGAGGACCAATTTTGTGACCAGCACAGGGTTCAGGAGGATCCTTTACCAATGCACTTCCAATGCTAGAAATACATTATCTCTCTGTCTCTAGTAATATTGTAGGAACATCCATCCACATTATCTGTGGATATCCACAGACAAGTGTTTTCTTCATGTACCTTGCATGGGGATGCTATTCATGCCTCCTTATTATCAATGATTATTAGACGTTTCTCCTTTAGGCAGTGTTCTTCAGCATAATCATACAAGTCTGGCAATCCTTTAGCTTTTTGGCTATTCTTATTTTGACACCTGACCTCTAAGCAAAGCTCTGCATTGACAGAATCCAATAAGTAATTATTGAATTAGAGACATTCCCAGCCGTATTGTAGCACTTTCTACATATTGTAACGGTTGGTGGGAGGTCTCTACTATGATATACTCTCCCTGGATAAAAAGGTGGTTGTTTTCCAATGCACACACCATTGCCACAAGTGCTTTCTCAAAATCATTGGATTTCTTTCTACCAGGGAATAATTAGAGCTCGCGTAGGACATTACCTTGTTGACTTTGCCATTTTTTTGGTATGCCATAGCCATCAAACAGGTATCCGAGAGAAAAGATTCTAAGAAAAACTCCTTATAATTGATCGGATAAGCCGAGGAGCTTGTGACAGGCTTCTTCTCAATTGCTTTTCTGCCAGAGATTGCTTTTCAGCCCATTCCCATTTCACCCCGGCATCCAATAAGTGGAAAAAAGGTTGAGTGATATCTGCATAATCCTCAGTCGTTTTTTACACTATAATTAGTCAGTCAAAGGAGGATTCACAACTCATGCAGAGTTGTGGGGATCTTTAATTTAAATAGTGCATCAAACTTCCTTTTCTGGGGTTTTAGATTATCAGTAGTGATTTTATGTCCCAGAAAGTTAACTCTGGTTTTGCAGTATTGTGGTTTATGGAATTATAATTTTGTATCAGGCCTTTGCAACTGGGCAAGAACATATCAGATTTCTGTCGGATGTTCTTCCACAGTTTAGATTTGATCAATAGATTATCCACTTCGGCCACGTTTCCTCTTTTGCCCAAATCAGGCATGGCCTTGTGGAGGAAAATGTAGAATTTCATGCCTGAAATGCTGTATACGAAGAGTGTACGGGTCAAGTATTTTGTTGCCCCTCGATCGCAAACACAATTTATACTGATCTTCCCCATTCATGAGCACTGTCCAATAAACATTTGTTAGGTCAAGGCTGAATACACTTTTGATCCTTGGATCTTGGCCAGTCCTTGTTCAATATAGGGAAGAAGGCAGTGTTGTAAAGATGAACTCTTGGAGGCATCAGGTAAGATCCATACGTTCATTTATTAGCCATCAAGGTAATCAGGTATCATCAGGTATAGGTTAATTAAGGAAATGAGTTTAGGTTAGGAAAAGGAGCAGGGAATAGAGCTCACTGGTTCCCACCACCCAGGCAACATCATTGTAACTGCCTGGGTGGAACATTCAGTCAAACACTAACATTCCACATACACCAAACCTACTATCATGACCTCACACAGACTGAAGAAAGCTCTCATGACATAAGCTCACACAGACAAAGGGAGAGGCAGGATACAACACACCGCCATTCCTTACACATGCTGACAAGGCATGCATAAACACACAAAGGGGAGGTACACACCAGAGGGAAAAGCACAATACAACACACCTCCTTTTTTACACTTGCAGACGGAATGCACACAACAAACAAGAACACCACCACACCCTGCAACACACACACAGAACACTGCACAAGTGTTGAACACAACCTCACACTGTGATGTACCAATACCACCTGCAAAACCAACACACCGGTTGATCCACCAAGGCATAACTTACATCCCACCAGCAAGCTGCACCACAATTCTACATTCACAAACCATCATAAACTACAGACACCTTCTACCCACTGCTGCCACCAGCGGGTCTCAAGCCTGCCATACTGAGAGCATTCCAGCCCCACCTTGGACAACAAACAACCTCCTTGAACCAAACAAGACAACATGCACCTTCCGTTTGCCACTGCCACCGACAAACCTCAAGCCTGCCACACCTGAGCACAAACAGAGCACCCCTCGGGCTGGGACATGAACCTGCTTACACAATTAAAATACTGACTAGACTAACATCCAACTGACTACCGTCAATTCCAGACAAGCATCACACACCTTCCATCTGGTCATGATCACAGACTGTCACATTCCAGACACACGCATTGTCCCTCACTATGCAAACTGACACACACACACACATACACACACACCACACACACCACACACACACGCATACGCAACACATGCAACACAGCTGGCAAGGCTACATTTAAAAAAAAAATCTCCACATCTTCCAACCCAACAAGCTGGCCAGACAATTTGGGAACGGGAACCAACTAAACTCTCAGCAACAACCACTGAGATACAATGCCACTGAACACAATGACCAGTTGCCACATAGACCACCCAAACCGACCAGAAAAGGAAGGGGTGATCAACAGAAAAATGAAACAACCTTACTGATGAGACTCAAAGACATCACACATCCTCACCAACATGCAACTGAGTTCCATCACACCAAGCCATTACCAACGGCAAGGTTCAAGAGCATGCCACGTACTGGCAAAGGTCCCCCAGGAGCAAGCTACACACATGTACTGGCATCATCATGACTCCACATATATTGGTGGGAAGCAAATGATCCTCCCCTACCCCCTGGCATCACTCCAGGCAAATAATTGATGTATTATTCAAGAGGGAGACATGGCCATCCCAAGGGCAATTATTCACACAAAGACCTCATAGCAAATTTGCACATATAACATAGCTCCAATCCCTGTAGTAAGACACCATTTTAGACTAGGCCAGACACCATCTTTTTACTAGGCCTGAAAATCCATCTCCCTGTAGAAAATGCAGCTCTCCCATCCCGAGCACAGTGCACAGCAAGCCCACACCATCGCTTCCCCCTCCCAGACCTGTTCTCATGGAAGTCCAGCCATGCCTCAATACACGTCTGTAGTATCATTCCCAAAAGAATGTGCTCTGCGTAGAGCATGAGACTGTGAAAAGTCATAAACCCAAGTGCCCATTCATCTCCACTAAACTGCCTTTTCCCTCTCAACCCCCACCCTTCCAGTCCAGGGTCCACCAGCTCCGACCCCCCAGTTCCCTTCATGCTGATACCCATCTGCCCCCCTCACGCTGACCATTCCAGAACACCCAACACAGGCCTAATCCTAGACAACAGAATATCCTCCCAAAAACAACACACTTCTACCTATATCATGAGGATCCAAACAAGGCAGATGGCAGATCAAACCCCTGGAGTGGGCACCGGTGTGTGGGGATTGTGGTATCAAAGTCAACCCTGAGTGTAGAGGTTTGAATGCCAATCTATTAGCCCATTTGCCCTAAGTACCCCTATTCATGCAAAGATTGTACGTGTGCCATTATTTGTGTATTATCAGCTCTTGTTGCTTAGCTTAGTTAGCCAGCTATGTATCATCATCGACCTGACCTTCACACCGCAATGAGCACAGCTGACCCATGTGTGTCAAGAGCAGCTGAGAGGCGGCAGACAATTAGCTCATGGCATCCCTTATAGTGCCAACTGCTTTATAGGTCTTGCACCAATCCGCTGTAACAATGTTTAACATATGTATGTCATCATCAGTAACGCTGTGTGCCCTTTTTATGTGCTGCCCATGTAATGTTTCAGCAGATCGCTATCGGGCAGCAGAGTTTTTTTCTGGCAATTTTTATTATTATATAAACTTTGTTATCCACGCAACTCATCTCCTGGTCTCATTCCCTGACGGGGTGTACTATCTTATTTTTTGCATATTATTGAGTAATGATAAAACTCCATAATAACTCAAATTCAGACTAAGGTAAGCTTCCTCAACCAAACGTAGATCATTGCTTAATACACAAATGTGATCACAAAACTCTAAAAACAAACTCACCCTATAAGAAAGAGTAAGAAACTCCTCATTCAAATAACGCCACTCCTTTGGCAGTGCCACACCCATTCAACTGTCATTCCATCCAACTTCCTCATTTTTTGGATGGTGTCACACTCACAACATATTATACTTCATGTCAGACAGAACAATATAATCCTTCAATACACTTACTAACAGTGAGATAAAAGAAAGGTGCATACAACGAGCAACATTCTAAACTGATTACATCACAAGTAGTTTAAACAGTAAATTGGTAATCCTGCCTCCCTTACAGCATATAGTATTTTCCAATTAACTTATGAAATGCCTCAAATTGGTTATCAAACCTGCAGGATTTAGTTAAAAGTACAAAGATCTCTGAGAATCATCAAAATTGATAGCTCTTCACAACACCTCAAGTACTACCACCCACACACACCGTGACAACACCTTCATTCAAAGCAATTTGCGAAAACTCCAAAAGCAATAATCGAACAGAACGTGGATTATCTGGTTTTGCTTTACATGCGGGATGACAGTGTTGCTCCATCACCGTGAGAATACACATTAGATACATCTCTATGTAATCTACTTAAAACATAATTCAGATTCCAACTTCCCTCCTTTCACTGTTCACTTACATCACTAAAACTATTTTTACCACTCCACACAGTAGAGCATAGCATTTCTTAATGTAATCAGTGACCTTATATGTTGCACTTCATCCTGCTGAACATAGCTGTTGTGCCTGCACCCTAAAGGCACCAGGCCCAGGCATCCGGTGGCTAGGGGTCACCCAACTGACACACTTGGGTGCAGGGATCACTTCGCTAGACCGTGGGGACATGGTCGCACCATAGCCTGGGGTCACCCAGGTCATCATGACACATACTGCCGGAGATGCACAGCAGGGGCACAAGCACACACACACACACACACAGAGGTGCCCTGCAGGGGCTCTGCTACTGCAAGTGGACAGCATTGCCATGCAGGGGACCTGTCTCCAGGATGACCCGGCAGGGCAAGCCCATTGGCCTCACATGCTGCTGACGCAGCACAGCAATGAGCATAGGAAGCAGGGGTCTGTCGGTACTGACCCGCGAGGGGAAACCGCTTGTCTCTTTTATTGGTTTAGGAATTATGGTGCACAGCCATGTGACACCAGCACAAGCACTTAGCAAGGACTCATTGTTACTTAAAGGGGTGGCACACCACACTCCTCCTTTTTCATGACAAAACAAAAAGAAAACAAACATCCACGGACATCACAAAAAATCAACCGTCGCAAACGGTAATGCTTGGTCCATTTTGGTAATCATTGGTTGGAACAAATAATCACAGACACTTAGACTCAGACAGTTACAAACAAAAACCATATACTGAGCATTTGTACATATTGAGGGTGACATTGGTAGTTCCACCACATTTAAAAAATTCCCTTTATTAACCTGACAGACTGCAGGAGCACAGCATCACATAAACATTTTAACATGAGCAGGAGCTCGTCAGCCTCATCGTCCGCCGTGATGCCGAGATGCTGAGGTAAGCTCCAGGCATATTACCAGCTGCCTTTGAGCCCCTCTGTGCATCGCGATCTGCATCCATCTAGATTCAATTTTTACCTGATGCACCTGTCTGCATTATCCTAAGCCCCCCACAACTGCACATGCTGTTGCTATCTGTTAGCATATTGGCCTTGAGCCACTATTACGCTGGGAAATAATCCGATCTGCATTATTCTAAGATGGCCACCGCAGGTAAGAATGCCCTGCGCGTCACCTTGCCCCATCGCCTGCCTGACTGTGCATTGGCTGCAGAAGCCGCCGGATTGGCTGGGACACCTAGCTACCACTCCTCGAATCACCGGCAGGCGAGAGCCGGCCAACGAGGTAAGGCCTAGAGAGAAGGCCAACCTCTGACTGAGTCGACTCTCAGAACATCATCAACATGAGAAGGAGCTTGTCAGCCTCATCGTGCGCTGCTGGTGCAGCTCTCCCTTCATCCGCCGTGATGCCGAGATGCTGAGGTAAGCTCCAGGCATATTACCAGCTGCCTTTGAGCCCCTCTGTGCATCATGATCTGCATCCATCTAGATTCGATTTTTACCTGATGCACCTGTCTGCGCTATCCTGAGTCCCCCACAACTGCACATGCTGCTGTTATCTGTTAGCATATTGGCCTTGAGCCACTATTACGCTGGGAAATAATCCGATCTGCATTATTCTAAGATGGCCGCCGCGGTAAGACTGCCCTGCGCCTGACCTTGTCCCATCGCCTGCCTGACTGTGCATTGGCTGCAGAAGCTGCCGGATTGTCTGGGACACCTATCTACCCCTCCTCGAATCACCGGCAGGCGAGAGCTGGCCAACGAGGTAAGGCATAGAGAGAAGGCCAACCTGTGACTGAGCCGAGTCTCAGAACATCATCAACATGAGCAGGAGCTTGTCAGCCTCATCGTGTGCTGCTGGTGCAGCTCTCCCTTCGTCCGCCGTGATGCCGAGATGCTGAGGTAAGCTCCAGGCATATTCCCAGCTGCCTTTGAGCCCCTCTGTGCATCGCGATCCGCATCCATCTAGATTCGATTTTTACCTGATGCACCTGTCTGCGCTATCCTGAGTGCCCCACAACTGCACATGCTATTGTTATCTGTTAGCATATTGGCCTTGAGCCACTCTTATGCTGGGAAATCATCCGATCTGCATTATTCTATGATGGCCGCTGCGGTAAGAATGCCCAGCGCCTGACCTTGCCCCATCGCCTGCCTGACTGTGAATTGGCTGCAGAAGCCACCGGATTGGCTGGGACACCTATCTACCCCTCCTCAAACCACCGGCAGGCGAGAGTCGGCCAACGAGATAAGGCCTAGAGAGGAGGCCAACCTCTGACTGAGCTGACCGAGCGTGCCGGCGTGCAAAGTCACCAGCTGTTTCATCTCATCGCCCTGCGAACTGAGAGTAAATCACTATGACCTCTGACCAAAGGTAACATTCATCCTGCCCACACAGCTGAAATTAGCATTGACCAGAGATCAGCCAAAAATGTACTCGCCCTAGCATTTCCATACGCTCGCTCCACAAAACACAAGCGCTTCTTACCTCCCGATTGCCATATGCCTAACTCTCACGCACTCGCCTGGTATTCCCGCTACCACTTCCGTGGTGCCTCTTATGCCTCTCGCTCTGCTAACTGGCCCTAGCAATGTTATAAGATGCAATCCATTTGATGCTAACGATTTTCTTTTGTCAGGAGAACTACCGTCGTATTGTATAACACATGCTATAATCCATGTATGATGCATCCTCCTACCGCATTCGTGTCATAGAATTTTACCATTATTGTACAGCATATCTCACTTTACGCGAGCCTATGTCTGTACATGAATTTGGTATCTGATAGCCTTTATTTGCCTTGTAAGTTATCACTGAGTGTACTCTGCCTCTCTACTCTAGACCACTTACGTGCATGCAATGCGATCAGGTGCCCTACTGCATGTCCTTTGAATGTATGGTGATATATGTCCAACCTTTTAGTAATCCACCCAATCCTGCCAACTCACTTGCACTCAGAGTCACCTTAGCCAGCCGCCCCAATATTATTCAGACTAGTACTACGTGCCTGCCCAAACGTGCACACTATGCATCTGCCACCACTGTACACTGTTCTATTAAGAACTATCCTCTACATAATCACCTCGCAAGACTATAACATGCCCCAGAATACACTCCAACCAATACATGTGCTTGAACCTCCTAACCAGGCTGACATGACTACCAAACCCTGCAGCCTCCAACATAGAAACCTCATACTCCGTGCTAGACTCCCAAGAATCTATGATCCCTTATCTAAAATATCAACTCCTCATGCCCACTATACCACTAAACGTCCAAGGGACGCTCAGCCTATTGTCAACACCTGCCCCCACAAAGATACAAATGGCCAAAACCCACTTCAGCTTAACTGCCAACTCTTCAGAGACCCTACCACACCTCTGAAATGCCTACATAAGGCCGAGCCACTATCTGATCAACCTACTGAAATTGGCATAAAAGGCGCACTAATAAACGCCCGCTCCATGGTGGCCCATGACACAGATATAGCTGACCTAATCCAAAAAGAAAATATTGACCTCCTTGCCATTACTGAATCATGGCTTCACCCTGCAGCAGGCCCTGCAATTATGCTGGCTATCCCAGATAACCACACACTTATAAGATTAGATCGCACTACCTCCAGAGGTGGAGGTCTTGCCATAATTGTCAAGAACAATCTAACCCTGAGACTCTCCATGCCCCATAATAAAGATTCCTGTGAATCCCTCACCGCCAAACTTACCATTTCTAATACTCAGACTATTACTATTCACCATATGTTCCGACCGTCAGGCCTTCTGGGTTCCTTTGGGGAAGACCTAACAAACGTCCTATCGTATAACCTTACAAACTCATCACAATGCCTAATTTTAGGAGACTTCAACCTCGGTTTCAGTGACCCTCTAGATCCCAATGCCAGACAGATTAACAACTCTTTAGAGAAATTAGGATTCACACAAAAGGTCACATGGGCCACTCACTTTAAAGGAAGGACCTTTGATTGGATTGCTGAACACAATTTCCCAACCATTGTTACCTCTATAATGCCTCAGCCCTGGTCTGACCATTAGCTGATCTCCTTTACGCTAGAGGCCGTATCTCCCATGAATATCGGTAGCATAGCACCCGCTGTTCCTACCAGAAATAAAAGAAATATTACTCCTGAAAAACTCATCCCCCTTATACTTCCCACGCTGAACTCCATCTCAGACAAGACCGACCCATCTACCATGGTAGACTTGTACAATAAAGTGATGCTTTCATCTCTTGACTTTATAGCACGTTTGAAAATCAGAAAGAGTAAACTCCGACAACATTTAAACACATGGTTCTCGCCTCATCTGAAAGCAATTAGACAAGAGAAACGTCAAAGTGAAAAAACCTGGAGATTAGACCCTTCAGAGCCCAACAAGAATAACTTGAATAAATTAGCTGCTCTTTATAAAAAAGAAATCATCCTAGCCAAACAAACATCTTACAACCTCTGAATCTCTCAAGCTAAATCTAATCTAAAGAACTATTTGCTATTCTCAAAGAGGTTGAATCACCAATTCAAATTCCAAATTCATGTCTCAAGGGCAAAAATTGGTGCATAAGCATACAAAATGCCCTGGCTAATAAGATAACAACTCTTTAGGTCAAGATTAACAATAAAAAAGACACTCTCACTGCCTCTAAACCTTGTAGTAATGCCACACCAGTGCCTCAGACCATCCCGATTCCACCTACACCACCTACTCCCTGCTTCTACTTTCACAAAGTATCGACCAAAGAAGTTCAAAAAGTTATCCTCATCCTCAAACCGTTCAATTGTCATGGTGACCCATGCCCGGCTCAAATTATAAAAGATGCTGCCCGTGAACTTTCCCCTTTCATTACTAAACTTATAAACGCTTCCTTCACATCAGGTACCATACCCAACAACCTGAAACACTCCTGGATCCTCCCTCTCCTCAAAAAACAAACCCTTGACCCATCCATCCCCACTAATTACTGCCCATCACCACAGTTCCATATTTATTCAAAATTTTAGATGAAATAGTGTATCTGCAAATCCAACATCATCTGGAACAAAACCACCTTCTAGGAGTTCGACAGTCTGGCTTCAGACCTCAAAACGGTACTGAGACTGCGCTCATAGACCTCAAGGCACAAATAGATACACTAAGAGACGAAGGCAAGACTGCACTTCTGCTACTCCTTGATCTTTCAGCTGCATTCGACTTAGTAGATCATAAGATTCTCTGCAACCATTTGGATTCTACGGCTCATTTCTCTCAAGAGGCAGTCAACTGGATCCAGTCCTTCCTCGATAACAGGACAAAGCAAGTCTTCTCTCCCCTAGCAGCTGCTGACCCGACACCCATCTCTTGCGGTGTGCCTCAGGGTTCCTGTGTATCTCCCACTTTGTACACCATCTTTACAAAGCCCCTTTTCGATGATCTAGATGGTCTGGGTATCACCTACACGAATTACGCCGATGATACACAGATCCTCATCCCGTTAACGGGGGATTATGGCAAGGATTTGGCCTTTGTGAACAGAGTATACCTCATCATCCAGGCATGGATGGCCTCTCACGGTCTGTGCCTGAATGATGACAAAACGGAACTCCTCATTCTAGGTGGTATGACGTCCTTTCATCGCTGGATGTTTTTTCGCAGGGTTTTTTACCGTGATTTTTTTGCCGAAAAAACTCATTGATTTTTTTGGGGGGGTTAAAAAAATTATTTAAATTGGGTGTGGGTGTTCGGGAATATAAAAAAAAAAATTAAAGGGCATGGGGTTTGCGGGGATAACCCCTCCAAAAATAAAAAATAAAAAAATTCGATGAGTTCAAAAAAAATAAAATCTGCGGTAAAAAACCCTGCGAAAAACATCCCACGATGAAATGACATGGAACCTTCTAGGCACCCCATCCAACATCAACAAATTAGGCCACAACTACTCCTTCAAAATTGACAACAACAACATTACTGTGGCTAAGGTAGTTAAAAACCCTAGCTTCTACATAGACACCATGCTAACATTCGGAAAACAAGTAAATGCTATGGCCTCGGCCACCTCCTACACCTGCAAGCTAATCAGAGCAGCCAAGCCCTTCCTCTCACCTAACAACTGTATTACTTTAGCGAGAGCCTTGATCCTGTCCACATTGGAATATTGCAATGCCTTCTACGTAGGCAGCAACAAATACATTACGATCAAGATTCAGACCCTTCAAAACAATGCCTTAAGAGCAGTCCTAAGCTTCCCAAAGAATGCTCACATATCTGACCTCAGGAGATCTGTCAATTGGCTTTTTTACGAAAGACAAGATTCTCCTCAAAACCGCATCCTTGACACACAAATGTCTCCATCAGTCTGCCCCGCACTACCTCACAGCCAGATTTACTAGACAAGTAGCCACCCACCCTCTATGAAAAGTCAACTCCAACCTTCTATTAGTACCTAGATTTAAACGCACCAAGTCCGATGGGAGTAGCTTCCCTGTCAAAGCGGCACAATATTGGAACTCCCTCCCCCCTGCCTTAAGGGAAGACTTACCTTATCTACAATTCAGATTCAATATTATCCACTGGCTTAAGGAACACGATATCTGACCCTATACTACATGCAATCTCCTAACATTCACTGCATCTATTGTAAATATTTGTCCTACAGTACCTCACTGCATCTTATGTATATATTTGTCCTACAGCCTACAGTATCTCACTGCATTTATTGTATATATTTGTCTCACAGTACCCTCATTGTCTGTTCTCTGCTCATTTACCTGCAGTGCATACCTACCTCTGTATAACTTTCGCTCTGCCTGTTTATCATGCATACAGAATTGTAACTATAGCTGTATTCTAACCCTGTATACCTATGTAACATAAGCTTAACAACCCTCTTGATGCCTTCGCGCCCTTATGCCCTCGGATCAGGTGCGCAATACATACAAATAATAAAACAAACAAACAAACAAACTGTCCTACAGTACCTCACTGCATCTATTGTATATATTTGTCCTACAGTACCTCACTGCATTTATTGTATATATTTGTCTGACAGTACCCTCATTGTCTGTTCTCTGCTCATTTACCTGCAGTGCATACCTACCTCTGTATAACTTTCGCTCTGCCTGTTGATCATGCATACAGAATTGTAACTATAGCTGTATTTTAACCCTGTATACCTATGTAACATAAGCTTAACAACCCTCTTGATGCCTTCGCGCCCTTATACCCTCGGGTCTGGTGCGCAATACAAATAATAAAACAAACAAACAAAAAAACTGGGACCACTTTGAGAATTTTTACGTGACACGCAGGCGTACAGTCTCAAAAACGTATGCTATTGAGTCCACTTTAAGCATTTGCCGAGCTGCAGGAAACCAGTTCACAGTTGCGGAAATATCAATTCAGGACAGGTACTATAACAGTTCAAGGGCCAGCAAAGCCACACCCGGGGCACTAAGAGTGGGGGGGCACATCAGCCTGGTCCATTCATGGTGGGCAAGCAGCAGCACAGTACTAGTGGCAGGGTGCCAGGGCTTCACCACTTCTTTCGCAGGCCTTTCCCTTCTCCTCCTTTTCAGCAGCTCTGTTCCCAAAGCACACACGCCTTTTTCCCCAATCAAACATAGATTAAGTGTCAGGATAAACAGATGATAATCAGTCACCCGGAGCTAACGGTAGGTCGTTCCTGATAGCTGCAGAAAATTCACTATCCTCTTCATTATAGACGCACTGTAGACAAAGGAGCAGCTAGCATGCTGGAAGGAGAATGAACTCTGTCCATAAAAGTGTGAGGCCGTATTCTGAGCAGTGTGTCTTTGCCTGCCTTTTGTTGCAGCGTCCGAGATAGGCTAGTTGCTTTCATTGCCGCCTTCGGTGGAGGGGCCATCTGTCATGGACTTTCCAAAACGAAATCTGCAAATTGTTCTTTCCAACTTTATGTCCACGGAGCTCACATGCGGTGCCTTTAACTCTTCCTCTTTTATTCACTCTGCCCCCAGAGTGCACATCAGACACTTTTCTGCTCATTTGTCTCCCGCCCACCCCCTCCCCTTAAACTGCTCTTTCGCAGTACAGCACAATTCATTGCCGAGTGGCCCCAGACCGTTAGAGGGCCATATACATTTTGCTTTCTCATATCGCTGACGCGCACCGCTTCATTTCTGTCACTCACTGACAGCGGCCGGGTATGCCAGAGGACCATTTACAATTTGTGTTCTATTGCACTGACATGGAGCGCTTCATCTCTTTTCACTCGCTGCAGCACCGCCAGATGCCCGGGATCGTAGAGGGGCCTCTCACCCATTTCTAAGCTCCGCTACTGGAGCACTTCATTTATTCACCACTGTTGGATCCCTGATTCCGGCCGAGGCGTCGGCGGGAAGCAGGGAGGAAAGGCCCAGGTATGCAGGCCTTGCTGCGCATCTCCAGGAGGAGCAGTAATTGACATGGACCCTTCTGTGGTGCTGTCCTGCCCTGGAACTGCCTCTGCGGAGTGGGGGCGGGGCCTTTATTAGGATGCCTTGTGTCACCGCGTAGCGGGACGCAAGGCGGATATAACATTCCTCCTTTATTTTAAAGTGAACAATAACATTAAAACATTTCTCAGCCAACCGGGCTTGCCCCCTTTTCATTTAGTCTCTCAAATGGGGTTCTCTACCACTCATAGTCTGTGAGTCTGGCCGGAGGCCGGGTCATCGTTCTTCGACCATATCTTCCACCCCTGGGTGCAACCCCCTGTGTGCCCTCGGGTTGGTCACCTTCGCTGTTCTGCTCACCCAGTTCTGGTTCACTCGGTGGTTCCTCTGTTCCGTCGTCCACGATTTCTCCATTATCTGGATCTTCATGTTCCTCCTCCCTCGGCGGATTCTCTTCTTCCTCCGGGGGACATTTGCCATCTGTCCATAGATTCTTTGGCGCTGCCTTGAACCATGACACATTTCTCGTTACTTGTCTTTTCCCCCTTTTGGCAGTTACTGTAGTCTTTAATGAATCAATATAAGGAACATCACATAAAGACCCCCAGCACATCCAAGATGTGGGTCTCAACTGACACAACTATAGAAACAATAACAAGGTTGAATGTTCTGTATTCCAGAATGGTTTCTCCCTCACCTGCCCATTCTGGAATTAACACACATCACCTAGCCAACATAGTTAGGCCTTACACAACACAACCCCTCCATTAATTTTTTTTTTTTTAAAAATCCTTTTTCTTTTATCTTATGAGATGAGGTTTCACCTATTAATCTTCGCAACTCTGGACATATTCCAGATTTGACCACTCTCCAACCCCAGAGCATTTCTGAAAACACATGTAACTTTAACCGGATCGGTGTAAAGAGACTCCCCTTTCTTTGAGAGCACAGCTTTTCTTATTCAAACCCAATCTCCAACTTCAACCACAGTCCTCTTTTTTGGGTGCTTTTCATTGACTTTTTTCAACCATTTTTCTTTGCGCGCATCCATTCTTTTTCTCACCACATCCACAATCACATCCGTCTCTCTTGCTCTGCCCAACCAAGCTGGCGTCACCAACGTGTTTGGTTTTCAGCCTCTCATGAGTTCAAAAGGGCTCACACCTGTCTCAAGTCTTGGAGCCATCCGCAATGCAAACAACCTTTCTCTCACTGCCACACTGCCATTGCTGAAAATTCCAAGCCTCTAGCACAAACTATTATCCTCGGAGACTTCAACCTCGGTTACAATGACCCTAATGACGCCACAGCTATATCATTAGCCAACACCCTATCTGAGCACGGCTTCGCACAACTTAGTGTCTCTCCCACTCACCAGAAAGGCAGAACTATCGACTGGGTAGCAGTCCTCAACTGCAATACCACCTGTAAGGCCCCCCAACCTCTTGCATGGACGGATCACTACCTTATCCCTATTGAAATCAACATCAATCGTGTAGCAGCAAAAAATTGCCCAATGGCACGAGCCTGTCCGACTAGAAATAAACGCAACATCACGGCCGAAGCCTTACTACCCCTGGTCCTACCCACCTTAAACACACTACCAGCCAATGCCAATCTAAACTTCTGATTGACACCTTCAACAAATCTATGGCCAACGCCATTGATACCATCGCCCCACTGAAACTACGAAAAGGTAAACCAAGAGCTCATTTGAACTCTTGGTGCACCCCCAAACTTAAATTACTCAGGAAAAAGAAAGCCAAGCTACAACTCCTATGGAAAACTAATCCATCAGCTGAAAATAAATCAAATCTTATGAATATATCCTCACTGTACAAAAGGGAGATAATTTGCACTAAAAAAGATGCATATAATGTCAGGATAGATCAGGCAGGTTCATGTACCAAAGAACTCTTTAAAATACTAAAGGAACTTGAAAATCCCATTCCACCTTCAGATACCTGCACGAAGGACAAACCATGGTGTACCAGCATCCAAAACGCCCTCAATAAGAAAATCACAGGACTCCAAACTAAAATTGAGGACAAACGCCAACAACTCTCTAGTAACAAACCCACCAGTCCAAGTTTACCAACGCCATTCGTAGCCTATGCTGGCTTCACATTTAAGCAGGTCACTACATTAGAAGTTCAAAAAATCATTTCCTCCTTAAAACCCTCTAACTGTAAAGGGGACAGCTGTCCCGCCCAAATCATAAAAGACGCAGCTAGAAATCTATCCCCTTTGATCACCAAATTTATTAATCTATCCTTCGCCAACAATTCAGTCCCCAACAACGTAAAACAATCTTGGGTCCTCCCACTCTTAAAAAAATAATCCCTAGACCCAGCCATACCTACCAACTATAGACCCATCACCACTGTCCCATTCCTGTTAAAAATCCTGGACAGAGTTGCGTACCTCCAAATTCAAGAATATTTGGAATCCAACCAACTGCTTGGTATACGTCAATCTGGCTTTAGACCTCAACATGGAACAGAAACTGCCCTTGTTGACCTCAAAAGTCAGATTGATGAAATCAAAGACAAAGGCAATGCCGCCATCCTACTCCTTTTGGACCTCTCAGCAGCTTTTGATTTAGTTGATCACGAAATCCTCTGCAGACACCTTTCTACTGCAGCACACTTCTCCCCCTCCGCCACCACATGGATACAATCCTTTCTAAAAAACAGAACCATGAGGGTCTTCTCTACAATCGCAGCTGACATCCAGATACTCCTCACCATCTCAGGCAACTACAACACGGACGTCACCCGGATTAACGATATCTTCTCCATCATTCAGGCATGGATGGCCACACACGGCCTATGCCTGAACGATGAGAAGACAGAGTTTCTCCTTGTCGGCTCTCCCAGTAATTTATCAAACCTGAGCCCTGGCTTTAGTAACATCATCATCGATGGCAATACCATCCCCATTGTCAAAAGCGTAAAAACCCTTGAATTTTACCTTGACGCCAACATCAATCTCTCCAAACAAATCAACATGACCGCCTCAGCTACTGCATACACTGGCAAGCTGATTAGGGCCAGTAGATCCTTCCTATCCCCTAATAGATGCCTCACACTCACCAGGGCACTCATGCAGTCCAAACTGGACTATTGCAACACCCTATATGTAGGTGCCAACCAAGCTATAATTAACAAACTTCAGGTGCTCTAAAACAATGCACTTCGTGCAGCACTCAACATCCCTAGCCGAGAGCACATCTCCGCAATCAGGAAGTCCTGCAAATGGCTCTCCATAAAACAAAAAATGGATGTAAAAACTATCTGCCTTACCTACAAAGTCTTAAACCACCTAGCCCCACCCTACCTCACCAATAAATTTACCATGAAATCAACCACTAGAATTACTAGATCCGCTAATACTTTTTTCCTCACAGTACCCAGATTCACCTTAAAGAGAACTGGCGGCGCCAGCTTCACAGTGCTTGCCTCCCAACTTTGGAACACCTTACCACTCAACATCAAAACTATTGAGTCCTTTCCGATTTTTAGGAAACATGTTATTGGTTGGCTACTGAACAAAATGTAGCACTCATCTCCTTTGTGAATCTTCTAAGAACATGACTATTTAATCTTGCTTGTAAACTGTATAACCTGTTGTATTATGTAATGTATAAACCCCAGTTTGTAACCACCCTCTTAAGCGCCCTTCTACTCGCGGGTCTGGAGCGCTATATAAATAAAATAAACAAACAAACAAACTCTCCTGTCAAGACCACATGCTGTGGTCTTGACAGGAGAGTCAAGAACTACCAATTTGTCCCACTGATACAACAATCCCTCTTTCACTGACAAGTCAATCCTTACCCATAATGACCTTTCCTCACCAGACAGTAATCTTTTCTCAGGCCAACCATCTTTTACAAATGTTATGATGCGTTTCCACATTTCGTCACATTCCAAAACTCAAATCCATTCTTGCTTGTGTATCATACCTTCCACCGTCACAAAAACCATATCATTCTCAATACACATTTTGTCGCCTCCCTCACTCACACAATTTTCCAATTTCACCCTGGAAGCATGATCGGCTTGCACATTCTCTTTGCCTGCGACCACCTCTATGGTAAACTTGTGACATTGCAATCTTGTTACCCAACAGGCAACTCTCCTCGAGACCTTGTCAAGACCTTTACTCTCAAAAATAGATTTGAGTGGTTTATGATCAGTTTTTAATGTAAACTCCTGACCCCACACAAAATTCTTCAATTTCTCTATGCCCCAATAGCATGCCAATGCTTCTTTTTCCAGAACAGAATAATTGAGTTCTGCACTTTTAACATGCGGGATGCATGCATTACAACCATTTCTGTACCATCAACATCCAGCTGCAACATCACCACTCCTATGCCAGTATCACTGGCATCAACCGAAAGGATAGTGCTCTTCCTTGTATCAAACATTGATAAAAGTTTCCCCATATCAATCTTTCTATTCATCTCTTTGAATTCCCTCTCACATTCTCTGCTCCAATCGAATTCAACACCCTTTCTCAGCAATGCCCTCAAACTTGTTAGACAATCGGCATAATTCTCAACAAACCGATGGTAAAATTTGATGGTACCTAGAAATGACCTCAACTCTGCTTTATTCTTTGGAGTTTGAGTTTTCATAATGGAATCTACCAAATTCTTCTTAGGTTTGAGCACTTGCTCCGATATCTCATGACCCAGATATTCAACAAAACGAGTCATAAAAACACACTTTTCACCACACAGTGTTATACCCCTCGCTT
This sequence comes from Ambystoma mexicanum, assembly GCF_040938575.1. Classification (NCBI taxonomy): domain Eukaryota; kingdom Metazoa; phylum Chordata; class Amphibia; order Caudata; family Ambystomatidae; genus Ambystoma; species Ambystoma mexicanum. The sequence continues at coordinate 404,999,736 of NC_090932.1, forward strand.
TAAATATTTCCAAAACCATATCCAGCCTACCTTTCAACTCCTCCTCATCTTTTCCACATTTGAGAACATCATCCTGAAAACACCATACTCCATTGACAACCTTTAACAACTTGTCCATGACCTTCTGAAATAGCGAGGATGCCGATATCAATCCAAAAGGCATGCGCCTAAACTGAAATATTCCCTCATATGTGATAAAAGCTGTTAATTTGCGACATTCAGCATCTAAACTAATCTGATGATAGGCACTTGCCATATCAAGTTTTGCAAAAAATGTTGCACTACCAATCCTACTCAATAACTCTCCCATGTTAGGAAGAGGGTGGCGGTCAGCTATGACGCACCGATTCAGTTCCCTCAGGTCGATGCATACTCTCAAATCCCCACTAGTCTTCTTCACTACAACCACGGGAGAAATCCATTCTACTGCCTTGGCTGGTTCAATGATGCCTTCTCTTTCTAACTTTACAAGTTCATCACGTACAGCTTTGCGCATAGACAATTGTCTAAGTTTAGCCGTCACAGGTTTGCTTCCATCTTTCACAACAATCTTGTGCACCATCCCATTCAGACACACTACATGATTGCTGAAAACCTCTGGGTACTTCACTATCATGTCATGGTCCCTGGGATTGTTTCTATTAGTCCCCTGCAAGTTAAACACATTGAGTACTTGCTCCTCACTATTGGGATCCAACTTGATGTACAAACCCCTCTGTTCCCTCCATTCAAGCAGAGTCTCTCCGCTTTTTGTGACATAGATTTTTCCATATGCGAATCTACTCTTAAATTTAAACTCAGAATTACAACATCCCAATATTTCTATTTTGTCTCCATTGTATCCACCCGGGGCCTTGTCGGAAGGAAACAAATGCTTCACAGAACCTCCCAACACATTTTCAAATACCGTTCTAGACATTAAAGTGATTTTTGAACATGAGTCTGCCAACATTTTAACTAAATTTCCGTTCACTTCTATCCAGGCAGAAGGGTGCTCACGTTCATCCACTCCGGTGCACCGTACCATGTGCACAGTAACAATTTCACTCTCGGAAACATAACCTTCCTCCGATGATGCACCATCACACTCTTCAATAAGAAGTGTCCCTTTTCCGCCACCTATCCGATAATTCTTACAACAATTTTCAAAGTGACCCCACTTCTTACATAAACTGCAATTTACCCATCTTCCTGGACATATAGGGGATGTAGACAAGTGGCATGCACTGCCACATCTAAAACATAACCTATCTTCCCTTTTCAAGTTAACATACCCATTATCCTTCTGGCGTCTATTTCCCTGTTCACCACCCCACCTTTGCTTTGAATAGCCTCGTAACGTTTATTGGGCCTACTCTTCTGTTTCTTTCTTTCTTTAGGAAATGCTCCTTTCTTATCACCAACCCTTAAAACCTCGATAGTTTGCGATGGCTTATTCACTTTAACCAATAATTTAGCCACACACTGTAAAGTATGCTCAATCCTTTTTGCAATACTAATAACCTCCTCTAAATTGGGGTCATCTTTTAACCAAATCTCTTCACGAATTTTATCATTGGAACAGTGTAACATAAACTGATCTCTTATATGTTCATCTAGTCCATTACCAAATTTACAATTAAGAGACAAGTGTCTTAGGGCTGTAATATAGTCTTCGACAGATTTTCCGTTGTGTTGGAACCTCAAGCCAAAATGGTACCTTTCCAGGACAGTACTTGTTTTGGCTTCAAAATGTTTGTCCAACTTAGACAAAGCCTCATCGAAATCATTAGAACCCCCTTCCAAATCCAGTTCAGGGGTGTCTGGGAGGGTGTCATATATCCTCTGACCCTCATACCCAAGGAAGTGCATTAGCATTGCCACCTTACGCTCCACTGACATTCCATTACCACACATGATTTTGACGTAGTGCAAAAACCCCTTTTTCCAGGGTGCCCACTTGATTTTGGGTGGACCTGGAGTGGGCATGAACACCTGGGGACCCGGAATCCATAAAGCGCCATACTAGGCTTTCACTTCGCAATAAGATGCTGGGTATGGATAACCTTATGGCACGTATCCCCTTTCCAACACTCACCAGAACAATTACAAATTATTGTATGACACAGCTGTCCCCTCTCCAGCAACCACAAGAACAGTTAGATTCTCCTTTCCAGTGAGACCCCGGAAGTCCAACTGTATGACACAGCTGTCCCTTCTGCTGCAACCACCAGAACAGCAGTACTTCCCTTTTTAGTGATGCCCTGGTAATCCACACGGACAAGTATATTGTGTAATATTGAGGAACATGGATGGTGCCCACACACAGAACGGTGTCACTGTGCGGATGCTATAGCATGTTTCCTCCTCAATCTCACCTGAGATTCCAGCCCACACAATGCCCGAAGACCGCCTTCCCCGGAGGGCCCTAGGCGTATTAGTGAGATCACACGTTTCGCTTCAATCTGAATATGCCGATACGCGGCCAACTTGCCTCTCCTCCTGAAGTTGTTTCCTGACTTCCGTACACGTGATTGCATACACGTGACGCGTCCGCCCGATCAGCACCAGGCAATACAGACTCACTGTTCCTGCCGCAGTGGCCGCCTGGCTTGCGCGCGCGCGACCTATCACGTGGCCCACGCGCGCGCGCTCGCCCCGCACTGCGGGTGCAGCCAGAAGGGAGGGCGGGCTCAGGGACAATGCTGAAACGCCCCTCCAGGGATGAGAGGCGCCCACGAACAGCTTCTTCGCTGCGTCCAAGCTGCGATGCTGCGCCGCCCTCAGGGTCGGACAGAGCGAGGCTCCAATATCTCCCCACGCCTCCAACGCACTCCGATGCAGGATGCTCTGGACTGCGGGGCTGGCAGCCGACACAATGCCACAGCGGCCTGGGCACCGGTTTCCTCACATGGAGTGGCGCAGGAGCGTCCTCTGCTCTGGGTCAGCTGCTGTTGGGGGTCTTGATGTCCTCACTTCCAGATGCAGGAAGACACCAGGGGGCAGGGAAAGACTTCACAGGCCATCCATCCCATCCTCGTCGCCATTCTTAAATAATTAAACACGCCATATGTTTACTGTAAGTCTTTAATGGATCACTATAAGGAACATCACATAAAGACCCTAACACATCCAAGATGTGGGGCTCAACTGACACAACTATTGAAACAAAGACAAGGTTGAATGTTCTGTCTTCCAGAATGGTTTCTCCCTCACCTGCCCATTCTGGAATTAACACACATAACCTAACCAACATAGTTAGGCCTTATACAACACATATCATGGTGCCAATGCCGTCTGCTTATTGTCCATGGGGCAGCGTCATATCAGGTGTCTAGTTTGGATTTGGATGGGTTCCTCACCATGACCACTTGATCACCGACTCAGTGGTCGGACTGCCTGGCATTCCTTTTGTTGCTCATGTGAGCGTTCACCTCTGTTCTTCTTTTTTCGGTGCGCTCCTGGTCGAACGTGTCTATGCTCCAGCTCGGGTGGTGTGGTATAGAGGGGTTAATGATTGTGCCGTACATCAGGTCTGCCGGCGGTATTCCCGTTGTGCTGTGGGGTGTGACTCTGTAATTCCATAGGAATCAGTATAAGTCCACCTGCCATGGGCTAGCGTTGATGCGCGACAGGCGTAATACCTTGTTTATTGTCCGCATGAAGCGTTCCACAGCTCCGTTTGTCTGCGTCAATCTAGGCATTATGTGGTGGTAGCGGATGTTGAGTTCCATGAGGTATTTTTTGAATTCTTTCCTTGGAAAGATGGGCCATTGTCGCTCCTGATTCTCCTTGGTAGGCCATGTGTTGCAAACATTTTCTCGATCGCGGGTATGACTGGCTCTGCTGCCGTGGAATTCACAATCTCGACATCCGGGTACCTGGAGTGGTCATCAGTCGCCCCCAGTAGGTGGGTGCCTTCCTGTATTTTGCAGAAGTCTATGCTTATGGCGTCCCATCTTGCGGACCCTCGCACTGCCGACTGAATGGGCTCCGGATTGGGCGGAGGCCACGTTATTTGGCATGGGAGGCAGGTGCTGACTAGCCACTCAACTTTTTCATCGATCTGGGGGAACCACACGCTGTGCCTTATCCGGGCTTTGGTCTTTACAATCCCCTGGTGTCCTTCGTGTGCCAAAGCCACTATTTTGTCCTGGAGGCTTGGAGGGTTGATGATTTAGGTTCCTCGTAGGATGAGCCCTTCTTCCGTGATGGAAAGGTCCTGCCGGAATGCGAAGATTCTGGTGATGAATTCTTTGGCTTCCGCTGTTCTATTGTGGATGTACCGTAGGAACGACTTCCATTCCCCGGAGATGATCGTGTCCTTCACCAAGTTACAGCATGGGTCACTTTGCGTGGCCTCTACTATGTCTTCCAGTCCGATTGCTCGTGGCTTCATGGTGTGTATCACCTGGCAGATGTGCTCTTCTGTCCCTTCTGCCACGTGTATTTCCCTCGGTGTTGCCGATCTTGGGTGTCTTGACAGGAAGTCCGCCGGGTTGCCACTGCCTGGCTGATATGTCAGTTCGAAATCATATTGTTGGAGATGTAGCAGCCACTTGGCAATCCTGTCAGGGGGGTGAGATGAGGTGCCTGTGGAGATTGGGAGCAGTGGTTTCTGATCTGTGTAGGTTTTGAATTTCCGGCCGTACAGATACAAATGGAAGTGGCGGAAGCCCCATAGTACAGCTATCGCCTCTTTTTCGATGTGGGAGTATGTTGCTCCGTCAGTGTTAGTGCTCTGGATGCATAGGCAATCGGCATCGACTCTCCCGTTTTTGCCATCTGTATGAGAATGGCCCCCAGACCCACGGGGCTGGCGTCAACGTACAGTTCGGTTGGTAGTGCATGGTCGTAGTAGGCCATGGTGGTGTCTGCCGATAGTGATGTCTTGATGTACTCGAATGCCTCTTGGCATGTGAGCCCCCACTCCCAATTCGTGCTGGCTTTTGTGAGTTCACGAAGAGGTTCCAAAAGTGTGGCCAAGTTTGGGATGATCCTTCCACAGTAGGTGGCCATTTCTATAAAACTGCGCACCTCTGTCGGTGTTGTGGGGGGTGTGACAGCTTGGATGTCCGCCACTTTTTGGGGGTCCACCGAGATGCCTGTGCTATTGAACGTGTACCCAATGAACGAGATCTCTTCCTTCAGGAACTTGCATTTTTCTTTGTGTATCGTCAGACCTGCACCCTCTAACCTGCTGAGTGCATGTGGAGTCTTCGCATATGTTCTTCTTTGCCGCCTGCATGAATTAGAATGTCATCGCTGACGTTTAAGACTCCTGGGATGCCGCGGATCACCTCCTGTATGGTTTGTTGAAAGACCTCAGCTGCCGAGGAGATTCTAAAACACAGGCGCTTGTACCTGCGTAGGCCGATGTCAGTTGAAAATGTTGTGATGTACCGGGAGTCCCGGTGTAGTTTCAGTTGGTGATATATGGCGTTCAGGTTGACCTTTGAGAATATCTTGGATCCAGTGAGGTCTGCCACAATCTCATCGAGGGTCAGGGTGATGTGGCGCTCCCGTTTTATTGCTGCGTTAGGGAGGCGCATGTCTATGCATATTCTGACCATCCCTGGTTGTTTGGGCTTCTTGGTGACAATCATGCGAGAGACCCATGGAGTGGGCCCAGTTACTTCCACGATGATGCCCGCTTTTTCCAGTGCCCTTAGTTCCTTTTCCACTTGGCTGTGCATGTGGAACGGCGCCTTCTGTGTCGCACTGCTCTCGGTTGGACTGACTCATCAATGTGTAACCTGATTGACTTTCCTTTTAGGCATCCGATTCCCTTGAGGAGGTTTGGGTATCTCTCTAGAACGTTGTCGACTTCTTGTGCATAGGTCACTTCAATAAATGAAGCTTATGAACTCCAGGTCCTCTGCTGCGTCTCCACTCAGGAGGCATTCGATGCTTGTGTTCACCACGTAGATCTCTGACTGCAGTGATTTCTCCCCTTGGCTGATGTTGGTTCGGAATCTGCCTAATATGGGCAGTGGGGTCTTGCACCCGTATGCAAATAGTAACGTGTCCATTGCTTTCAGGGCCAGTTGGGGCTGTAGTTTTCTGAACATCGTCAGTGGAATGACGTTCACGGATGCCCCTGTGTCTATGGTCATTAGTATGTTCTGGCCCTGGATTTCTACCTGGCATTTACATCTTCTCAGCTTCCTCTTTGGTGCAGTGTTTCCGTAGTTGAGGGCGAAACCAGGTAAACTTTCTTTCCTTTCCTCCAATGTTCATTTGCGGCTTCCTGTTGGATGTGTGCTGCATCATCCCCTTCTTCCTCTGTGGAGGAATTTGTGGTTTCGATGCGTCGGGCGCTGGCCTGTTTCTTTTTCTTTCCTGCGCTCTTGTCCTGGGATGCTTGTGGTGGTTGCTGTGGCACTCCTGACGACCTGCATACCTTGGCGTAGTGGTCTTTTCTGCCACATGCGCTGCATGTGGTCCTTGAGCCAGACAGTTGCGTCGTCCGTGGTGAGGCCCTCCGCACCACCCACATTCCATGGGTCCCGGGGTCTGGTGTTGCCATTTGGGGTGCGTGTTGTATCCACTGGCCTCCTCCCTCGTGAATTGGCGATTTGTGATCTGGGCCACAGTTGCTGATGTGAGGTCCGGCTGTAGTTTCTGTGGGTTATGCCCATGTGTGCCGTCCTGGCGTGAGCCAGTTCCCTCTGGCGGCCCAGTTCAAGGATTTGTGTCAGGGATATCCCCTTCTCGCTCAGCACCAGCCTCCTCAGTTTTTCTGATTGAATCCCGTTTATGAGTTGATGGCGGATCTCCTTCTCTATGTCCGTGAATTCACATGAGATTGCGAGCTTCCGGAGTCTGGTGTGGTAGGCATCCAGCGTTTCCTCTTCCATCTGGATGGTTGTGCACAATATAAATGTCTCATGGATTGCGCTGGGGCATGAAGTTTGCATCAGGGCGTCCTTCCTTTGCTGGTAGACATCAATGCCATCCATGATTGCCAGCGAATTGAAGATGCATAGTACTTCATCCCCCACATTCAGTAGTAGGTGCAACCTCATCTTCCTCGATGTGGTAATGTCTTTGCATTCCATTGCCATCTCGAACTTCTGTAACCACAACTGCCATTGTGGGCCAACTGATGACGGGTCAGTGTATGGGTCAAAAGGATAGAGTGCAACGGTTGAGCCACCATGCGGGTGGGCCTGCAGCGTAGACAGTGACAGGTTCGCAGCCAATCGGATGGCGTGCTGGGCCTGGCGTGGATGTGCCTGATGCCATGTTTAAAGTCAATGTGCACGTTTGGCAACCGTTCTCTCACCTTGGGGCTCTCCTGGGAGTGTCCTTGGCCTCCTTTGCATGTGCCCATGTGGTGCTCCTTCTCCCCATCCAAGACTCCCACTGCGTGGCGCGGATGCTTCCTGGATTTGTATGGCAGTGCAGTAGGGATTTGTTGAAGCAAGAGAGAGAAGAACATTTTTGTTTTTCGGGGTGGGTGTTTTGGCGCCCCCACTGTGTTCCCAAAAATTGCACCCTAAACAGGGGCTTCAAATGCTGGGCGGTGGCGTCACGCATGCCGTTGTGATCTCATCCTCGTCGCCAGTGTTGGATCCCTGATTCCGGCCGAGGCCTCGGCGGGAAGCAGGGAGGATAGGATCAGGTATGCAGGAATCGCTGTGCAGCTCCGGGAGGAGCAGTAATTGACACGGACCCTTCTGTGGTGCTGTCCTGCCCCGGAACTGCTTCCGCAGAGCAGGAGCGGGCCTTTATTAGGACGCCTTGCATTACCACGTAGAGGGACGCAAGGTGGATATAACAACCACCAGTGGCCCCTGGCATGTGGCAGAAGGGCCCTCTTTCAATTTTTCCTTAGTCTGACATGGAGTGCCTTTTCATTCGCCACCCAGTGGCCCGTGAACAGAAGAGGAGCGCTGGGACGGCAGAGTGCTGATATGTACTGCTGCCGGCATCTCCCATATGTGCTTCATAAAATTTCACAGTGCAGTCATGGAGCGCTTTACTTTTCCTTTTGCTCTGACACGGAGTACATCAACATTCACCGCCGGCTGACCCGGGATTGCGCTGGGACTGCCGGCATGGTAATCTAGGAGGCTGGCCGCAAATCCATCTTTCTCAGCGGGCACTCAACATTTACAGCTCCTCAGTGGGCAATTGAATTTGCCGCATGGTCTTTCTCCTCGTTTCCATTGTTGTGCCTGGACCCTGGAGGCACTGGGTCCAGGCATACAGTGGCTAGGGGTCACCCAGCCGGCACACTCGGGTGCAGTGATCACCCTGCTAGACCATGGGGACACAGTCGGACCATGGCCTGGGGGCACCCAAGCCATCATGACACACAGTGCCGGAGTTGCACAACATGGGCACCGGCACACACACGCAGAGTTGCCCTGCAGGGGCACTGCTACTGCAAGTGGACAGAGTTGCCTCACAGACGTACTGTCTTGAGGATGGGCCCAGCAGGGCAGGTCAATCTGCCTCACATACCACTGGCGCAGCACGGCAATGACCACAGGAGGCAGAAGTCTGTCGGAACTGAGTGGTGAGCAAGAAACTGCTTGTCTCTTTTATTGGTTTAGTCACATGGTGCACAGCCATGTGAGACCAGCACGACCCATCACTACTTAAAGGGGTGGCACACCTCACTAAAAATGTCATAAAAGTCAGTGCTGTGTGATTAGATTTGCCCCTTCTCGAATGCATGCCGACATGAAAATAGCAGTCAGCAGCCCGGAAATATATCCTTAACTACCAGCACCCCAGCCTGCTAGTATAAATAAAAAGCACTCATAAAATACCAGCATTCTCAAAAACTGCTTACGCGCCCAGGAATAACACTTTAAGCAAGCCGGCTTAGAACAAATAACAGGACACTTTATCATCAGGCGTTTCTCAGCCTGACAGACAAGAAGCGTCTCTCCTTTCACTCTGACTCCTCCGCACCACACAGTACCTTTGTGCTTCTTTCATTCCGGATTAAACTTTGTGGCAATGTGTGGTTGAAAGTTCTTCTTCACACATCTGTAAATTTCAATTCATGCCGCGCCGTAACGTCAAATCATCATTTATATATGCCACTACACAGTGACGCAGGGTAACTGTTCTTCAGTGTTCCAAACCTCCTTGCAAAGACACATCCACGTCATCATCCTCCGGAGCATTTAATGGCCCACTTTTCCATTAAGAGGGAATCTACAGAATGTGGTGCAGTGAACCCTCCTGTGTGAATTGCCCCATTAAGGGGATGTGTCCCTCCCCCTTGTATTTCCCTTTTAATATGGGCCATGACTTTGTCATGGCCCAAGCTAATAAATAGGAGCCCTGCGGGCACGTGCGGGAAGATGGCTGCAGACTCCGTAAGAGGAGCTCTTGACTCCATGTCTCATTACTATGTAGGCTGCAGGCCAACACGTGGAGTTGCAGTACCATGGGGCCTGCCGGATGTCCAGGGGAGGCCCCAACCCCCACAGGCACTGGGCCTGTGGAGTGTCAGTAACCATGGCACTCAGGGGGGGGCACCGGATGTCCATGATGAGCCCCCACCACACAGAACACCATGTTCTGAGCAGTTGCAACCATCGCCATCCCTCTCAGTAGGAGGAATTACATCACCATTCTGTTCTCAATCACAGAAGAGAGCGGAGCTCCCGGAAGACGGTGCCACTCATTACATGCCACTGACTCCAATACAGCAGCCGCCCTCGCGATCTGCCAAATCATCCAGTAGGTAAGGAAGTCACACTCTCTCACTTCTCTAAGCCTCGATGACATAGTTGCTTACGATGAGTAACTCTCTCGCCATCTCCAGTACCATGGCAGAGGGGCAGCTCTAGCAGTGAGTGTTCTCTACTGAGCAGGTTCCCTTCCCTGGGGATACCTCACTCCTACCCTCTCCCCTATGAGTGTTGATGCAGGACGTCCTTATTTTGTTCTCAAGCACTATCTCCCCACCAATGTGCAAAGAGACCTCTTACCTCTTCAGTGCCCAGGCCAGTATTGCTGGATAAGGGTTCAAGGCTGGTACTGGTCTCATTGCCAGCACTAGCCTGCATTCTATTATATCCTAAGCTGAAGCAGCTCTGGATGCCTGGATGTGCTAACATCTCCCAGCGTAGCCCATCTCCCTCCTTCAACAGGGGCTGCACCAAACTCCTTTGTTGAAACTGAAACATAAGGCAGACAGGGTAACTTGGCTCACCTTCCTCCTCTTTTAATGTAGTGCAGGAGCCCATAGTCCTCTTCTCCAGACACCGCCTCAAAGCCCTGTATGGTGGGGCACTTTAACCTTGGCGGCAGTGGGCCTCCCTCTTCACCTTAATCTCAGCCCCTGGCCTGCACCCTCTGCAGCTGTAACCTCTTCTCTCCCTTCCCTTTACTTTACAGGGATACGCCACTCCTTCTCCTCTTCCTGTGGGCTCAGAGTCAGCTTGTCACCAGTGCTGTAACGATGAACTCTTGGTAGCAGGTAAGTACTGTAAGTTCATTTAGTAGGCATCAAGGTAATCAGGTAACATCAGGTTTAGGTTCATTAAGGATATGAGCTAATGTTATGGAACGTAGCAGGGAATAGAGCCCACTGGCACCCACCACCCAGGCTACATCATTCTATCTGGCTGGCTGGAACAATCAGTCAAACACTAACATTTCACATACACCAAACATTCTATCATGGCCTTACACAGACTCAAGAAACCTCTCATAACATACGCTCACACAAACAAGGGGAGAGGCACGATACAACAGCCACCTTGACATATGGACCTATTTATTCAACTCACTCAGGTTGACACAAAGCCTCCCTTTCCATTTGGTTTCAGAATCCCCAGAACTGTATTTTTAAAGGCACTTTGGATAGGATGAATTCTCGTATGGTATTCCAGAGATCTGATCATTTCTGTGAGTGATTCCATGGAAGGGAGAGGCAACTGGTAGTGTCCTACAAACACAAGAGCAATTTCAAAGTCTGTAGGTATTGTTGTTGGATATGCCATTATCAGAGGAGTCAATTGAGAACATATTCTGGAAATTCAGGGATGCCTGTCTCAGTTCTTGTGATTGTTCATCAGGCTCACAGGCATCACCAGAATGATCTGATCTTCACCATCTACGTAAAAACTCAAAATACCTCTGATTTTGATATTTCAGAAGTAGTCTCCAGTTAGATGAAGAGATCTCTTTTGATGTTGTTTAACCAAACATGGGATTTGATGGATTTGAGTTAGTTTGCATAGGTGATGCCTGAAAGGTTTTGAATTAATCATAACCATGGGCAAAGCTCTGGGCAACCCTCCAGACCATTGTTTTTCAGCCTGCCAAGCCATTACAGAAGGGGAAAAACCATATGCAAATCAGGCTTGGTCCTACCCCAAAAGGGGCAGTCCAGCCCGAACTGCTAGGTCGCATCCCTTCTGCACGAGACCACAAGCATCCCCAGACATGTTTCAGCCTTGTTGGGCGTCATCAGTGAGGAGTAGCTTGGGTCTCTAGGCCTGGCAGACTCAGGACCCACGTCTGGGCATACCCGTCCCACTCGCAGTGACTTTGGCAAAACAGAAAGGTGATGGCTGGAAGGTTTTGAATTAATCATAACCACGGGCAAGGCTCTGGGCAACCCTCCAGACCATTGTTTTTCAGCCTGCCAAGCCATTACAGAAGGGGAAAAACCATATGCAAATCAGGCTTGGTCCTACCCCAAAAGGGGCAGTCCAGCCCGAACTGCTAGCTCACATTCCTTCTGCATGAGACCACAAGCATCCCCAAACATGTTTCAGCCTTTTTGGGCTTCATCAGTGAGGAGTAGCTTGGGTCTCTAGGCCTAGCAGTTCGGGCAGGACTGCTCCCATTGGTGGCAGTACCTGACTGATTTGCATATGGCTGGACCCCTTTTGCAATGGCGCAGATGGGCTAAAAAACGGTGGTGTGGAAGGTTGCCCAGAGCAACACCAGTGGTTCAGATTAATTCAAAACCTTCCACCCATCACTTTTTTGGTTTCGGATTTGAGATAGTTATCATTGACTGCAACTGCTGCCCCATATTCCAAGATGTCCCAGGTAACATCTTCTACCCCATGAGAGCATGAAGAATACACTATGAAATGTCACCCTGTTGGATATTAATATTTTCTGGTCAAGCACTGTGGGTACTGTAGTAGCAATCTTCTGGAATTGGATCTATAATTTCATGTTTTAAATCAATAGAATGTTATTGGGAGTTGGCTGCCATTGCAATAGAGGTGTCTTTGCCCAAAGTAACACTTTGACAATCGCTATTATCTGCCAAAATTCATATGGTGTCATCATTCATTTCGACTAGTGGCGGAGAACATAGGGTCAATCCTTGTTGTCGTAGGGTATAATTCAAATGTATAAATGCTTCCTTGATTTATCAGGGTTGGTCCTCTATTTATTTTGATTGGTGTTGTAAATGGTTGCACCTGTCCTGGAATATTAACATCTTCTATTGCTTGGACTTCAGCAAGGCAACAGTTGAGGTGACCAAAATCTGTTCTCCACATTATCAAGGTCCATTGGGTTGACCCCCAGGCTTAACCAAGCCTTGTTTATAACGGAATCCAAATGAATTTCAAAACAATGGAGGATGTCTCTACTCAGATAATATTCCAGAGGGACATCTCTAATGGTTCAAAACCTATGGTTGATTGTTTTATCACCAATTGAAATGTTTAACATTCACCTACTAGGTAGAATATCTTTTACGTAAGGTGATTCCAGACCACCTTTCCATTTGTTTGTTAAATTAAAAGAGTGATGGACTGATCTTTTTGGAGTCACCGAAACGGCTTAGCTTATGAAACTTCTTCCACTGCTTGGGCAGACTCTGGCAGGCACAGGATCTTTCCCTCCATTTGTCTGAATGTGTGTTTGCCCCTTTATTGAATGTCAGTCAAATTGTGAATATGGTTTTTCTGGACTCTTTTCAGAAGAACTTTGGGTTTCTTTGCGTCTCCCTGAGAGTAGAACCACGAGGTATCCTTTTCCAATGTGTAAGAATATTTGTTGTGGGGATGGACATTCATTTATAGAAGTTGAGACGAGGTCCCTCACCTCTCTGTTCTCCTACTGAATGCATGGTAATAACAGGAACCTGATTGCTCTGAAAATTAAACTCAATCTGGATGGGGTATCGTTTGACCATATGGAAAGTGTAATTCAGGCTGCATATCTGGCACTCCACTCCAGCTTGATGGGATGGTTTATTTGCGTACACAGAACCTTGTTCATACAATCAATCAGAGGGCACAGCCTCTAAAGTAAATTGCTCCCTGAGTAAAGAAGGTGTGCTCTCTGGAGCCGTGACGATCACCAGATTTTTCAGACAGTGTCACCCAATTTTGATCTCCATATCTATAATCCCATTGAAAGAAATATCCTTTCCATCAAAACATTGATGTTTCCCTAGAAGAGGTTTGACAGAGTTTATGACTCCCCCCCTTCTTAGAATAGGTCAAATGTTTGTTTTGAAATCAAGGTCGCCTGTTACCCAGTGTCTACCAAAGCTGACAAATCACACAGACCTAGTTTCTGGAAAGAAACATAGAATCTACCTTCTTTAGACTCTGGTTCACAAAGAAAGTGTGATTTACTGGACAGCTTGTCATGAATTTTCTTTATGTCATTTATTTCTTGAACATGACCTTGGGTTGCCACCGTGTATGAACATCCTTCTTTTAGATCAAGTTCATGTGAATTGGCTTAGGAACCTGTTGGAATTAACATGCACTTGGAAATTAAATATAGAGTAGGTGTATCCCCATTTCCCACAGACTCTTTGCTGTTGTCTCTTTTCAGAGAACAGTCTTCAGAATCCTTTCAGAGAGAGGGTACCTCTACTGTTTCTTTACTTTGGTGTAGCATTTCTCTTTTATCAGACTGCTATTCATGCCTAGGGGTTTCCATGCACTTGTGGTCTTTGTTTGTATCCTTTCTGTTTTAGAGTCTTCTATTTTGATCTACTTTCTTTTGTGGGTGTCACACCATCTCTGAATGTGAAGACTTCATTTGCTCTGCTTTCTGGGTTCTCTTCCCACTCAACAGTGACTACTTAATTTTCATTTTCTTGGAATTTCACTAATATATTTTTTTTTATTTGTATTTGGTTTATTACAAACCTTTAGAAAGTACACACATCCTATAAAGACGTTTGAAACAGAAACATTCATATCCTTAAAACAACAATTCTCAATAACACTACATTCTTAAAAAAGTGCAACATTTTAAAACAGTTTCATTATTGCATATACAAGATAATAAAAGTAGGAACACTCTCTTTATAACTCACTACAGGTATTCACATTTAATAGGTCTAATACCCTATTAAAGAAAGACAAACCAGCATCCTCTAGCCTTCACCATAACAACCCTTATTAGGTGGATCCAATCTCAGCCAATTTAAGAATCCCGATAGTGCTAGGCCAATTGAAGTTGGATGGGCCATTAGACATCTATTCCATATAAACACATGATTAATGCAGTTTACATCTATACATAATTTGCCGAGGTAAGATATTCTCAATGTACAAAGTGCAGTGCAATCAATCAGTAAGTGTCTCAACATTTTGATGGAATTCTTTTTACCACAGAAAAGGCAGTATGGCTCCTCCTCATCAATCATGTTGTGTCGCAGTAATACCTCCTTGGTATATAACAAGTTCGATCTGAAGCACATGTATATGTTTCTATGATGATGATTCAAGAAAAGGTTCAGATAATATATATGCACTGAATCCTCTCTTTTTATGTTCCATAAATAGATGGTCCAGTGACTGGAATTCATGAAATATGTCCACTGTATTTGTACAGCATTGTTTTTACTTTCATCGGATGGGTAACCAAATTGTTAAAAGTACAGCTAATTTCAACCATTATTTTATTGCAATGATTAAACATTTTAGGAAGAACATTGTCCTTATTGCCAATTAATTTTAGATTCTCACATATCTCATTATACAGAGAATCCACATGCAGGAACAACATTTTTGAATACAGACTGAGCAGTCTCCAACTGACCTTAACTTGGAGGGAAGAAGTTTCCAGTTTGAACCGGATGGCTGCTAGGCAGATGGAATTTGGTACCCTCAGTTACATTCTCCAAAGTATTCTGTCTAAGTGACTACACACCCATGTTCCCCATAGTTCCATCCCATATAGCATTTTCAGCATTACATTGCCCTCATAGAACATTAAAAACAGCCTGAGAAAAAAGTGTCCATATTTCCTGTTGACTTTAACCATCTGATGGGATAAAAATGACGCTTTTCGGTCAAACACTGCAATGATCTCCATCCTCTGTGGACGACTTCTAATTGTAAAAGCCAAATATATGACACTCAGCTCCTTGTTCAGCAAAGTTTGATCCAAACGCTGTTTCCGTGTGCATCACTCTATACCTTCAGAGAATTCTAAAATTGGTGTCTTAGTGGAGTTGATTATCAAACCATGATCCATGCAAAGACTTCAAATGCCTTCAAACGGTGCTGAAGACCGATATGCATTCTGTCAAACGGAAGAAAGTAATCCGCGTATGCGATCCATGGTATCTTTAGCAAGCCAATGTTGGGACATATAAAGGCAGCTGAACGTAAATAGTCCTTCACATCTGATACATCTAAGTTAAAAAGGCAGGGAGTCGATACACATCCCTGCATAAAGCCCATCTTAGTATCAATTCTTCAGAACAGGTCCCCATCCTTGTTCAATTTAATTTGTATTCCTGAGGCATCATGTAATCCGATGATCAAATTCAAAGGCCCACCTGGGAGCACCCAATTTGCCAACTTTACCCATAGGCGAGAGAGGTCAACTCTATCAAACACTGCTGATAGGCGGATTCATGCTGCATTAGTCTGACCCTGTGTATGTGCCCATGCTTGTTCCTGAATGGATCTAACTACTAAGCCATTCAGGTTCATCCCGTGACCCTTTCCGAAGCCTGTTCGTAACATCTTCAGCCTCCCTGTAGACTCCACTCATTCATCCAAATGTGTCAATTAAGGGGACACAAAGATTTTACTGTATTCATCCATCAATGCAATTGGTCGATAGTGTTTAGGATCAGTCTGTGCACTCCATTTAATAATTGGCAGAACAAACAATGTACTCCATGATGCAGTAAAATGTTCTGTGGATATGATCTCATTGAACAAAATAGACAAAAGGCAAGACCAAGTTAATGGTTTGGCCTTAAATATACAATTTGTTAGCTTATTGGGCCCTGCTGCCTGGGATTCACTACACCTTTTAACAGAGGGGGCCCATTTCCACAACACTCTCCTTGTTTAACCTCCTTCCAACAGAGGCAAATCACTTCCATTGGTATACAGCTTATCATAATGCATCACCCATTCATTCTCGGAAACAGCGTTAACTTGCTTTGACTGATCACACTCCTGTGCATTCATTACTTCTCAGAATTCACTTGAATCCTTCTTTTTAAGGATTTCGAACATTTGTTCAGCATCATTCCATAGCAGTTTGGCTCTGTGTTACTTTGCAACATTTTTAAAGAGGGTCTACTATTCTCCTGATGTTCAAGAATATGGTCATTCGTGCTTATAGGCCCAGCCCTATGCTCCTTATTATGTCTAGACTCAGCATTGTCAGCTGAGGCCCTCCAGGTATACCTGAAAAAGGCAATGCATCAGAGAAAGAGGTTTTTATCAGACTAGCAAGGACTTGTGTAGTGTATAGTGTATTTTACCGGGTTCTATTTGTGCTGTATTAACTTTTGTATAACTGTAGGGAAATGTTATTTCTGTGTTTTTAAAACTGTTAGGAAATGTCACTGTAAATAATGCTCTTTTAACGGTTATATTGTGGAGTTTAATGGATGTATTAATCCGAATAAACTTTTGAACTGCTAAAATCTTTGTTTCAATTTTCTAATTTTACTCGATTACTTCTCAATCGGAGTATTCCCCCTCTTGATCACTCTGAGAGAGGATCATAACGCTATTACTGCCACATGTACCACTCTGCCCAATCAGGAGTTGAGCAGAAAATGGTAGTTTTACCTCCAGCTTTTTGCTGGGGGTAAAACTCACCATTGTCTGCCCATTTTAGGTGCAATTACTGCTGCCGCTATTAACACCAGTGTTAATAGCGCCCCCCAACCCCATTGGGTCAAATGGACCCCCCCCACAATTCGCCACAACGAGATGCTGTAATGAAAATTGTATTGGGCGGTGTCCTGGTACAATTAGGGCTGGGATACTGCTCGATTTATGATGAGGCCCCAAGTCTCTTACAATGCAAGAGCCAAGTATAAGGCATTGTGTCCTTTTTAACCTGATCAATACATTCTACCCGATCAATATCATAGGAAGATACCACCATGAGATTTGGAGTTCTTGAGAAGATGGTCAACATATTGGCTCTGTTTAAGGAGATGGCTCTTCTGCAGCCACCCCTCCTCTCTCCTTCTCTTCCTTTCCCCTTTTTTCTGCTGACGAGGTTTCAAGACAAGTCCGATCTATGAAAGTCTCGTCAAAACAGGTCCACCCCTGTTCCTCCAAAACTATCAAGGACCACATTGACTCCTTGGCTCCTGCCCTTGCTGACTTCTGCAATCACTCCTTCGCCTCTGGAGTCTTCCCATCCCCTCTCAAGCACTCCCTTGTGCACCCCCTTCTTAAGAAACCCTCATCCGACCCTTCCTGCCCAGCTAACTATCGCCCAATCTCTATCACTCCCTTCCTGGGCAAGCTCCTGGAGAAACTGGCCATCTCCCAGCTTAATCTCCATGCTGAATGTGTTGGTAGTCTTCATGACCATCAGTCTGGCTTCAGAGCTGCCAGAAGCACGGAAACTGCTCTCCTGAACATCCGTGAGGACCTGCTCTGGAACCTTGACTCTAACATTCCATGTGTTCTCATTTTGCTTGATCTCTCTTCTGCCTTTGATACTGTCAACCATACCATCCTGCTCAACCATCTCCGTGATAACCTCGGTATCACTGGTCAGGCTCTGGCGTGGCTGACCTCTTTCCTCTCAAATCGACCCTCCCAGGTCCAACTGGGGTCTTTCCTCTCTGACATCTTCTTCTCTACCTGTTGTGTCCCCCAGGGATTTAACCTCTCTCCCTGGCTGTTCAACCAGTATCTGGCACTTCTCGCCCACCACATCGCCGCTCTCTGCCCCTACTTTCAGTGCTATGCGGATGATACCCTGCTCATTTTCAGGCTACCCTCGGCCTCCTCTTCTCCTTCCCTCATCTCTGACTGTCTTTCTGCTATCCAGGAATGGTGTGCCGCCAACGACCTCTGCCTTAATGCCAGTAAGACTGAGATTCTACTCACCGGCACTCCCACTCCCTCCTTCCCTGCTGCTCTCTGGCCGGCCTCTCTGGGCCCTCTTCCTGCTACTACCTGCAAGGCAAAAAACCTTGGGGTCATCTTCGACTCCACACTCTCCTTCTCTCCTCACATATCCGACGTATCTAAGAAGTCACACTACCAGCTACACCTCCTCAGAGGTATCCTTCCTTTCCTCTCCTTCCATCAGAAGCTCACTGTCTCTAGAGCCCTGGTTCTCTCTAAGCTGGACTACTGTAACAGCCTCTATCTAAATCTGCCCGCCTCTACTCTCCGCCCTTTGCAACTCATCCAGAACAGGACTGCAAGACTTGTCCTTGGCCTCAAGCCCAGGGACCGTATCTCTCCAGGACTGAAATCACTACACTGGCTCCCAGTGACTGCGAGGATCAAGTTCAAAACCCTCTGCATTGTCCACAAGGCCGTCTGGGGCCTTGGGCCAAAATACCTTCAACTCTCTCTTCCTAAATATCTTCCTTCTTGAGCTCTTCGCTCATCCGCCTCCAACTCCCTCAGGGTCAGCCGCTTCTCCAAACAACGAGTTGGGGGCAGATCTCTTTCCACTGCAGGGGCCTCCCTCTGGAACAGCCTTCCTGCCTCCCTGAAACTTGAGGAGAACCACCTCCGGTTCCGGAAGCACCTCAAAACCTTCCTCTTTGCCCCCGCTTTCTCTCCCCCTCTCCCCTGCTAATACTACTGATACTGCACTGAATCTGCAACTGGGCCATTCACCGTTCTCGGCCCAGCCACTCTCCCCTGCACTGCCTCCACGACAACCCCTGCACTACGGGACTGTGTCTGTATCCATACAGCCCCCCTTCCCAGCACTTTTCTGCACTTACCTCGCACTTGCCACCAGCTGGCCCTTGTTATTTATCCTGTATGCTGTATGCTAATAACCCTGTACTGCACTTTCCCCTCTTCCTTTCCCCCATGCACTTTTCCCTTCCCCTCTACCCTTGCACTTGCGCGATCTGAATGACACCTGGCCTAGTAAGATTGTTGTCTGTCTCCCCTTGTTCCCCCCCCCTGCCTCCTCGCACCTTGAAACACTTGTGTATAGGCGCGTTACAAATGCCTTATCATATCATATCATATCATATCGTAGTTCATTTTCCTTACAAACTAATCATTAGCACACTATATTTTGCGGGTACCAGGAATGGATTTTTGTTTTTGGATATTAACATAGGTTTTGACTTTGTTTTACTCTCCTTCATCTTACTCTCCTTTTTATTATGGAATTGCATGTTGTTATCTGTGCTACAGGCACATCTCAGACCAGTGTACCGGATCTCCAAGTCCCCCCCACATACATTTGTTTTTTCTGCCAGTCACCTGTTCCCACATTCTGACCAACATTGACAAGTTGACTCAGGGCAACCCTAGTATGAACTTTTTTCCAGAAAACACCACACCACTCCCACATGATCTGTTCCCATTCTCAGCCAATAAAGTTTCTTAAATAAGGCAGTGTGTAAGGATAACTCACTACCCCCTGGGAATTGAGCATCCCCCATTCCACCACCATTACGGAGAGTGAAACCCACACACTTCTCTTGGCTTGTGACCGTCTCCTTTTCCCTTTGCAGGATTTCCAATCGGTCCATCAAATGAGTGAAGTACATATTCACCCCTTCTGTCTGAACTGCAGGGTTAACGACTACTCAGACCCTCTTACTATGTGACACATCTTCCTCTGAGACGACAGTCCCATTCTCTGCCCCAGACTCACTATCTGCTCCACTATCCATGCTCAACTCCAGCTGGTCAATGGGAGCCTTCTCATGTCCACTCCTCCCTCTCGGTGTACGGTTAAATGATTTGGGTAGCGTCAAACTTGTTAGGTATTTGCAGCAGGATTTCCCTTTGAATCTCTACTTAACTTTTTGTTTTTTACTTTTTGGCTTGTTTTCCTCCCCCAATATTTTCGTGCATGTGTTTGGTACCGCAGAGCTGCCCTCCTGGGGATCATCCTCAGTAAACATAACTATCCCAGTTATTTCCACATCTTGATCAATTATTTGCACATTATATCTGTGTACTACTTTGCTCACTTCAGCATTTATTATTTTTTTCTTTTCTTTCTGCCGTGTTTCTTCCACTGACAATACACAAAGATGTCCTGACAGTAAAGTGGTTTATAACCGGAAATGAATTCCTATTATTTACTCAATGTCGTTGAAGTGGTATATATCGGACATACATTGTAAAAATCAAAATCTAGGATAAGAAGAATACCATATTTCTAAACGTATTATTAATAATCACCTTGCACATGGCAAGCACCAATTTATTATGCATTGATTCATGCACATATACAGCACCTAGTAATACATTTTAAACATACAGGAACAAATTATCACGGTGCGTTCAGAGCACAAGTGCCATTATTAGCACAGTATTCAATTATACGGCTATGGTCAAACAATATACATCACATTTTCACATGCACATATACCAGAATCAGAACAAAATAAATAAATAAACAATAGGTTTTTTTTATCATTACACGTATTAATGATCAATGACTGAAGTCGAGATTCTGTGCAGAGACCTAGATCTGAAAGGTAGCATAACATGAGCAAAGCAGTACTTCTCTCTCTAACTAAACACCACAGATTCTATGGCACTTCCAGTGTTGCCTCACGGACTACTTCATGGGCTATGGGGTCTTCCCACTGAATTCATCATTTAATTTCCCTCTTCACTGCCTCCAGAAAAGTTATTCTCAGTTGGCAAGATCACCCCCGTGATTTCGACTTCTTTATCGCTTATTTCATTGCTCTTGGGAGAGCCACCGTCGTAGTGGCTTGGGATAGAACTGTTGGGGTTAGATGCACACACATGAGGGTTCTGACAGCATTTGTCCCCAAGCAATTCAATGTTTAGCTTGATTTCACACAATAACAGGGTGTGTGTGAGCTTTTACTTTGTCAAATAGATAATCATATAACTCGATGAAGGAGCGCAGCAACAAGTTGAAAGCTGAGATAGTGGGGGAGGTGAGCCTACTATGCTCATCCACCTCTCTCAGCATATGATGCCTGAACCCCCACCCGCATTTCCTGTTCCTCAGAGGACGTATTGCACAGCAGGTCAATTAACTGTGTGGGAGCCCAGGCCTCCCCCTCCACTGATTGTTGGTCTTGGTCTCCAGTGGAATCCTCCATCTTCACCTCCCTGCCCCCCCGACATGGAGGCCTGCCCTGATCCCGAAACATCCTTTCCGCATACTCTGCATGCCATTGTCACTAATATGGGAACAATCCAGTCGAGCTATAGTGCAGACCGCATTAACAGATTGAATTTCTATGCTTGTTCCTGATTTGCTGCATTCACTGCTGTTTTCATTGTTAGTTTGTCTGACAAAACCCCAGGGGCCAAGTCTGTTCTTCCATGGCTTCCACCTGCTGTATTAGAGTCACCTGAATTCTGTAGCAACTCAATAACCAGTGCTTCTTTCGTAATACCACACGCCCTCAGTTGACACACAGGTGGCACCACCCCTTGGTCAGAGCAGACACAATATTAAGTGTGGGGATGGTTTGACTTCTTAAAGCGTGCATTGAGTGACCCACCATTAGTCCAACCATGCTAGCAAAGTGCTCAACTGTAATACCCCCTGAGCACTTGCCTTCCACATAGAACACTTCATATGAGACAGTTCTGCAGCCCCACTCCAAATCTGCAGCCCTTGCCGTGCCGATGTTCCCAGGCAGAGCCTTGAAGGGCCACAAAAGGGGGGGAATAAAAGTCAAAATTAACAGTAGGGTGATTGTCCAGCAAGTCCACCATTGCTCATTTCACTCAATTACTAGTGCAATTCACTATTGCAAGTTATAGCCTGGCATCTACAATGAGACAAATCTGAGAAATCTCACAGACAGTCTTGCGGGCAGGGATGACAGAGTACAAACAGACAAGAATTAGGTTTCAAACGCTCACCCGAAGGTCCTTAGAAACATATTCGCCTGTGCTGCTGTTTCACAAGAATGAGGCTACCAGGCCACAGCTCATCAGCAGTCCCCAGTGGACTACACCTGACCACTCTCACAGCGCCTCTCCACCTTGGCAGCCCCTGTGACAAACAATGACACCAATACAGCAGTAGTGCCAGTGCCCTGCTCCAAGGGACCTCATATTCTATACGTGCCCCCGCAGTCACTGGAGAGGACAGGTGCAAGGGGGATGGAATTGCTGCCCGACACCCACAGCACACCCCAAAACAGCAACTCTCTGACTCCAACTTACTGCTGATATACCACTGACACTTGTGATATTTCACTTGTATACTTCCAAGTAACTGGACAGATTTCTCTACCCATTTGATCACTCTGGATTTGCTTATCAAGGCAAGTATTTCCAGAGAGAAACATAGACGGATATGCACAAATGATGCTCTCAACCACTGTAGCATGAAGGTGAGGCAAACACATGCAACCCCCCACACATTTCTCCCCACTTTCTAGAAAACAATCTCAGGGTCTTCAGACCCACCTCTTACAAAGAAAGAATTGCTAAACTTTCTATCACCCACAACGCCCCCAAGTGTGCTTTCGAAAGACATTGCTGTTGAGGCTCTAGAACCCATTGCTTAAGATGCTGCATTATAAAACTGAAAAAGTGTGCAGGACAAATCACCGTGAATCCATTCACCCTGAATACTCTTTCGGCTTCACTTAGACGTACTCCCACACCAAAGGAACGTTGTTAACAAATCATTGAACCAAGACCACTGGAGACGAAGAAGACCAGTCTTCAGGGCCTGAAAAAAGTGTGTACATTTGTGTAACATTATCATTTTGAATAGGCCCACCCTTTCTACTACTACAAGAGGAATACATCATCAGCTTTCAGGAAATTCATCTTAAATCTCTCTTATCCAATAATTTCAATATTGGCAACAACATCAATTCCAAGGTCTGCAACTGAATTGGCAGTTTAACTCAGAGTATTAACAAGCAAGTTATGTTTTTAGTAGCTCGCGCCCTATACCCAGATTCAAGGGATCATTACACCAACTGCAGAGTTTGATGCTTCAGTTCAATAAACAACTATGTCATCAGCCGAAAGAGAAACATCCATTTCACCCCCACCTGGCAGAGTGAAAGGTTTGATTCCAGCATCCAGTTGAAAAATATGGCCAAACAGCACCACATACAATGAATGAAAGTGGAGGTGATAGGGCATCGCTGCTGAAAGTCTCATGTTACAGAAAATGAGCCTGTCTGCTGTCCATGTATGATGGTCATTGCCAAAAGACCTTGTTAAGACTCCCGAATGGGCATGACCAAAGTGCCAGAAAACTGCATATGGTACATAACTCCTCTGATAAAATCCTACTCTACTAACAGTGCACGAGAGAAGGGTGTCCATCTGGGATGCAATATCAAAGAAAATTAACATGGCCAATGACCAGAGGGCCTGCATTGACAAGTGTACTTTGCTATATTGTTGGTAATTGACGTATTGGCCCTGTTTAATAGAGTGGTTGGTCTATAGAATGAAACCAACCAACGGTTATTTCCCTTCTGGGGAAAACACCAATATTGGCTTGGCGCCTGGATGGAGGAAACATTCCCGACCCTTATTCTTGTGAAAATATCCCACAATTCTGAGCCCGAACTCCTGTACAGTTCCACCACCAGGCTATTTTTGTCCAAATTCCAGTGGAAGAAGAACTATCACATGCTTGCATCTATCAATGACTCATTGCTTCTAATTGTGTGACCTTCTATTTATAGTAATAGCTGAGCTCTCAAGTAATCCTTTCTTTGTAATTAAACTAATGATCCATTGCTTTGACACATTTAGGAATATGTCTCGTGTTTTTTGCATGAATTATTATTCTTATAAATACGTGATACGTGTTGAGTGGAAAATAGTTGGGCAGGAATAATGTACTTTTACAATCACCCCAGCCAGCATTTGCCATCTACTTTTGTTCTACATTTTTGGTACACAATATGTTATAGCACTCGTTTCACTTATTTCTCATTGTTTCATGACATAGGCTCTGTCAGGGTTTCAGCAGCAACCTTTGGACATTTCAGATGTGTCTTTTTTGTATCTGATTCAGATGGAGTCTGCGGATGCATGCATTGTGCTGGCTGACAAATATAGCTCTTCCCCGGATGAGGAAGACAAAGCTAACGTAATGAGGTAAGGGTGTCAAACCACTCACCTGAACCTAATCAAATTAACCAACATTAAGGCATCATGGGCATTGAAGAGAAAAACCTATGCTTGTCTACTGGATTTTAGGCATTGAATGTAAGGTTGATTTATGTCAATGCAGCTGGTTGCTAATTGCAAAGAGCCTGAATAAGAAACCAAACATGAATTTGAGCCACTATCTCTGGAAATCTTTTTAACAACTAAACATTAGAAGACAAAATGGTGCGTCCTTTCCTCCATGTGTGTCTGTGTTTTGAAAAAATGCATTCACGCAAAGATTGTGCTAAAGAAAGCAAAGAACACCACTGTACTTCCTTCTTGTCGTATCATAATCCTATAGTGGGTTAGGATGATATGATATCATTTGATATGACATTTATAAAGAGCCTATACACAAGTGTTTCAAGGTGCAGCGATATAAGGGAGGGGGAACAGAGGGAAGACAGAGACAACGATCTTACTAGGCCAGATGTCATTGAGATAGCACAAGTGAAGGGGAAGAGGGAAGGGGACAGTGCAGTACATGGGATCGACAGTAAAAACATAAAGAGAATAATTAAGCAATTAATAAAAAAGTGATGCCAGCTGGTGGCAAGTGCAGGGGAAGTGCAGGCATCAGGTGTCAAGTGCTGGTAGGGGACAGTAGGGATACAGAAAACAGTCCCCAGGTGAGGGGAGGTTGCCAGGGAAGTACTGCAGGTGAGCAACTGGCGGCGGAGGGGACCTCGGCCCGAGATCAGAGGGTATCCAGGTAACCATTGTAGTTTCAGCCATGTGTTGAGCAGGGGAGTTGAAGAGAGAAAGCAGAAGCAAAGAGGAAGGTGTTGCGGTGGTTCCAGAACCAGAGATGGTTCGGCTAAGGCACTACAGCTTGCAGGATGAAAGCGTGAGCAATTGTGTTATGTGCAGAATAGGCAGTGAACTATCTAAACAGATCCAAAGTTTATTTACTTGGACTATACTTGATCTGGAATATCCTCTGGATTTGGATACACGAGGGACAACTATGGAATACTTATCTGAAGATTATAATTGGCGATTAGATGTACATCATTTTAGATGTTTCTTTAGATAAATGGGGCATTTCCATATATTGCTCTGTTGGCAATTGTAAGCTGTTTAAATACATTTTGGATTGTGTAGAAAGTTAGTGAAGAGTTTTGAGAGCTGGGGAAATGTGGACATGTTTGGGGAGGTTCATGACTGTCCGAGCCACAGTGTTTTGAAGTAACTTTAAAGAATGCATAGATGATTCATTAGCTTCTGCAAAGAGAGCATTGCAAACACCGAAGGTTGCTCCCACATTGGCACTAGCAATGGTCACATAGTGGTGCTCCAATAGTGAAGGTCTCATCTGCCTTAATAGCATAAGATGAACATTGGTTTATCGCATAATATGAGGAACCTGTGAAGACATGGAGAGCTCAGAATCAAGGAGGACTCCAGGGGTCTTGACAGCTTTTGCAGGTTTAATCGTGTGTCCGCCTAAGCTGAATTCTGGATAGAATTCCAATATTTGGCATAGGTTTGAGCTGGGCTGACAATCATGATCAATCAATGGTGAAAGATACATTTGGCTGCCTAGGGAAATGGACAAAGGAACTTGCCATATTCCCCAACTAAGACACAATCAGATGTCCATCATCCTCAAGGGTCAACGAAAAAGACACGATAGAGGAGACTAGGCACAGGGCACTTGGTTTATCAGTTCACAAATCTCTCACACTTGCCTGGAAGAAGAAAGATGGAAGCTGAGGAGGAAGTGCTCTAGGGTTCTGACTGTCCTGGGGAGCATGATCAGGAAATATGTTTGTGTGAAGGCCATTAACATTAGAGCAATTGAATGGTGCAACCAGGAGGGTGGACGTTTGAATAGTCAGTTTGAATCCGAGCTACAAGGGGGGCACTTTGAAACTTCCTTTATCCAGATGTTCTGCAAAAGACCATTTCATGACAAAAGGAAGAGGACAAGGGTGAGGAGGGAGGAGACCCTTGAAACATACCACTATGGACCTTACAATACAGAGCTTCTTCTAATATGTACAATTGCATCGTCCTTGCATCTTGAGGTGGCCTGCACCAGTTTATGGTCTTTCCATGGAAAATTTTACAACAAATTTAAAATGCATCGAAAGTTTTCCAATGAAAACCTTTCCATCAAATGCATATTTTTGTTTTTTTTTGGGGGTCCCATGTTTTTTTTTTGGGGTCCCACCCTCCCGTTGGGGGTCCCACCCTCCCCCCACAAAACCCGGTTTTCTAGCCTTAAAAACCCACCACGAAAAAAATTAACTGTTTACCCAACACATATATGCATTCAATGTAAACATTTTCAATGCAAAACATTTGATGGAAAAGCTTTTGTTGGAAACTTTTTCAATGGAAAGTCTGGATACCGCCTGCACCCTGGGCTTAAGGGGAATCATTTCTAGCCACTGCCATTCAAAATAGGTCAAATGTATCAAGGTGTATACGGACAACTGACACTGGGTTACACTGATCTTTGTACCTTTTACTTAGGGCACAAAATAGTCCCTCCTGCTCAAAAATGTTAACCACGATCTAAAAGCTAAGAAAGTGAAAAGCTGGACCAAACTAGAGCCATCTAGACATCAGTTGGGTGCGGGCGAGTGAAATGAGAAACCACATTATTTAACAGAAAGTTGAAGATCAGGGAATGTGCAAGCTGCACTGCAGTACACAATTACAGCGGTAATAATAATTCTGGTGCTGTAAGCCTTACCAACAGTGGGATTTGTGTTGTTTTTGCGGTCCATTCAAAGCAAAACTAACCACGCATTGTGTGGTGCAAAGCTGTGTGCCTTACTCTCATGAATGACACTGCTAAAATATGATTACTGTATTGTAGACTGTATTACAACAACAACAAAAAACACTAAAGACTAGACACAGAATATTTTACTTATTGAACAATAATACACACTGCTTTTTTCTAAATATGCATTTCTGTTATTACCCTTTTGATCTGATCCTAGGGTACTGTCTGTGAAGAACCGTTTTCCAAGAACCAGGGTCATCATACAAATGTGCCAGGCACACAACAAGGTATGCCTACATATTTCACATGTTGTCTTTAAATTGTGACATTGTCTCTCTTTACTTCCATGGCCACTCAGACATCTTGGTTCATATGGAATATGTTAGTTGATAAGGGCCATCTTTACGTGTACAAAATGTTCAGCTCAATAAGCCAAGCCGGAAACGAATACCATGTTAATACATGTTTTCTAGCGTGATGTTGGCTCTATGCCAGGCATCATAGAACTTATTAGAGGATCTTATCCTTTGGTTCTCTCTGCAAACATCAAGCCCCACAGATGCCACCTGATTTAACTTAGATCCTATGCGTTGTCCTGTGTATATTTTTGCTTTGACTTTGTTATGTTAAAAGAAGCCATTCATTTTTTTTGTGTGTGCGTTTTTTTTAAAGGGCACACCTTTTTGGGAAAAATCACTGCACGAATCACATTCTGACAAAAATACTGCCCAGGAGGAAAAGAGCTATTACAGTAAGGCAATTTCGCTCAACCTCAATAGTACTGAATGTCTCTGGGCAGTAATCTAAGGCAGGTACAAAAAGTACAACTGAGAGAACACATATGCCACTGACATATTTTCCATCCAGACATGGTGTGACCTACGACTAGTGGTGAAAGAAATACAGATCACAGGTTATGTGTGAATTGCAGGGTATCTAACACCCTGTAGCAAAACATTTCTCTGGATTCAAGCGAGCTTTTAGTGACAATATGAAGGCCTTACTGCAAAAAGCAGTAGCTGCTGATTCTGGATTTGGACCTTTTTAAGACTGTGTAAGCAATGGTGCAGTTTTACATTGTAATGTCCACCATTGCGCACAGTATATCTAGTAGTCATGGCGATTGCAGTGCTAATGAAAATACAGACAGTGGTAATATATGTGCAGTTGCAGTAATTTATCATAGATTATTTAGCAATATTTTAATGTGTCTTCTGTTTTTTTTTATTTTATTTTTTTATTTTACTCCAGATCTATTAATACCAACATTTCTGTGCTGACAATCAACATTTCAGGATCTGTGTCCCTCCTATAACAAAAAAAGAAAAATGTGTTTGTAAAGTAAGCTAAAAACTAAGGCATGGGATTTCTGGGTCAACATGGAAGAAAGACAACTATGTACATGATACGTGGAAAGATAACTCTTTTTTAATAGCTTTACGTCATAAAAACCTTTGGCATGAATTCAATTTAAAAATTATACAAAAAAGAATGAAGTCAAAACACATATTAAACCGTGGAGTAAAACAGAACAAGCCCTGGAGCCCTACAAAAAATAGTGTTGCATCCTCATCCAATATCACTTTTATGAGGAGAGCATGCTTGCAGGCTCTTTATTAAAAACAGTTCCCATATATCTCTGCCTCATTAACCAAGCTCGATGCACATACTGTGCTGATGTAAAAACAACTTTCCTATCCACTGAACACATTAATAAATGCATAGCTTCCTTAATACAACAAACCCCTTGCGCATTAAATAATGGTTTCAAATACAATCTCCTTAGGTCCAAAGTGACAGGACAAATTAGCATGTAATTTATTCATGTTTCATTAGCAAAACCACACAGTGGGCATGGACCTAATCCCAAGGTTGACATTGAGCGTGCATTACATGCTGTACGCAATATCCCCAGCCTCATTCGTACATACAAAGAGCGCTCATAATGGGGGTAGATTCAATGCAGGAGGCTCAGTGAGTATCCCATCATTTCACTGCACACAGACTCTGGAGCATTATTCAAGGAGGCCAATCCCACTAGCAGCTTTTCCAGGGCTTTCCTCCTTGCATTTGCTTTAAGATCTATTTTTGAAGAATGATTGCAGTTTAGGGGATTATCCCAGAGAGATCTTGCATCCCACATATATAATAAATGTTTTACATGGGCCAGCCAACAGCAGCTCTTTGCCCCCTCCAGAAGTAGAACATTTGTCAAAGACTCCCGGTATGTTGACAATCCTGGCGAAGACCAGACTCTAACCCAATAGAGCACATGTTTGAGGACAATTTGGTCGGCTATGGGAAAAACACTGAGGAGCAATAGCACCAGGGAGTCAGAGCACTTATGGGCAACAAAAGTAACTTTTTTCAGAAATGTATTCTTGATACTTTACAATGTGCCCGGTTCAGAGTGACCCCACAGCTCTGACCCATAAAGGACAACTGGCAAAGCCTGCTTATCATATAGTTCCAGAGCTGGGGGAATTCTCCACTACCATGACTGGAAAAAAAAGTGTATTCCACCACTATACTTATCCAGACAATGGCTTAGCCTTCGTATGTTGGTCATACCAATCCCCTGATTCATGGAACCTAATTCCCAAGTAATCAAAAAATGTGACTTGTTCCAGCTTTATACCATGTGCCATTATTCTCAGAGGAATATTCTTTGCAGAGGAAGGTTTTAAGGCCAACATTTTCTGCATTCAGTTCCAGACCCAGCCAGCAATGCCTGATGTCCCCTTGAGAGATGTGGCCAAGATGACCTCATCATCAGTTTAGAAGAGGGTAGGCAATTTCTTATTCGCAATTCTGGGGGCATCAAAAGGGTCCCTTTCTAATGCATCTATGATGATGTGTATGTAAAGTAGCAAGAGGAGGGGTGCCAAGACGCAACCAGGTGCACCCCTCTATTCATCGTAAATGGCCTCGATTGCCCCCCCTCCCAATTTCATAGCAGACTGATGCCTCCGTTTTTGAGTATAATCATTTTATGGAATCAACCAATGGGGTGGGAATGTTAATCGAATTTAACACCTGCCAAAGGGTAGTTCTTGAGACTGTGT
This sequence comes from Ambystoma mexicanum, assembly GCF_040938575.1. Lineage (NCBI taxonomy): Eukaryota > Metazoa > Chordata > Amphibia > Caudata > Ambystomatidae > Ambystoma > Ambystoma mexicanum. The sequence goes on from NC_090932.1 coordinate 405,030,053, forward strand.
CAAAGACTGATTTTAAATTAAGAAAAATGGCAAATAGCCTGGTTTTTGTAAAAAACAATATATCTTTTTGTATTAGTAAAAACAGGATGAAGCAATGATCCACAGTACCTCTACTGGCACAGCAACCTTTTGCACTCCTGTAATAATACCATCTTAATTTACCCGATTTTATAATCTGGTATGGATTATTCTACCACATGTTTTGCCGACACAGTCTCGTAGTGAAATCAAGTGATAATTTGCTGGGAGGCCCCTGCCCCCTTTTTTGTAAATGGGGATTATAGTTGCATCCCTCCAAGTTTTAGTGATTTCTCCTCAGCAAATATCAGCATTGAAAACCTTGTTCAGGATTAGGGTCCAGATTAAAATGTAATTTTTAGAAAAAATCCACTGGTATCATATCAGGGCAGGCTGCTTTGCCCGACTTTTGAGAAATCAGACCATTTTTAACCTCATCAATTGTAATAAGCCAGGTCCTTTTTGGAATCGGGTCATTTTTTTTTCACGTTCCCTGCTAATGGATCTGGGCTTGAGTGCAGTCTGGAAAAATGTCCCCACCATTCGTCTGCAGAGATATGACATTGAAGAGCCTGCTGGTGGTCCGACTCCCTTGGTGTTACCAATCTCCAGAAGCCGGCTCTGCCTCCCTGCGCCAATGCCATATGCAGGTCTGCCCATGTTGATTTAGCATGCTTGTTTTTTTTCAAATTAGTATTAGGGCCTTAATTTTGCCCTAACGTCACGGAGCCAGTATTTGTCCCGAGCTGTATCAGCTCTTTTACATAAAACAATGGCTTTCATTGCACTTTTACAGTCCCTGTCATACCAAGCATTTAGCACCATGGTCTTCTTTTTCGGGCGCCCTGGTGCATATGTTAGAAAGCGGATCAGTTTCCTGCTTATTAGTTTGAATTCTGCAATAATCATTCTATTAGACAGACCGTTACTGCAGAAGTTATTTTTAATGGAAGCATACACCTTTGACTTTATTTCTCTTTTTATCCATTTAGCCCATTTCATGTTTTTTCTTGCAGTGGCCACAGTAGTCACAGTTTGGCTCCTGGCCATACCTTGCTTCAGGGATGGATTTGAGGCCCGTGCTCGTAATTGGAGCACGAGAGGATAGTGATCACTCTCGCCTCTTTCTACCACTTCAAACCCCAGGACCTTAGATAAGCTAGTGCCTGTGATGAAAATGTAGTCTATTCATAATGAGCCATTATAACCACTAAATGTTAGTTTTACTGGCTGGTCGCCTGGTGTTCTGCCATTGCAAGCTCTGAGGTTCAAGTTAGCAACAATGCAAGTATATTTCATCGCCTGTCTATGAACCCTTTCCGGTAGATCAGCCTTAAGGGTTGCGGTTGTCCAAGCTGCAGCTTGATTGTCCGAAAGATCTACAGTTTCTTTCAGGGGTTCTAGCTGGAAACTCATGTCTCTGGCGACTATGTTGAATTCACTCTGGAGGATCAGGGGGTAGCTTGAGCCGATCTGCTCCTGGAGTTTCGACATGGCTCCCCTATCAAAATCCACATTGGGTCTGTTGTAAAAATTAACTAACAAGAAGCAATCTGCCCTTTTGTTACCACCGAGAGCAGCTGCAGATCTGCTGAGTGGGACTCTAAGCTAGCCAATCTGCAAGCCCTCCGATGGCCTACCCCTCGTACCCCAATTGCTGGGATTGTATAGTTTACATAGCCTTAACAATTAACTGGTGGTACAGACCATGTCTTATGGAAAAGCAGCACCTTATGTTCTCTGGCAAAATTACACCAGTCCGGGTCAGATATGATTCTATTAAGGCCTGCTATATTCCAGGAGATAACCTTCAGCGAGTATACAATCGATTCAGCATCACCTTGCTGATTCGGCCAGGCAGCCTGCTCCAAATTGCTCATAACAGAACCCCAGCCATATTCTGCATATCCAGGCTTGCTCCCCCTCCCATTATCATTGTGGCACACCGTCAGTTTAAACCCCAGCTCAATCAGTGCAGGTGAGCAAGCAAAGAGTAGGGATGCGATAGAAGATGAAGCCAGTTTAACAAGTGCCCAGTTTGTGGAGCTGTCCCACTTTGGTAGTTCCACACATAGCAAGTCACTACTTTTAATTGACGAAAACCATGGGATGTCTTTCCAAATTGGTAATAATGTAGACTGGTTTAGGAAGTGACTAGCAGCCGTTGGGGACAGTTCTTCCAATTTGCCCAGTTGACCAAGGGACATTAGTGGTCTCAAGTAATAAAAAGGTTTTAAACAGTGGATTGAACGCTCTTTATTGTTCTCAATTTCCACGTGCTTTGTTATTGGTAAGCCAGGTATGCTATTAGGGTTGTGAATAATGGCTCTGTGAGTGGTATTCATGGTACTAGTTTCAGTTGTATTGTTAAATCGCCCACTTCTTTGCATCTGACCTAATTGCTTCTCAACCACAGCCTCAGCATTGCTCTTTAACCATGTGTCAAAAGGACCCCTGAGTTCAGCCTGTCTTGTGATCTCATTGTCCAAATCTTTAGAGAAGACTCTTTGTGTATGTACGTCTTGTGAGCTATAAAGCTCCCTGTGGTTTGCAATAATAACTTCTAAGTAACCACATTTTTTGTGTAGAAGGATACCTACAAGAGCTGACTCATTTTGACTGGCACTACAATAATATGCAATAATATTAATAGGAAGTCTACATTTGGCTACACCTATGGTAAAAGATTCTAGAATATAGTCTTTCATCTATTTTGACATAGAAGAAAGATGTTCATGTCCTTTCAACATGCCAAGAAAGCAGAGCCAATGTTGTTGTTTCTACTATATATATTGTGCAAGATTTAAAATAAAATGCTGCAGTCCAACCCACATGCTTTTACATATATTCACACATGTTAATCATTACTGCAGATGTCTGACCTCTCCCTTCAACCCCACCCATTAAAAGAAAGACAATGTTCACTACAAAGAATACCCCCGCCATATGAGTTGAAAAATGAGGGTGCCCAAACTGACTCAGATGTATCTCAAATCTTCATAAATATTCCAGGGCACTAATGAATATTCCTGGCCCAATTCGCAAGGTATTCCCATTGAACAAGTTATAGGTATTTGTCTTAAGGGTGAATCAGAATTGTGATTCCATGTAGGGCACTGTAAAGGCTGGGAGACAACATTCCAACACTGAACACAACACCAAAGAGAATAAGGTATGTTAGACTTGTTTTGAAGTTGTTTGAAGCTGTGGTGTACAGGCTCACTGCTCCATCTGCAGTGCAGCGAGCCCCTAATATTTAGTTGCCACTTGATTGGCTTAAGTGTTTATATAGTATGTGAATTGCTAGTGGGAATATTAAGACGTCCTCACAACCTTTGGCTGGTTGCTGGACCCTCACATTGTCTGTTTGTCCATTGGTTTACATTCTTTAAATGAATTGCCATAACACTCCTTGCTTTGTCCAGGGATGATAGAGATCAAGGAAAAGGCAATTTCTACAGTCAAACTCTGAATGGTAATTTCAAACAACAGAAATTGGTAATACAAAAATACAATATGAGCTCCGTGTTAGAGAAAGCTGTCAACTGCCCTCTGCCTGCTGTAGCCATTTCAAATGGTGCTCCTCGTACAACAATTACACTCACACCACTAGGTTATAAAACACACACACAGGGTAGTACTATTTTTGGAGAACGTAAGTTTGTTCAATTGTTTAACAAGCTTCCAGGTTGTATTAAAAACAAGTGACACTGTTCACCAAAAATCAGTATAAAGTGAATCAAGATGGAATTGTATATTTCTCATTGTGCAAATTGTATGCTTAACTTACAAATTGTTCACAAGATATGACAAAGTCAGCACCATTGTGTCAGAGACCCCCATTGTGTATTAATCAGAGCTCTTTGCGTCTGCCATGTTATTGAGCGGCTCTTGGATCCTTTCCCTGATAATCCTTTTGCTTCTCTTTCCAAGAGACCTTCATGCGTGATCACTGCTACCTCTTTGTCCTATCACATTGCTTAATTGTCCCAATCCCTCATCTGACGCTAATATGATATCACACCTTATGTATGTTTCATTTGTGTGAAATTGAATTTAACAATATATATATATATATATATAACACGTGTAGTTGGCATCTGTATTTAAGATCCTGTGGATTCAAAACTGGTTTGTCAGAGGGAGTCAAATGCTTTTGTCATGTTGCACAACCACCAGCTCCCATTTACGGGATTAAATGCTGAATTAACTTTCTTGTTTTTTCACTATTCCAGAAGAATTTTATTGAGAAAAAAGAAAGTAAACAGATGTACAGGTCTGCAGGCCACATTATTGTAATGGCTTTATTCCAAGTGTGCCTGTCTGTTAATAATGCTGAACAAAATTCAGGTAATCCCGGATATGGCCTTTCTACTGGACCGGCACACTCTGAGTATGCAGTGAACTACCGACAGGCCTGACCTGAGTTCAGGCCCCTAGAAGCAAAGAATTTTTCCCAATCGCTGGCACTGGTCCCAACCATGCCTGTGATTTGAGTACTATTGGACTCCATGGAATGGAAACTTCCCATCATTGCTGGCATCCGTAATATATCCATAACAATGGGATATCGGGCGCCAGTAACGTTAAGGTGAGTTTGACTGTAATCCGCTGGTACTACTGGCTGGTTACCTGCAAACTCATACTGTGGCCCATTGTGTAATTTTTGCATTTAATGTTAGTTTCCTTTAACAATTCACTGTCACCTAATAATTGCACCTCTGCAAGTCTGTGTTGCTCATGTGATCAGGTGTACTACCCTGTGGTATGATGATGACCATTTCCCAGTTTCCATCCCCTTTTCACTCAGTTGGTGTTAATTCTTCCACTGTGCCCATACCTTTTATAGGTATTTACAGGTCGGCTGGTTTTGTACACCATATTGTACCACAGCATCACCCTCACCATTCCCATCATTCAATTCAATATCGAGGGTGAGGTGTCTATACTGCAGCGACACCCCTTTTGGCAAAGACAACCGCTATATTCAGAAATAATTTGACATTCATGATCACTTCAGATTCATGCAATATCTCAAATAAAACATGTATTTTGATTGACCCAACTTTAACTTGTGAGAGCTTTCTGCAAATTCCATCGCAAAAGTGATTGGTTTCACTGTATCTCCACATAGTGTGGAAAAAGACCTCTCTGTCCGTCTTACATCTCAGGCAGATCAGTTCATCTTTGCTGCTCTCCATCTTGAAGAGCCCCTGTTTGGAATAGTAGAATCTATGCAAATACTTGTCTTAGACTCAGAATTATCTTTCACTAGTTTCCCCAACTGTAGAAGCCAGTCATCGCTGGATATTCCCCAACGTCACTAGGACAGTGTTACCTCAGTTGCTGCCATGCAATAGTTTGAAAGGGTGCCAAAGCCTTGTATTGGGTAAAGGTTGGTTAGCTGGATTTTTTTCAACTTGTGTTCTTAATGTGTGCCATAATTGTAAATACTTCTAGAAATCTCTTCTACCTAACACAAATTCTTCCATCAAGACATGGAACATTTTAAGCTCCAGTTGGCCATGATATTACCAATCATCCTGATACCATTGTCTTTCCATTCTTTAAGTCTCACCAGCCAGGTTTCTTCCTTTAGTGCTCCATGTGAGTGTCTCTACTCTGTTTACTTTTCCATCCTAAGCTTGTTGTTGCCTCCCAACGCTTGAGATATGTTCACGGATTTTTACCCATCATACTTCCATATATCATCCTATATAGTCCTTCCTCACCCAATCCCTTCTCCTCTCATGTGCATCTAGCAAATAGGATGCCCAATAGTGAATTGCAGGTTATTGAGTCCAATGTCATCCCTCCAGTCCAGGTTGTATAGCTTGCTAATCAAAAAATGACCAGTTTTCTCTCAACCCAAAGTAGCTTTCTGTTTAAAGTTTCAATGTGCTTACATTCCCCCCACTTTCAGAGCATCCAATAACTTCTGGACAACATAGATACATCTAATGAATGAAAGCATATTGTACCAGGTCACCCTATCAATTAGTGTCAAGTGAAGTTTTTTGTTTTTTCCACTGGGCCATATCGGAAGAAAACTTGTTAATGAATGGTTTAAAATAGTTTTCACAAAAGGTCTTTTCGTCCAGTCTGTAACCTCAAATATTTAAGGAAATGGTACTTTAGCCTGAGAGAGACCCAAAATTATGGCTTCTTCCCCTCCATTCATGGGAAACTGTGAATTCCCCCATTTGATTCTTAGATTGGCATGCCATCCAAATTCTTTGCTCATATACGTGGCCCTCAGATATGAGATCTCCCGAGTGCACAAATATACTAAGAGGTTTTTAGTAAATACAAATATATATATTCTTCTATACCCCATGGCCCAGAGACACCAGAATCAGGTGTCACGATATTCACTCCGCCAGAGGCTGTATGACCACTCCAAGGAGGAGATGGCACCGCAGATATTACTGTCCAATAAGTTTTGTCAATTTGAATATACTGCAAGCCACACCATTGTCTCATGCCCTAGCCAGGGAACCCGTGTAGAGAATCCTTAACCCTCCCCAAATAATGTGGCCCAAAACCATCCACGTCAGGAGTTTAAACATGAAGCTTAATAACACTGTATTTTAATGATCTCATACTACAGGTTTCTGACACTTTTGCACACTCAGTTTTGTTAAGATTTAAACTCAACTAACGCTCCCAGCAAGGTCCAAGGTATCTTTCACTGTGATTGTTTCAAGCACAACTCACATCCATGGACTTTTTTAAATTTTTTATATGTTTTATTTATTTTTATATTTGGTTTATAAAAACCTTTATACAAACTTCCATTTAATATAATGAAACACACAAACTATGTTACAAAACAATAAAAGCAATATGATTTATACAATTCATATATCATTACAATTAATACAATTCATATGTCATTGCATCCACATGTCCCCTATCATTCTTTTAATCCCCACTTAGTCTAAACTGTCCACTAAAATTCCATAACATTAATTACAATTAATGGTGATTCCATATGCTTCATACAGTACCCATGCAGTCCCACAAAACAGCACCAAATCACTAACATGTCTTTCCAATCCAAACATAATCCAATCTATATCCTCGAATGCTAACCTTCTTGGATCCCGGTCACTATTCCATAACAGTCCTCCCAAAAGGCCAGCACTCTCCCCTCTCCGCATAAATCTCCTTAATAAAGCGTGTAAGTGACATAGTGAGTTTATGGCTGTTACCAAGCAGCAGTTGCAGCCAGAACCTTTCTGATGACAACGTGCAATTCCTATTCGGATGCCAGATGAAGGTGGCAGATTTGCTCCTTCTTCTGTAGACCCCAACTCGGGCCACACATTTCTAATGTATACTGCTGGTTTATTATAAACCGCATGGATGTAGAACGTATCTAAGGATCTGGTAAGCATGTTAGATAGCTATGGGCTGTGTCATACTTCCTGATGTGTTTAGCTAGTTATTTTAAAGGGACATAATTATTAATACGTTCACATTGCCAGACACAGTCGAATTCAAATATTTTGTGTTTTATTTTTCCTGGGTTTTGAGCCAAAAGAACTTCATCAAATCACGCCTCCCATAATGCCTTATTAAAACCTTCTCTAAAATAATGTAATATTGACAATGTGCCTTTTACCAAAATCTCCTGCAATATGCAATACATGGAAATAGATGGGGGGGGGCGGTTTAACATTTTGTGAAAAATCATTAGTTGCTTAGTTAAAATAATGGAGCATATTTATTGCAACCCTAGCTCCAATCGAATGGCTACTACAGGTAAGCATTTGAGGAGACTCAACATGCTTTTCCAAACAAGCTCCTCAATGACATCCAACTCTTTGTCCCCAAGAATGTCTGCTATTTCAGCACCATATAAAAGAGCTGGAAGGACCTTTTCTTTGTAAAACCTCAATGCAGGAACTATTAAGATCTTGCAAAATGTATGTTTAACTTTCCTCAACTGTACCACTAAAAATGTACGTTTCCAACGTAATTTTCTTATGGCCTCAACTGTGCTATACATATTTGATACTGAAAACCAATTATGCATTTGTAGGAGACTAGATTATGCTGATCGGTTAATCACTTTCTCCAGCTAATTTCTTACCTTTTAAATCTAATAATAGCTGCTTTGTATATATGTTAAGATTGTTTTCTATTAAATAACTATGTGTGGCACTAGTTGACTATGTAGTCGAATAAAAGTTGTGTCCATTAGTACAAAAACATTTGCCAAGGCTAAAAACCCAAGATGTTTGTGACCAATTATAGGATGAAAGCACCTGATGCAATACAATGGGCCTCATCACACGGTAGGCGGTAAGGGTTTACCGGTACCGGTATTTTACCGGTACCGGTAAATCCTTACCGCCTTACTACAAGGTCCCTTTGCGGGTTGGGGAATTTAGCGCCTGCTTTTTGCAGGCGTTAAAAACCAACCCGCAAAGGGACCAGTGGAGCTAATTACAGTACCGCAATTTGCGTTACCGTAATTAGCGCCTTCCCCATTCCCATAGAGCCCTATGGGGCAAAAATGGGAATGGGGAAGGGCAATGGTGGAAGGGGGAATTACCGCCACGCCAACCTTAGAATAGGGCGGTAATTCCCCTTTCCACCAAGGCGGTGCCGGTATTTTACCGGCATGAACCATGGCGCTAATAGCGCCATGGTTTACCGCCTACCGTGTAATGAGGCCCAATCTCTCTACCAGGTCAGTTACATATAATTTAAACAAGCAGGAAGCCAACAGGCATCCTTACCTGAGACCTCTCTCTTGGTAATTATTTCTTGAGTTTCCCTTCCTTCCAGGTCCAGTCTTACTTGCATAGAAGTAACGCTATGTAAAAGCAAAATTATGTTCAGCAATCCCTGCAGCATCTCCCAAGACCATAGTTTGTTCCATAAATGGTTTCTGTCAAGGGCATAAAAATGGCACTGATCTCAAGAAATGCGAAATACAGTTGTGTATTTCCCTTCCCCCTTAACTGATATTTTAAAATGTTCACCATTGAACCATTTTTGAAGTATTCCCTTCTTAAACCCTGTCTGGCATGCTGATAACCTAACCAAGCTCTAAACCCAATACTCTAGATACTGCAAGACAAAACCAGAAAACATTTTACTTATAGAATGCAGTAATGCAACTTGCCTATAATGTGCTTATAATTATCTGTCTCCCTTTTTTGTAAATTGGGATTATACATTGTATGCCATGAAATGGGCAATCTTGTTTCTCTTTGTATTTGTTCAAATAGTGGGCATAAAATACTGGCCCAATACTTAGGGTTACTTTTAAGAATCAATTTTACAATGCATGATCCTTTCCTCTATAATCCCCTCAGTTATTATACAATTCCAACCTCTTATATCATGTATCTTGAAGATTAGTTTCGTCGTTGAGGATTGACCATACTTTGCGTTGGCAAAAGTAACCCAATGGAATCGGGTACGTTTGGAGGTTTTGCTGCCACTCCATGTTAAAATATATGCAATCCCAAAATGACTTCAAGTTCTTAGAGCACAGAATAGAGATATTTTTTTGGCTATCCTTATACATGTATGCTCGGTGTCTAATTAGCCAATCTTTGTAACCTTGGCATAAACACCTTCCCCGTTCGAGGTATAAAAATGCTGTTGGACCAGAACATTTCCTTAGGGCTCTAATGTCACATCTGAGCTCTCTTTTCCTTTTCAGGACTTCATAGTCAAAGGAGTGCCTAGTACTGATAAACTGATTGGAAGGTATTGCGCCTCATTACGAGGTGGGCGGTAAGGGATTACCACACCGGTAAGGGTACCGGTGCCGATAATCCCTTATCGCCCTACTACGAGTTCCCTTTGTGGGTCCTTCCTTAACGCCTGTTTTTTTCAGCCGTTAAGGACGGGACCCGCAAAGGGACTATAGAGCTAATAACAGTATCGCAATTTGCGGTACCGTTATTAGCGCCTTCCCCATTCCCATTGAGCCCTATGGGGGCTCAAATGGGAATGGGGAATGGCCCTGGTGAATGGGGAATTACCGGACCCGCCAACCTTGGAATGGACCGGTAATTGCTCCATTCACCAGGGCGGAGTCGGAACGAGCGCCATGGCTGCCTCCAACCTGGTAATGAGGCCCAATGTCCCCCTAGGAACGGTACCATGTGCACATTTATTAAACAACATATTGTAACCATCTATACTTCAAATTGTAGTCAACATTAACACTGCAGAGCTCACAACATTGTACTAAACCATCAATCCCTGTTTAATCAATCAATTCCCCTGAGAGCTGCACTTCAAATTTATAAGCCCCACTTCTGGTGCCATGGTCGGGCTACAAAACTGACTGACTACTTCAAATAACAGTGATCGCTATTATTAGAGTCCAACACGTCAAGGGTGTTCACCCAAGTAGTAATCATCTTTGATGAAAACACTTCATCCAAGGTTAAATTGGAGGAACTGTTCTTCCAAGTGTGTGGAAGCCCAAGCAGTCCATCAACGGTGTCCAGGCATCACCTCTCATTAATTTATTGTTAACTGGCTCTGTGATTAAGCTTTCTTTGGTCATATACCTTTATATCACTACAGGTACAGTTTAAATCATCTGCTATGAATATTTAATCTGATGATGTTTCATCAAACCCTTTTACCAGTAGGTCTTCAAGGGTCTCCAATAATGCCTCCTTGTCAACTCTCACTGGATTCCAATAAATATTAATTAACAACATTTGATGCCCGTACACCTTTATTCCAACAGCTAAGATCGCTTCACAATTTGCCTCCCATTCTTTAATGACAAAACCAAAATTAATTCAATATACCTGTTATGAGGCCACAATAGGGGCGAACCATCAACCCCTTTTACACATGTTTAAGAAAAATGCAGTATCCCCTTATAAAGTCTTAGTGGGCAACCACACTTCTTGTAACATAAAGAATCTGTAATCCATTATATTGGGGTGGGCATTGTTGACAAGGAAGCTGCTAGAGCTCCGCAAGGTCCAGCTAATCTGTGATGCATCAAAGTTTCAACTGGTCAAACAATTTGCCTGTTGTGCTAGGTGAAGTTTTGGGTAACCAACTCCAGTCTGTTACCCCTGACCTTGATGATACATCAGGATTTTCCCCATGAATCTGTCTAGTACCCAATGCATTTACACTGCACAAAAGTGAATTTACAATTTGGTGGGAACCTGCATCCAAACCATGATTACAACCCGACACTGAATCCCGCTGACCAAGGCTAGTAGATTTGTCCTGCCCTCCTTCCTTATATGGATACATTTCAATTCCTGATGACAGAAATACTTCGGCTGTGTCTATCAACCCTATCAGTGAGAAATTCTAGCTGAACAATGTCCGATGAGACTAGTGTTCTCAAGGTTGGAAGCATAGCAAAAAGCGCCAAAACCGCAGAATGATTCAATGGGTAAACCTCTTTTTTGGCAAAATGATTTTCAACCACGATGCTAAATTTGGCAACAGCCTCAGAACAATTCCCTTTTAAGGATGATAAACCTGCAAGCACTTTCACAATCTCTCTTCAAAGCCACTTCTTTACTGTCAAACAACCAGGGTCCACAACAAACTACCTACTAATGTCGTATTTGGCTGAAGATTGTGTGGCACCAAAGGTAGGAAAAAAACTACCAAAATCATGGAAGAAATAATAAGCCTCATGACACATGCACACGAAGAGGGGTGGAACAATGATGAAGAAAAAATATTCTTGATCAGTAGACAACCTGTGACACTGGCATTCTATTGCCTCCCCAAGATACATAAAAATCTAATTACACCTCCATGACGCCCCATTGTGTCAGCGATAGGCTCACTACTTGAGCCTTTGTCAGTATTTGCAGATGGTTTTTTTTTAGACCTTTTGTTAAGAAAATGAAGTCTTTTGTGCAGGATTCAACATCCATGATTACAATCTTAGACTCCTTGACTATGGAGACTCAAGATATTCTTGTTACTCTTGATGTAGTATCCTTATATACTAACATCCCTCAAATGAAATGTATTACTGTATTGCTCGAATTTTTAGAAACTAGAGAGCAAAAAAATCCTCCCTCAGCCTTTATCGCTGAATGCATTCATTTGGCACTCACAAAGAATTTCTTCATATACAATAACAGTTATTTTCAACAACTACACAGTACAAGTATGTGGGTGACCTTCGCCCCTGACTTGGCCAATCTATACATGGATTTTTTTGAGAACAACCATGTATACGCTGCCACTAATCCATATTTGGCAAACATTTGAGCCTGGTATCGTTACATTGACAATATTTTTATGATCTGGTGAGGTACTAGCAAAGATCTCAACTCCTTCAATATATGGCTGAATAATCAGGAGTCAACCATTAACTTTACGTGTGAATCCCATAAAGAAAGAATTGCCTTTCTGGATCTCCTGATCTACCGCATGCCGAACAATCTCATTGGCACAAGTCTTTTCAAGAAACCAATGCAAAAAAACACTCTCTTACGATTCAACAGCTGGCATCCCCAAGCACTAAGGGAGAACTTGCCTTTTGGGCAGTTTTTGCGCATCAGGCGTAATTTTTGCACTGATCTACATGACCACAAACTACATAGTGAGTCTCTAAAACAGAATTTGAAGGATAGAGTCTATCCATCACATATTGTAAGATCTTACAAAAAGGCAATAAATATGCAGAGAACAGTATGTCTTGAAAAACAAACGAAAACTGTATTAGACAATATTACATGTGTCTCATCTTTTACTCCAATCAGTGACGACTTGAGAAAGTCAATACTAAGAAATTGGAAGATGACTAATACTGAATCCTTTAACATTCTCCCTCCTCGTTTTGCTTTCAAAAGATTGCAAAATCTTGGAGATAAATTGGTCCATACATACCTGCACCAACGTGATATCACGGCCACACAGTCCACTCTATGGCATCTTCCACCGGTCACAGGTCATTATAAATGCGGCAAGTGCCTAATGTGTATATTCAGAAAAAACTTAAAATCAATCGACCTAAAGGGAAAGCACTAGAATAGGAGAACATCGATCCTGCATAAAAAATGGCACAAAAGATAAACCTCTGTTAGAACACTACAGAAAAATGAAACACCCTCATGATGACCTGTTTTGGTGTGTTTTGTAAACTCTGAGCCCACACCCTGCTGGTGGCGACAGAGATCTGAAGCTCTGTAGACTGGAACAAAAATGGATTTACAATCTTGACTCAGTCAACCAGGGCTTAAATCTTTATATCGAATGGAATCTATTTTTGTGCAAATAATGGGCCTTTAGATTGCAGGCTAGCAGTATTGTATATATTAGAGACACACACACCTGCGGGAAATACCATCCAGCTTTGGCCTTTGCCCCACTGGTGGATCCTTGGTAATACTTTTTATTTCTCCATGTTTCTTTGGATATTTGGTCAATATTGACATAAATCTGAACATGTATGCAGGTGGGCATCTGATGCCCAGTGCCACTATACATTGTGCCACTATTCACAGTTCCCATTTTTGGTCCGGCGCACCTCAGTCAGCCATACTTCTTTTTTGGGTGGTCCCTGTAAGTTTCTTGTCCATCGTTGGGCTGGTACTTTGTCTGGCTTTCCCCATTTGTTGGGTGATTTGGCCAGTGAGTTTTTGGTCTGGTTCCTCGCTTTCACATCATAGTGGATTATGTGGGCCACTGCCACTTTTTCCTCACTAGAGATGCAGGATGGCCGCAGCCGCTTTGACAGCGGTCCTTTTCATGAACATACACGCTCTAGCTGTTCATCACGCGGTCACGTGACCGGGCCTTTATAACACCAGATCACGTGACCGGAGTGGGCGAACGCTGTTTTTCCTTGGGAGAAGCCGACAACAGACATCAACATGCTGTGTCCCGCCATTGAAATCTCAAGTGAGTTTCACGTTGCGTGTGCTTTTACACGCTAGCAAGTCATCCCTTGAGTATCCCAAATACGGTTTTCATTAATATGATTGCGTTTCGCCCGCCCAGGTCACCTGTGAGACCGTGACTCGTCTCGATGGGGGCGCGGTTCTTATACCGCTCACATGGAAAACATTGCGCTCGTATATCCAATAAATCGACCCGTGATCCGAAATGGTGCGGTTTTTCCAAGTGGCATGCAGCCCATACATGTTTTGCAAACGCCAAGGTAGGCTCTTAAAATTATTAAAGAAACAGAGCTAGCCCTAGGCAATTAAATTGGGTGAAATAATCAAAAGTCACGTTACTCTTTGTCTCTACAGCTGAATGCGTAGAAGACACACAGTTCTTTTGTCATTGTCTGCGGTTTTTGAAATAGAAGATCCGCATTTGACTACTAGGGAAATCACCCAGAGGTACATATTCACCCTGTTAGTTTGTATAGAACAGATATGTTTGGGAACGAGTGATAGAACTGCTAAGTCACTAAACTCTTTTTCTGTTTCCCTTTGCCTCCCCTGTCTCCTCCCTTTCCTTGTTTTTCGTCCCCTTCCCCTTCACGGGCACTTTCTCAAATCATTGGACCTAGAGTTCCAAATGTATTGTTTATAAATGAAATAAAATCATGTGATGAAATACTGATGTCACATGGGTGAAAATGACGCCCCATTGAAGCTTGTTTATACGAAAATAGGCATGCTGATGTATATTAATATTTGATTCTTTGGCTGTGTAGAATGTATACTGTCACTACTGCAGGTTATTATCATATCTGTAATTTGGTCGGTAAAAATCTTTTTTTATGGTTTATTGTAGAAACGCTGGTTGTGAGTGCTAAAAGATCATCAAAGCGACATCCCAAAAAAACTCTTCACTTAAGATTGCAAGTGTCCTGATGAAAGTCTTAATAGGAGAAATATACACCTGTTATTGACCTCGACAGTTTTGGTACAGGGGTCACTGTATTAAGGGTGGAACAGACTTGTTACTGTCAACACACTTTCAATGGTGACTTGTGTTTGTAAAAAGAAATGTCTATCAAGTCACCCATCAACTACTAACACCACCTTTTGGGTGTAGGACAAGCACTTTTTGCGGTATGAACTACCAGCTTTTGTGTTTTTCGTTGTAATTCTCATGTTATTTGTTGTTGAGTTTTTTACTGAATGGGCATCATTATTTCTGTCCAGTTTTATCATGCGTTAAAAAATTAAATCTGATATATATTTTTGCATTAATCCGACCCCATCGTCTTAATATTTGTTCTGATAGATGATAGTTGTTTTTTCCTACCTTTGGTGCCGCACAATCTTCAGCCAAATTCGACATTAGTAGGTAGTTTGTTGTGGACCCTGGTTGTTTGACATGTTACTGAGTCCTCTCTCAACAAGCCCCTAACAAAAAAGAGGACACCCCACTGTTTGCTCGTTTGACGACTACACCGCCACTTCTTTATTGCCAACACAGTCTGTTGATCAGTGTTGGAACTAATAAAAGCAAGTTCTTTACTACTGTCAACATTGTCACCATCAATCTTCATCTTCACCCATAGCGAGATCACCTAGGTTCAGCTCGGACATGTTCGCACGGGAATCCATCTTCTCATTGTGTGTTTTTTTGGAGGAAGGGTATTATGGATTGAGTGAAACTCACATTTGGTGATATAATAATGTCCTCCTGACAACCTTGCCTCGGGTTAACCTTTTTCTTATTTTTCCAAAACTTTGGAACATTTTGGAACGGATATAGCCCCAATGGTAACATTTGTTCCCTGCATTGTCTGGAGGTAAAGTTAAGTTACTCAGAAATTTCCTGGAGGAGGTCTATGAGGTTATTTGATTTTTTTTCTCTTTGATTTCTTTTTTGCCTCTGATTGTCACATGGGCTTAGATTTTCCTTCAATTAAAGTAATTTAAAAAAACGTCCTCATTTTCAGGCACTTGCGTTGTTACCGCTATTGGCAAACACTCCTCCTCTGAAACATCCACTAAATCCGCCAGGGGTTACTGGGTTATGCCATCCCCCATGTCAGCTGATATATACGACTTAGAACCCTATTTGTTGCCATGGGCTTCACCCTATATCTTTCAAAGGCACTGCACAAAATGCACAATGTGTTCATCTATTTAAGTACATCCCTTATCAAGGCATTGTTTTCATGCAGATTGACTTTAATTTGATCGTAGAAGCATACTAAGGATTGAGAACCAAATGTATAGGTGGTAACCAACTATGTTCCAGGTTAGACAGAGGATACGATGCAAATACATTTGATTCATTACTTCACAAGGACCGTCGTTTTTAGCGGCTAACGGCTCTTGAGTTAACTGATAAGCTTCGAGTGATGATGTAGCATTAGTTTACACTTGAGCGAAGCACGAACGTTGGGGGATTTCGACATTGTTCTTCATGTACGAGACTTGGCCTGTGTTCCAATGCTATTAGATTTAAAAATGAGAACTCCATCTCGGCCAATCCTCTGTGTTCAGGTGCAACTAAATCCCCTATATTGCTAACTGCCTGCTCCACCACTGCAACCAATATTGATGAACATGGCATAACCTGAAAGCAACCTATTATATTTTTTTGCAACAGCCATAATTTTGGTTTTTACAAGATTTTTCATTTCCAACTTCTTTAGTGATAAATGGACCTCTTGCACACCAGAATGAATTAACACCCCTTGTCCAGGCGGGTGACTCAGCAGCACCTCGCTGAATGAGATCTTATCAGTCGGGCCTGTGTTCTCGCTGTCATCATCGAGCAAGTCGCTCTAACCCAGTGAGCTTCTTGCCAATTCTACTGGGTCTGCTATCTGCAGTGAACTCCTCAGCTTATAGGGGGGCTAGCGCTTTGCCTCACTTCCATTATAAAATCAGTAGAAATGCTGGTGTGCAAATGAAAGGCTTGGATTTGCCGCAGAAAGAGCGTGCTCTGCATGTCTCCTCTCTGGCTCCTCACTCCACAACTGAAACAACTAAATTTAAGGGTATGGTTTTGTACCCCTCCTCTTCCTCTACTCACAACTGGTCTTACACAAGGAAGAAGGACCCTGTGTAGTCCTTGCAGCAGTGAATGACACTGAGAGGGGAGTGACAGCAGGCAACAAAGTAAAACAATTTCCTTTTCCTACAGAGTCGCTGCAGAGCCCTGCAGTTATTGGCAGTGCAGGGTGCAAGGAGCTTTCACTCTTTTCTCTACCTTCATTGGAGGCAGAGCCGGCCAAAATCCCTTTTCACCATAGGGTGTCGCAGAGTCACTGCAGAGTCCGGCAGTTATTGGCAGTTGGTGGCAGGGAGTGGTATGTGACCTAAGAAGACCTGTGAGTATTCTTGTTGCAGCTGCCGGGGCACCTCTGAGAGGCTCTGTTTCAACGTGTTGTGCTACACTGACTTTTTCATTTCGTTTGACTTTGATATGGCTACCTACGATCTACAGACACGCTCAGTCACGCACTCAGTTCCAAGCTCAGCGGTGCCGGGGCCCATCGGCGTATTGGAAAACCAGCCACAATCCCCACAATCCTCCAACATCTCTATCTTGGCAGGCAAGCCTCACATTTTTCCACCAGAGCCACCGTGTGATTTGGAACTTGAATCGGACTATAACCGTTCCATTACAGCTTTGGTTGCAGAATTACCGAAACCTCACAACATCTGTAATCCAAATCCCCCGATCTTGGTGAAGGCAGGGAGGGGAGACATCAGAATTCTTCCACCTAAGCAGTTGAGGAACCTGCTGTTAGATGCAGTCCCCTCGTTCTCCTCACCTGCTCTGAAGAAGATTCACTTCCATCCATCCCCTCAAGCGTCAACACTGATGCGAAAATGGGACCCCCCAAGTCAGCTCCACCTAGGGTTCCAGTGGTGGATCCAGGGGCCAGGGTATTCTACTTTGGGAAATCTCACTGCCAGTTTTTCCCTTTCAGAATGACACAAATAAGGGGCCTCTGTCCCCAGCCGTTTGCTCCAAATGGGCTCCCACCAGCACACTGGGCACACTTATTGATGGGAACCTAATGGAGAATGACTCTTTCTTGGCCCTTCTTACAAAGAACAAGGAAATCCTTAAAGAAATCACAGACTTGGAACTCTGCACTTTCTGTAACAAGGAGGGTGTCTGGTACCCCATACCTCTGTCCAAAATCACTACATTTGAAAATCACATGAGCCTTACCATCAATGTTTCTTTCTCAGACCTTTGGGGCAATGCGCTGGAAAAAGCAGGACTCCTGAAATCGAGCTATCTCTCTGCCCTTCCAATTCCGATAAAATCATTACAGGGTAACTTGGAGGACTTCCATCAGCTTCTATACTCCCACCCCTGTCATATCACTAAGGGCAATATCAGTATCATCATGGAGGATGATGGGGTCTGTTTGCCTAAAAAATCGCTGGCCCCCTGTAACTTGGTGTGGTTGCGTGGCTGGACTTAAAAGCTCTATATGATCAACAGGAGCTGATCTCGGGTGCTGTTCGAGCCAATACTCACCTGCTGTCTGCTTTACCGACAAAGTGTCCTTTGTAGAATAATTTCTAAAGGGCCCTCAGTGGTCACTGCCATTTGATGTTGTGAAAAAATCTTTCCTTACTTCAAAGGTAGGGGTACAAGGTCTGCTGGCTGAGGCATCACAATCTCAATTTAGTGCTGTGGCTGAAAGAGAAGAAGTGGTTGGATGCTGCTTGCAGCCATTAGCCGCCGCTACACGCAGCTTTTTTGAGGACTATGGTGGAGGCATCGGCTCACATTGAGGTGGCAGTTATGCAAATGGCCGGGCCCTCCTATGTGAAGGGAGGGGGGATTTGAGCTGTAGCAGCCCTATTGTGGAAGCTTCAACCATGGTCACTAAAGTGCGTTTCGCAATCTTTGAGATATGTGATACTAGGGTAAAGAACCATCCTAGAGCCAAAATGCCAGAGCCGACGGCCGAGATTGCAGCAAGGTATGTTTCTACAAAGATACCAAAACAAAGAATGTGGGTAGAGGGTCCAGAAAATTCTTAAGGAACTTGACACTCCCATGACTCACATTTCAGCCCCATTGCCCGTGGACTCAGCAAACTGGATCTTAGTATCATCATGAGGCCTCAGGCTGATGTGCCCCGCTACCCATTTTACTATCTGGAAAACATGCACCTATGTGTATGCCTCTGACCAATGCTAGGAGGGTCGACAGCCCCATCAAAGTCATATCAACTGTCAATTAGGGGGTGGTGACATGGGAGCAAACCCTTTAACTACTAATGTGCTACTGTGGTGTAAATCCTGATCCTCCTGGGCCCCACCTCTGGTCCCATTGTCTATGCAAGAAGAGATCTCCCTGTACCCCGAATCCACTGGTGCAGAACAGAACCCCCTCAGAGTCTGTGAAGAAAGGTGTTGGAGCACTCAGGGGCCCTCTCGTGCGCTGATGTGTGATAGGAGGTCACCTCATTTTACACGTATGGAGGAGTGCCATAAAAAAAATCATAAATAAAGGCATAGCAGAGCCTGTGCCCCCCTCTCAACCAGTGTCTTTGAATTTGCAACTACTTTTATTTTGGGATTGTAAGGATTGCATTCAATTGATACTAAACAGGTTGGCTGTCCTGAAGCTACTCACCAAAGTGCCTATGCTATCTCAATTGAGCTCAGCAGATATTAAGCAAGTGGAGTTTTGGAACAACTTCAGATTGGACAAGGTCATTCTCCACATTGGCTCTCGTCTGGTCCTGCACCAGGTTTTAGCAGTGTCGGCCCAATTGGAGTCATGGGGTTTCCCTATTGCAGCCTATTTGGGTAAACAGCAAACGTCTACCGTCTCTATTCCTGAGGATAGCCATTACAATAACTCTTCTGCTCAGGCTGCAAAGGTACTACAGCCCCAACCCATCTTAACAATAACATGTTCAAGGGACGCCTTTGTCAGCATACATAGTACTAGCCATTTAATTGGCAATGTGGAATCCCAGGATGGCATGGATTGGAATGGGTTGTGGCTTGCTTAAATGAACTCAACCACTATCACCTTGAACTGAGTAGGGTTGTTGCTCCAACAATAATTAAATGTCTCTCATGGAACTCTAGGGGTTATGTTAATTTTCTGTCATCAAGTGTCTCACCTATCCTTGCAGCTGATCTGTTTTGTGTCCCGGAGTGCTTGATCGTGGAGCCCCCCAGTGTGGATGGATATCACTGTTCGTTGAATCCGGCATACAAAGGGGACAAAGGAAGACCGGCTTTGGCACTATTCTTTAGCATTCGGAATGATGTCGGAGTAACATCGACCACCTATGCTGCTACAAATGCCTTTGTATAGGCAGTAGAATTAACATTGGACATGGAGCTGTATGTAGAAATGTCTTCTACTTTGATAATCACCCTTTATTGGGACCCAAATGTAATAGCAGGCAATTGAAGACTATCTATGAGTGGCAAACTGCAAACAATTGCAATTCTATTTTATTCTATGGTGACCTTAACACATTGTGTTGGGAGCATGCTGATGTGAGCATGTCAGGTCATAATATTATGGCAAGGAGGCGTGGACGTGCATGGATGGAGTTAATGAGTGCCTGGGATATGAACATGGTGAACATGAATGGTATGGTTATGGGTGACATTCCTCCAAACCCAACCTGGCATTGAGGTAATTCAAATAGCATCTTGGATCACTGCTTTGTCTCAGGCGAAATTTTACAGAATGTCAACTCCAGGGAAGGCGGTGAAGCGGGAAGAGTCCAGCCACTTCTACGAACAGGCACTAGAGGCCAGTTCAGGTAAAAATAGGCTTTGCTGGAATAGGGTGAGTATGGAGCGGTTTCATGGCACACTCCACCGTCTTTTCCCTCTAGACAAACCTGAGCAGCACTGCTAACTACCCCTTATTAGGATATTTTGGACCAAATCTATGAAGTTATGCCTCGAAGAAAAACTTTAAGGAACCATGTATTTGACCCCATAATTCAATAAAAACCAAGGGACTTGAAGCGTGTCTTGCACCTCTCTCCACCATTAGAGGCTGCTCATAGAAAGACTTACATACAAACAATGGCTTCAATTTTATAAATATGACATTCTGCTGAACATTGCTTCAAAGATGATGCAGTTGGTTAGCTCTAAGGATGTCTCCTCCTTTCGACAAACAATTAATAATCTTGTTTCTCCGTTGTCTTTTTCCTTGGTAAACCCTATCTGGGGAAAAAGAGTGGATTGGCCACATTACAAAAGTATACAAAGGGAATCCTGGGGGAGAAAATTCCCATTTGGAACCAACATCAGGGTCAGGGTCATGGTTCATGGTTTTTTAAGAAGAGCAGATAGTCTCTTTAATCACCCGAAGTAAGAATTCCCGTGCACCAGAGCCCGATGGTCTGCCAAACGCAGTCTTAAATCTTGACCCTCTCTTGTGGGCGCACATTCTGGGCATCATTTTAATTACCTCACCAGCAACTATAATGAAAACATGGACACAGTCCATCATCATCCCGATCTTTAAAAAGGGTCAACGGTTGCTTCCATCCAACTATAGGCCCATAGCACTCCTAGACATTCCTGCAAATATCTATGCTAGCATAGTGCTGAGAGAACTATCTGACTGGGCCACTGGTGCAGGAAGAATGGACCTGCTCCAAACGGTTTTCAGAAAGGGGAAGGAGATGAATGCTAATATCTGTATTCTGTACAACCTAAAAAAGGAAGCCATGCGGGGTCGAAGCTTATATTCATGGCGTTCATCGACTTCACCATGGCATTCGACAGCATAGACAGATCCCGTCAAAACTCAGAAAATGGGACTGCCCCACTCACTTGTTAGAGATTCTTGTGGCCTTACACTCCAACACATCTATTAGAATATGCCTTAATGCCCAGGACAAATTCTCATCGTCCATCGCGACCATGTGTGGCCTCAAGCAAGGTTGCGTTCTAGCACCATTACTCTTTAGTCTCTTTCTCTTTGATCTTGCCAAGATCTTTTTTAAATATCTGCAGTTTTTTGCCGAGTTTTGCTCATCTTGGCCTGAACTATCTAGTTATCAGCTCTCAAAAATGTTTATGCTTGCTACACAAGCTTGTGCCTTGAATTGGAAATGTGGTCATTCCTCTTTGAGTCCAGTGCTAACGTTTATTAGATCAAGGTTGTTCCATCTATAAACTACATGGGTGAGAACTGGGGTCTCCCAACATTCATGGACTGTGATGTCTTGGAGGGCCTTTTTGTCCCGAGAATGTTGAGAATGTGTCAATTCTGTTCCTTGCCTGAAGAGGTGGAGACTGTGCGACATATAGTACTCCATTGTAGAGCTTTGGGGGTGAGGTGCATGTGTTACTTTGGTCATCTTATTCAGCACTATGTTCCGGTCCATACGGAAAGAGTTTGGCAGCTTATTATGAATTCTTATGGTCGTAATGAATGGATGGCTGCTGCAATTCACTTTTTAATACAAGTCTTAGAACCATGCAACACGATAAGATGGTTGATTTATTTTGCTCTCCATTCTTTTAGTCTTCTATGGTTTTCTTCTCTCTTTCTTTTAAAAAGTTTGTTTCAACCTGCATTCTTTGTATCCTTTGCATTTAGAAAAAACATCTTTGTATGTCTTCTATGCTTGTTAAAGTTTACTTTGTTAACCAAATAAAAATATAAAAAGGACACAATCAGGCACTGCAACAAATGCACTTAACGTACACTTTCTAATGTTAGGACTATATAAGACTTTTGTATCACACAGGAATTTATGGCTGAGTATTTGCAATTGGCTGGGTTGTTCTGTTGTTAGGTAATCCATGTCTTTCAAAGTTGATCTGCAGCTAAGAGGATGAAAGATAAACCTTCTTATTGAAAAGTCCAGTCCCTTTGCTTAGTGATGGATGACTCCTAACTTGCCCAACTTCTAATTTCGACCCAACTTCATATATGTAGATTGATTCACCTGCTAGTTCTTGTGAGATTCAGCAGCACTTTAAAATCATGCCGAAACATGCATGCACTTTCAGCAGGCCCATGAGAACCTACGTATGTCTCAAGGAGATTTGCCAAGACTCAGAGCCCTTAATTCTCTAGGGAAGCTGGACAGCCGTATAAAAGGCCCAAAACCACTTCTCTATGGTTTGTGACCTCCTGTTAAGGGGCAGACATGGGTTGATCATATTGGGAGAAAGCAATAAATACATTTCAGATGATCGCTCTCCTTCTCTGAAACCTTTTATGAAAACTGAGGTGACACCCTTTGTAAAAACCCTTTTCCATAGTATCCTCTAAAGTTACATTTGCTGCTCCCCTATTCCCTGATGTGATTTAAAAACAAGGTTTTCTTTGGGAGAATTCTGTTTCAGGACAACTAGAAGGCTGAGGGTGATGGAAAATATGGTTGGAAACTAAGAGCAACCTGTCGAGAGTTAGGCTGCCACTGTATCTGATG
Organism: Ambystoma mexicanum; assembly: GCF_040938575.1. Classification (NCBI taxonomy): domain Eukaryota; kingdom Metazoa; phylum Chordata; class Amphibia; order Caudata; family Ambystomatidae; genus Ambystoma; species Ambystoma mexicanum. The sequence continues at coordinate 405,053,379 of NC_090932.1, forward strand.
ATGTTGATGCTGGCTTGGATGGAGATACATTGGAAGTGGAGGGAGTGATTTATTGGGGCATTAAGAGTGTCATCAAAAACAATGAACAGCAAAAGCATGTGCAGGTGAAAATGCTGTAGGATCACAGTAGTATGTGCATTATTATTGAGCCCTGCTAATAGGGAAGATACACAGGGAGAGAGTAAGTCTAGGAAACTAAATATGTCTGAAACACGAATCAACTGAAATGACACCTAATACGCTTGATTCGGATAGAGACAATCTTTTAGGAGAGTTGAGTGACAGATCTGGGTTAAGCTCATGACCGTTCTTGCTGGGGAATTGTTGTTGTAACCATTGGGTTGCAGACGTAAGTCATTTGCCTGCCAGCACATGTTCAAAGCAATCAAAGTATGAAGTTATAAATAAGGCGTATATTCTCAGAATGTCCTGTCGGGGATCCTCAAAATAATCAATCTGGCTAAATGACAAATGGCTTGCACTTTGCTCATCCTTTAATATATAAACCACAATTCATTATAAAGATGACACAAAAAATACGAATCATTTAAATAATAAAAAAAAAACTGTGCAAAATTATCAAAAAGAGATGCAAATAACAAATGACCACAGAATACATTTTATTTATTTGCATTACTTTAAGAACTTCTCAGGTCACTTTATTCACACAACTGGCCTGTGTTTTTCCAGTAGCCTGTACTGTGGCACAAGTGACACACTGGCCAGTCCGCATTGATACATTATTGTCGGGAGCATGCATGGTGCTTCCGGCTGCTTTGTAAATGATGAGACTACATTTCATCACGATGATCCCTTAGAGGGCCAGTTATTGTAAAATGTGTGAAAAGGAAAACAAACAACAACAAAAAACATGTATTGCCCTGTTTGAGGGAAAGCAATGTAAGTGGGACAGCAGTGGTTAATGGCACAGCTGTTCCACATTTAGAAACAAATGCATGAATGCGTCAAAAATAATCAAATCATTTATTGCCCTTCGCCTGAACCTATTCCATAGAGCACTGTTAAAGGTGATTATTTTCTGAACATGTTAATGTTAAAACAATTTCTGAATAAGAAAAGCACATTAAAATGTGCAGAAAGGCTCACTTATTTGTGAAAATGTGCAAAGCAGAGTAACATCAGAATCTGACCGTGTGCCTCTATAACGAACACAATTAAAGAAACGCTGCAAATAGAGCATAGCTTATCTGGGAGCACGTGATGAGATTTACTACGACACCTAATTACTTGTTGTAGAATATTTTGCTTATTTATAGACTTGGCTCTCATAGGTGCCTCGTCTCATTCTCACATTGCGGACTGGGCCCTGTCAGATTAGCCAGGAACTTGGAAGGACCCCACATGTAAATATGGTCTTGATAACATTCTTTTTTTTTTTAAGTCAGAAAATCAATAGTGTCCAATTTCTTTATATTCGTGAAAACGGTGTTTGAGAAGAGATGCTAACTAATGTAAGTGCATTTCAGACTATAATTCCATTCTCAGGGACCATATTCTGAAATTAATAAAAGAAATACACAGAGAAATTATCAATGTTGGTCAAACGTACACCATAGCAAAACTTCAGACGCATTTCAAAATAAAGCTGATTGACCTGTGGACAATATTGTGTCCTACCTGCCTGTCTTTACTCAACGAGAGTTCTTCCTTAGAGCTAGTGATTATACATAAATGTAAAATGACTGACGCCGTCATGCAATGCTAAAAGACTAATCCTGAAATTCGAAGTTTGTAGATCCAAGAATGGCATACCTAAATTGTACCGCTATTTTGCTCATAGGCACAACGTCTAGGCAAATAATGTGTGGGTAAACACCATGCTGCAAATCAAGACAAAGGGGCTTATTACAAGTTTTCTGGTAAAACGCTGATAATACCGGTTTGCCGGTGTTACTGTTTCTGGCGGGGCGACCGCTGGAATTACCAGTGCATCACAAGTCTTCGAGTGTCAGAATCCACTCGCCGGTATTACCGGCGGAGATGTGCCAGTAATACTGATACCGGCACCCAAACTGCTGGAATTATGGGTGCCGGAAATATCACCACCACCGGGAACGTGAAATTTGCCAACATGCACCTTTAAAACACAATCCACCCTAATATGCCATATCCTACTGCCATCCACTAGTATAAAAGTTGCCATTGCGTTGTCTGATGCAAAGAAGGCCCGTGTAGCAGATCTCCGGCTTAGAAAGCCAACATTTACTGTTGGAGAGCTGACTGCATTGGCGGATGCAGTGGTTCCACCGTCAGTGGCAGTTTTTGGCAGCCTGTACAGGAAAAACAGCCAGCAAAGAAAAGCAGCAATCTGGCAAGAGGTCATGGAAAGGTTGATGGCCATGCGGACTGTCCCCACACCATTAGGGATTGCAAGAAGCGGTGGTGCAATCTTAAATTGTTGTAGGTACGCAGCCTCATTGCTCACCACAGGAGAGAGAGCGCTACCTCAGGAGGAGCGGTGGTGGAACCCCTCCGCTTCATGCTCTGGGAGGAGACGTGCTTTACCATACTCCACATGGAGGACATTGAGATTGTTGGTAATACAGAGGCGGGAGCAGGGACCAAGGTGATGGCGGTAAGTACAACAGACCCCCATGTACAACCAAAATGGAGTGTCCAGATATATTCATCCCCTAGCAGAGAAGGGCCAAATAGGCAAGTGGTCCAACACATGTCAGTCACAGAAAATGCCCTGGGTGTGGGGTAGATGTAGCCATGCACAAGCACCATAGCCATATAGTGCATGCCTATCTACTCCCAACAGCCCCACAGTACACGAACAGCGATGGGCTGGACCATCTACGTCTGTGACAGCAGCAGCATCCAGACCTGATAAGTCCACACCCCTTGCCATCGGGGCAGGACTACCAGCCCACCTCAGCCACGTTCATCAGTCCCACCATCAGCAACATCAGCAACAACACCATCAGCACCATCACTGCGTCTGCAAAAAATACCAATGCCACCTCCACCCACCGGTGCCTATGGATGTCGCCAAACCCAGGCCAGGTTTCAGAGGCCCACCACCAGCCAGCGGGGAGTGACCCCAGTTGCCAAAGCCACAAAGCCACCTCTGCTGGGCCTGACCAAGCCACTGTCAGGGGGACACTGTACTGCCGTCCCTCCTGGGCCCACATCACCATCTTGGGCACTGCAGCCACCAGGCCATCATGGCAGGAGCCAAATACCCACTACTGATGAGGAGGAGGAGGACAATGACGCAACCTAACCATCGGCTTCTCAGTCATTACAGAACCCTCCACCTGTGCCTTTCTCAAGTTTGAGGGCCATGAATGCACTCCTGTGTGCCATTGAACAGTGCCAGTCTGAAATGGCTTTACTTGCAGGCCAGCAGCAACTTGAGGAAACGTGTTCAATGCACAAGTGCATGCAGAGGTACAGCCACAGGATGGCCCAGTCTCTTGGCAATGCAACAGCTGCCCTGTTCACTCTTACACAGAGAGTGTTGGAGAACACTGATTCCACCTCAGCCACGGCTGAGGCAATTAAGCATTTACTTCAGCTCACCCTGCAGCACATGCGGGACTAGGGCTCAAATCCCTTTGCCTCTCTCACGCCCAGAGAGGGCTCCCATCCTGGAACCACACAGCGCCAGTCTCAGAACCACATGCAAATGAGGCCACATAAGTGACACTTAAACACTGTCAGGGTACGTCACTGGGTGTGTTTGGGGAGAGTGTTGTGAGGGTGGCTGTTTGGGGAGGGTGCAGTGAGGGTGGGTGTTTGGGGACGCTATTGTGAGGTTGGGTGTGTGGGGAGGGTGTTGGAAGGATGGGAGTTTGGGGATTCCACGCTCTGTTGTGTTATAGGGCATGTCTGAAGCCACATTTCACACAACAACGTTTTCACTTGAAGCAATAACAGGACAAACCTTTTTTCAAACAAGCGCATACTTTGATGGTGCATGATTTCTACAAAAGTGCAAGAGGTGTGCAAAGTGGAGGGAAAACTCAGAAAAAGTTATCAAGCTGTTCTTGCCAGGCCATGCACGCATCCCTGGCCTCCATGTGCTCGGTGCGCATGTGCATGGGCCCATCTGGTGCAGCAGCATCATCCTCTGGGGGAGGAATGTTCAGATCTGGGGGCAGAAGTATGCTTGCCTGACATGGACGTTATGCAACATTACAGAGGCCAGGACTAACTGTCCCACCTTGTCTGGCTTGTATACCAGTGCACCCCCACACCAGTGCAAGCATCTGACTTGGGCCTTCCTGAGGCTGAAGGTCCGCTCTATGGTCACTGTGGTCCTCACATGGGACCGGTCATATGTCACTTCCTGTGGCATCTGGGAATTCCTCAGAGGGCTCATCAGCCACTGAAGCTACAGGTATCCAAAATGACCTACAAGGGGGAATTACATAGGTGTGACTCATGATGATCTGCAGTTTTATCTCAATGGCAGTCTGTGCATGCATATCTCATTTCTCATTGTACCACACTGTTTCACATTCCAGACCTTGCATGCAGATTGCACTGCCTGGGCAGGGTTCTCCAGTCTGACATGGTACTTCTTGCACAAAAGCCTAAAAGTGTTGCTTTTTGGTATATGACTGACAGGGTGGCATGCCATGTGGGCAGGGTATGGTCTGGACATATGCATTGCTCCCATTCATGGTACATGATAGGAGTCTGGGTTACATGTGGAGTTCCTATGTGTGGCATCCATGATGCTGAGTATTGTTTCTGGGGGATGGAGTGCATGCCATGTCTGATGGCAGGGTAGTGTCCCTCAGCTTATTGTTTGGCAGTGTGTCATTCCATGTATGGGGTGTCACTGGGTGCCTCATCTAATGGCCATGTTATAGGCAACATTGTTGTTTGTGGGCCCACACCTAGCCTTTGCACCCTCCCCCCACTGAGCTTTCGCCAAGTGTGTGTGGGCAAGGATGTGCTGTTGGATAAACACAGCTAATTGGGCATTACTGTGCTCTTTTGTTTCCAGTCAATGGATGTCAACCTTGGTCATTTTTGTTGCTGCCATGAGTCATCTTCAGGCTTCCCCCTTGGCGCATGAGTGTGCCCCTGGACATACATTTGATGCTTCTAGGTTGCCTGGCCAGTGGCTTCACTGCCATTGCATGTTGAGGGGGGTGTGGTGTTGCATTCTGGTACCTATAGGGCAGTGTGTGTGTGGTTGTCTGTTTGGGGTTGCAGTAGCCTGGTCAGTGACTGCTGCATCTCCAGTCGTGTGCCTCATGGCATTTCAGTTGAGGGGTGCACTGGTGATTCCTTCATGCAAAGGGACTAGTCTAGGCATGCATTTCTGTAATTATATGCCCCCTTTGCCTGTCCCTCATACTACAACATAGGTGGGATTGTACAGCTCAACATATGTGCAGTCCAATGCTCCCACCACATTTGCCAGGCCAGCAATAGCAGGGAAGCATGCCTTGGTGGCATTCAGCTGTGCCTGGGTGGTGGGAAGGCCACTATGTTCTCCCACATGGTTCAAGAGTTCCTCCATCCCCTGCCTCAAAGATAGACTGTGATATGCCATGCAGTTGGCTCACAGAGCTATGGAATGTGGCCATGGTTAAAAAGTGCATGACCAACTCCAGCTTGACATCAAGTGGTATGGCTGAGCTGATGCCTATCCTGCTCCTGGATGTGGGTGAGGAGTTCTGTGATCATCTCCCTGTTGAGGTGATATAGGCTGAGTATTTGTGTCTATAAGGGTCCATGGTGTTGCCCTTTCGCAGGGAAAAGCTGCATGCCTTGCATGGTGTTGCCTCATCATATGCATTGTTCCACTCCACTCCAATGCATCCTGTTCCCTCTGGTGGACTTCCAGCCCCTGCAGCTCTAGGTTGACCTGGAGCAGCTCCACGTCCATGTACACTGTGAAGGCGTGGCAGAATGTTATGGTGGGAAAGTGTTCTTGGGGAAGGTGTGGCCCTTTTGTATTCTTCTTGTGTGCATTAGGTGCACCAGCGTGGATAAGGTGTACCTGTGGCCTCATTTTCATCACCTTTGTGCATTTACTGGATGGTTTGAGGTGTAGGTATCTCCATCTTGGTCTTACTGGTATTACCGGCTTAATTAGTACTCTTACTATGCTGATAATACTGGTATGCTGGTAATACTGGTACTTGTTTTAGGTCCAGTCGGAAATTCCATTGCTGGGAATTTTCCGGCACCCGTATTTCCAGAAATGGGGATGCCGGTACCAGTGATACCGGCAACAGTGTTGCCACCAACTCATACTTGGCCAGAATGGTAAAAGTGCAGTAAACAGAATTACTTGCAGTTTTACTGCATACCAGCAAACTCCTAATGAGCCCCAAGTTGTCTGTGTAGGTATCAATGTAAAACCTCTGCGAAAGGGTGAATGCCTGAGTCGCAGCGATCCCTTACCACCTAAATGGAGAGATGGTGGCCTTGGGAGGACCGTCCCTGTGAGTGTAAATGTTGTTGTTAACTAGTGTTTAAGTAGGAGTCTCTAACGTGTAGACGGCATAGTGATGGCACGTGAACATTGATGACGTCAATGGAATGATGAAGTCATCACATCTACCGCAATATCAGCAATCGTAAGGTGCTGAGTACTAAAGAGAAGTTCTGGAATGGTAGTGTACCAAAAAGGGGGTACATTATTGTGCCATGGGGGTAATGGAATAATATGGCTTTGTGATAGAGAAACAAAATGCAAAAAAACGGAGTGGGTAATGATGAGTACACTGAAAATAATATTTTGAATGGATTGTGTCCTCCCACATATTCCTCATCTTAGATATTAACGTATCTTCAGCTTTGCTGCTTCGGAAAATAAATGTCCACCAGGGGCCGCTGTGCTTGAGGTCATGGTGTTGATGACCCTCGAGGGCTGCCGTCGAGCGTCAACGTCATCTGCAGTATAAAGGGCTCGAGCCGCGCCCGTTGGCTTCAGTTCTGTTTTTTTGACAAAGCTTTCGTTTTGTGTGTACGAAAACGGCGCTTCAGTTTTGACAATGTCTTCATCATCAAATCCTTCTACCCCCAGAACTGGTTTTAAAAAGTGCCAGAAATGGGGGAAGAAAATGTCTATTACTGACCCCCATCGAATTTGCCTCTGGTGTTTGGGTCCGGACCATCGAGTTGACGAATGCGGTTCCTGTCAAGCCATGACCAACAAAGCTCTCAAGGAACAGAGAGGTAAATTGGTGGTGGGGGAGGAATACTCGAAGTCCTCTTCAAGAAAAAAGAATCACTGTTGAGTCTAGTGGTAAATCCCAACGTAAATCAAAGAAATCTAGGTTGAGGAGTCGGTCTTGTAAATCTTCGGCTTCTTCGAAGAAGGTGAAGAAAAGGCATCACCGATTTCCTTCTTCTTCTTCATCCGATACAGGGGTTATAGAATGTCCTTCAAAGCATGATTCCCCTAGGAAATGGGAGGCCTTCAGAGCCTCGATGATGCAAATCTTTGAGAACGCGGCCCAGACCCCCTTGAAGAAATCACGTGAAGGCCATGCCCCGGCTCACTTGAAGAGTGACAGAGGGAGGTCAGAGACTAGACGCTCTAAATCTGGCGAAAAATCGTCGAGGGTGTCATCAAGAGAAACCTCTCTGACACCTCATTAAAAGAGCAAAGCAGGCCCACCGGTGCATAAACTGGGCGCAACACCAGAAAAATTGGCGTCAGGTACCAAACCGCCACTGAAGTCTGTGTCGAAGGTGTCCTCGACGGCGCTTACATCCAAAGCTCCTTCAACCGTATCGAAGCCTGCGTCAACGACTTTGACGTCACCAACGCCTTTGTCAAAGTCAACACTGATTCCGTCGTCAATATCAACGCCTTTGTCGAAGCCAAGCTCTATACCTCCACAGGCCATGGGTAACATTTTTCACCCTGTGCCTAGACAAGACTTTTTCAAGTCTATGGCTTCTATTTATGAAGAACAATCTTCTAAAGAGGATATTTCCCCTGTTGGGGTACAATTTGGTACAAGGGATGTTCCTGAGGAACTAATTGATCCTCACTCCCACAATGGCTGACCTCTATCAATGCCTGCAAACAGCTAGTGTGCTAGACACATATCCTGAATTGGAATTTGATAAACCCGACGCTGCTGATCGTGCAGACTTGGGAAATAGGAACCTCATGATTAGGATGGTAGAATTCATGGGGTGGAATCGAAGTGCCCCCGTTTATGAGCAAGACGACATGACAAACATTCTTAGTGGAGGTCCTTAAAAGGATCCTGTCCTTCCTTTTCACACTGCCCTTCAGAAAAAAGGTTATGGCCACATGGGAAACCCCAGATTTTGACCCAGCAGTAAATAAAAAATTTGCAGGTAAACACAAACCCTTTTCTTCTGACCCTGAATACTTACCTAAACATCCTACACCTGAGAGCTTAGTAGTCCAGACAGCCACATCCAGTAGACAATCGGCATACCCTTCAATTCCCTCAGACAGAGACGATGAAAGAATTGATGCCTGGTCTCGCAAGATTTTCTCTTCGGGCAACATGGCCTTAAAGTCAACTAATGTGACTTGCACACTTGCAAGATTCACGTACACCCTGTGGGATTGTATGACTGCAGCGGATGAACATATTCCTGAGGGGGAGGAGCGAGACGGCTTCCTTGCGTTTGTGAAAGATGGAAAGGAGCCTATGTGGGAATGCCTTCAATCAGGACTGGACACTGCTAACAGCATCAGTAGGGCCATGGCATCTAGCACAGTCCTACACAGATTTGCGTGGCTGAGAAAGTCAGGTTTCACACCAGATGTGAAGGCCAGACTTCTCAATATGCCATTTGATGGCTTGAGGTTGTTCGGCAGCAGGGCAGATGAAAGTTTGAAGACGCTGCAGACCTCTAAGATGGTGGATAAGTCACTTTGCGCCTCCATACGACTACCTCAGCAATACTCCTACTCAGGCTCATCTTCCTGGAGCGGTCGTCTTTTTCATTTTTTCTTCCTCATTTGGAAAAGGAAAAACACAGGCCAGTCAAAGAGGACAAAGAAAATGTACTTGTGGTGGACAAGGAAAGTGTGCTAGATCAGCCCGAGCAGTGGCATCTGTCCCCTCAGCCGCTGCTACAGCCGCTGCAAAGCCACTGTGAGGCATTGACCCACAAGAACTCGGTGGGAGGCAGAGTCTCTAAGCATCTGAATGAATGGGGGGCATTACTGCAGATGCTTGGGCACTGGAGACAGTAGCCCAGGGCTACTGCCTTCTCATTCAAAAAAGGCCTCAGGATCATCCACCGGGATACCACTCTGTCAAAATTCCAAATCCACTCCTGTTGCAGGACATTTTAACCCTGCTAGAGAAAGGTGCAATAGAACGTGTACCTGTAGTGGAGAGAAACAAGGGTTGGTATTCCCTATACTTTCTCATCCCAAAAAAGGACTGAGGATTGAAACCCATCTTGGACTTAAGAAACTTGAAAAAGTTCCTCAGGAAGGACAAGTTCAAGATGGTAATGCTTTCTCAGGTCCTTCTGGCTCTCCAACTCCAAGACTCATTGGTATCACTGGACCTTCAGGATGCTTACTTTCATGTGCCGATCCATCTCAAGCACAGAAAATAGTTGAGGTTCTCGATTGACAATTCTCACTATCAGATTCGAGTTCTGCTATTCGGGTTGACCTCCGCCCGAGGGTTTTTACCAAGCTGATGGCAGTAGTGGCTGCGAGTCTCAGGAGTGTGGGATTCATATCAACCATTACCTGGACGATTGGTTAATCAGGGCACTTTCATCCAAACAAGCCCAGGAACATCTGAACATGGCCTGCCACTTCTTACACAGACTGGGCTTATCGCTCAATTACAAGAAGTCAAATATGATACCATTCCAAAGACTCCAATTCATCGGAGCAGTCCTGGATACTTCCTCGGGCAAAGCCTCGCCTCCCGAGGTGAGAGCTCATTACATTCTGCAGATGGTAACAAAGTTCCAGAATGCACAGCCTCTGCTGGCCTTCGATTTTCTGAGGTTGCTCGGCCTCATGGCATCCAGCATTTTTCTGATGCCAGGGGGCAGATTGAGAGTTAGATCCCTTCAATGGGCCCTCAAGATTCAATGGTCCCAATTTTCAGGGGATATGTCAAATCTTTTGCAAGTTCCGTCCAGAGTGGCTCAGGATATTCTATGGTGGGCTTGCAATGACAATATACTCAAGGGAGAATCTTTTTGGCATTCATGGCCGGAGATAACAGTATTGATGGACGCCTCACTCACGGGTCGGAGAGCCCAGACCAACGATCTGACAATCAGCGGACGTTGGTCTCCATGAATTACATGAAGATATGCATTGCATACTAGTCTCACATTCCCATTTATTCAATTCCACCCCACAATTGTGGGCAAGGATTAGACAGTGTGATATTCAGATATCAAAATGTATTTAAAAGAGTAATGTCATTTCAACCAAGTTGCTCTTCCACTTTACACCATGGATATCAGTACAAAGCCATAGCAAATCCAAAAATCAAATAGCCAATTAAACAAATGTCTCTACCTATATTAATCTCACTAGTATACATCCACAAAGGCATTCACTGTCAATGCAAATAGTTTTCAGATAAATATATTGTATTGTAAAAAGTACTACACATTTCAAAACAATGGTAGAGTTTCAACATAAGGCAACTGTGTTTAAAACATGTGTTTTTCTCGGGTATCAAGCAACAATAGCACTGAAGAAAGTTGCTTACATGATTACTTTAGAGTTTATATGCAATCAACCAACTCCTGTATGCAGGTGTGAGATAGTGAGATAGTGAATATGTATAGACTAGGGTCATCTGTGCATGTGCATGTGTGCGACTTGGAATACAGCGTAAGTGTTCAGCTTTATATTCACTTGTGTGTAAGTACTTCTTTCGAGTTACTTGCATATACATTTGTTCACTCTATATAGGTCTGCAGAACTTGAATGCATACTATTCCCATGTAACATTTACCATGTCAAAAAAAAAAATCCTTTCCTCATTACATGTGAGCGTGTCTGTGCTTTGAAAAACAAGGAAATGCAGGGGTTTGCACTTCACACATTTATTAGGAAAAAGCATACAATTAATTAGTTATGTTCATTTCTTTTGCGTCACCATAGCTATGACTATGGCATTCCCTAGCTATATTAATGCACAAAATAAGCCCGGTTGATAGAATTTTTCCACAATACCATAACCCAAGATTACCATAACCTATCATATCATATCATATCTTCGCCAGCTGTAACCACTCATTATATTTGAAATAGTACTTAACTTTACAAGGGCAATTTCGAATTAAAGTAGCACAAAATGCATTCCATCTTAAATATTCTCAGTGCAATGTTGATTGGGTTGTAAAGATACAGCGTTGGCACTGCTGGTGTTCTATCAGGGAAGGAGCCCTTTAATGCTGCTTTCATATGTCCACACCCCACTGCTGTTATAATGGGCCGCAGCTACACAGAGCGCAGAGGCCCGTGAGATGCTAAGAGCATGGTGTTGGGGCCACTGGTGTTCTATTAAGGCAGGAGCCCTTTAATGCTGATTTCAAAAGGCCACGCCAACCTGCTGTTATAACGGCCCGCAGCTACCCAGAGCTGCATAGCCTGTGATCTGCTAAGGGTGTGGTTTTGGTGCCCCAGGTGTTTTATCAGGGCTGGATCCCTTTAATGCTGCTTTCATCTGGCCATGCCCCCTGCTGTTGTAATGTCCCACAGCTACCCAGAGCAGCAAATCCAATAAGCTGCTGAGGGTGTGGTGTTGATGCTGCTGGTGTTCATGTCAAGGGTGGAGATGCAAGATTCCTTTAAGCCCATTAGCCTTGTGCCGAGGACATGCAGATATCCTTTTAGTTCTATTACCATGGAACTGAAGGACCCCCTCCTGGAAAAACTCCCTGTGACTTATCGGGAGTACTGCCCGAGGGTCTGTGAGTGCTTTTATTCACTATCCTTATCCCACCGTTGTTTAAGCCTAAATAAATTCTCAGTGATCTATCTCAAGAACTGACACAGGTGAAGAACATGTGGGAAAGAGAGTGCTAGCATTAGCTTGACTGTGGGCATATGTTCAAGCACCTGCTCCTGTGCCTATTTGCTGTGCTTATCTGTACTTCATGGACTGGAGTCTCAAGGCATGGGATCAGGGGGTGAGGAGTCAGACTGTCGGTGTCCCACAAACCAATGGCGTGCTCTACTGCTCCTGTTGCTGACTATATTGTGAATGCTATATTGAAACCGTCTTTTTAGTTTTATTCTGTTTAAATGTAGTTACTGTCAGTCATTTGTTTTGGCATTGTAATTTTTACATGTGTACCTTTATCAGAAATCAAGCTGACATTGTTAAATTATGTCTAAAAGGAAGGCTGTTTCCTCCCTGTCCCCTAAGGACAGACAGAATAAATATACAGAATGTTCCGGCCAATATAGGAAGTCAAATCCCTTATTTCAAAGATAAAGGGACTAGTACATGATATAGACTCCCCAGATGGCCAGAAGTGCCTGGCGGAGAATACAGGTCTACTAGCTAAGGTTTTTGGCTCTAATTGTGTTGTAGAGGAAGTAGATTGTGAACGTACAACGGCCCGCTTAATACCACAGCACCAGCTGTTTACCAATTAATATGGGAGGGGGGCAGCTTGCACAGTGACTGACATCACTGCGATACATTTACACAATGGGACTGTTGATTTTGTTGAATTGGGGCTGGAAATTGCAAAATCTGCACCAAAGTTTACATGAGCTGGGGCAGTAGGAGAGGGAGGGGAAGGGATGAACTTGGAAGAGGTGGTTATGATAGACCCTCAAATATCACTCTCCAACAGGTTTAACCCTCTTGATAGAATGTGCCCTTCTCCTAATTGCTCAACCAGGGAGCCAGAGAAACTGAAAAAAGAAACAGCACATTTAGGCGTTAGGGCTAAAAACATAGTGGAAATAAGCATAACTGTAGGACCAAATCAGTTGCTAACTGGAGCGATGTACCAAGCAAGCTACTATCCAGACAGTCTAATCCTTGAGTCTGATTATCAGTTAGGCTTATATACCCAAGAGCTATTGGATGAAATTGAAAATGTAATTACATACAAAATTGCCAACTGCCTGCAGGAACTGGTTAGTGAAATGAAGATACTAAAAGATAGGATCACTGTATTGATACCCAAAATAGAGCATCCATGTAATAAAAGTCCTCTTATACATGTCTTCTGTGAAGGGATAGTGAATGCCCTATCGGGGACGGGAGATACAAATGATGGTCCATTATGAATTGATGGTCCATTAGGTATTTCAGACAGCAAATCGTCAGCAGCATGTTATTGTATTGGATATCATCACCCTGAGGTGGGCTGTAATACTAATTCTTGCCCCACTACTCACTAGAGGTCAGGCATTGCCCCGCTGGACCAAACCAAGTGTGCTACTATCAACCGGTCTGAGGCCAACAACCCCCCCTCTTATCAATAGAAAAAGTTTGACGGTAGACACTCATAAGAGGGAACCCCCATTTCTGACAACGTTCAACATCCCGAGGTCAGCCAAACGTACCTTTGAAGATCAAGAGTCTTTAAAGAATACATTTGCCCATTGGATTATATATGTTAAATGTTGTTTGTCTATCATTTAGGAGGATATTGCGATGTACTCGGGTGCAATTGTATAACAGCTCTGACGATTGCATTCCTGTCTGGGACCTGGTGTAGGTACTCCTTGATATCAAATTTCAGATGTATCCAACCCCATTTTGTTGGGGTAAGATAAAGTCCTGGGTATAAGCCTAGAGATCAGGGGTGCTTTACTCTCCGACAGTTTTCTAATGAACATTGGGCCAGTAAAGGGAAAAGACCTGAAAAATGATGGGGGTTTGGAGGGAGTAGATTCACTGAGGCAGGGAACTATCAGCCCTGTATTCAAACCCATGTGTAAGTTACTTTTGTGGAATATTGCAGGGGTTACTAAACACCTTGAGGAGCATAGCTGGATTGATTTTGTAATTGGATTTCAATTGATTTTCCTACAGGAAACATGGGCCAGTGAAACAGTAAATCTGCAAGGGTATCAATCTTTCCACACTCCTGGAGAATAGTGCCCAAGTGGAGACCTAGTTGAGGCCTATCAATTAGGCTGGAGGAGGCCCAAAATTGGGAAGTTGTTGTCCGACTGACTGACTTGATAGACCTTCAACATTTCGTTGTGCATAGCCCTGGGGGAAATCTCCTGTGTCATTTTTATAACAGGTCAAATGTGTTGTAAGGGCTGGCTGTAGTAGAAAAAATGCAGAATTTGATTCACTCCTGGGAGACGTATGACTCACTGAAGACCCATATTCTGATTGCAGGAGATTTCAGCCTCCAATATGAACCCATCAGAGAATTGAAATGGCTATGGGAGGACTAAAACAGTGAGTGGGATATCCCACTTTTGGTGGCTTGTCTGCTGAGGAGGACACACCACTAAGCTATCGATACGGCCCGTGTTTTCGACGACTTGGAACTACGGGCTTGTAATGGTCATTGTTTAAAGGACCAGCCTGCTAGCTTGACTTTTGTTTGCCTAATGGCTCTTCCACTATTTAGTATTTCTTGGTTATGGCCAAAGACTAGGGTAAGGTCAGTTGTATTGAAGTTTTGGACAAATTCTATAGCGATATTAGATTCCTATATATTGCTTTTAGTTTTCATAACAGTGCTCCAAACTCTCTCCCAGCTTTAAACCAGGGTGAGGCAATAGTTTTGACGGGGCATGCCCGCAAGCCTGTCAAATCATCTAAGATTGTAGACCAGGACCTGAAACAGGTCATATATGATGCCATTTAGAATAATATAGAAGAAATCTGCAGAGAAGGACTTTTGAATATGGAGTATGGAAAATGTATTAAAATATGTCACCCCATATAACCAATACAGCGTCCAAAGTAAAAAGAAAATGCCTTAAGAAACCTTAGATGGTATGAGGGGGATTGTAGAGCGGCAAATAAACGGATAGTGCTTGTTCTGCAGCTGACCCTGTTGTTGATAAGGTGTTACTTCACTCAATAAACTCAACTTCAAAAGGCTAACTGCAGAGAAAAATGAGGCATTTGTTAGGTTAAATTGGGCAAGCCTTACACAAGCGTTTGAAGAGGGTGATCACATACCGTATTGGAAATTGGTCTCAGAGGAAGAAGTAAATAGGGATTTAACTCTACAATGCTGTATACCTCCTGATGCATGTTGGAATAATTTTTCAGGCCTATATGTTGGCCATCCGTGTACCCAGGTCACGTACCCAGGTCTTAAATATAGGTGTGGCTGTACAATGTACTGAAGAGGCTACCTGTGTGGAGGGCTTTCAGCTTGGTGTGGAGGAAATAGGTGAGGCAAAAGGATCCTAAAAGAGCGGTAATGACTCTAGGCTAGACAGTGTCCCTATTGACCTTTATAATGATGAGTTAAAGGTTTGGCGACACATCCAATGCAGACTCTTTAATGCGGTTATTATACTTAATGCAGTCCCTCCCACCTGGCAAGATGCTGTAATAGTCCCTATCTATAAAAGGGGGGGGTAGGAATTCCACCCACAAATTATCAACCCATTTCACTTCTGGACAGTGCAAGAAAGATCGTTGCAAAGGCTTCTTATTCCATTGACAAGTGTGGGCTGATGATAATATTATTAGTCGTTTCCAGACTAGTTTCCAGAGGCGGAATAGCACAGTGGGTGAACGTTGCTGACTGTTCCTGGTGGTCCAGAAGTACATGCTACTAACAAGGTTGATGGGAATTAAAATAACACATTATCTCTAGTCCATGTAATCTGTTATACGGTGGAAAAACAACTTGAGATATAAGAGTGAGGATAAGTGAACACCGATCATGCATACACAACAATGTGAATGACAAGCCTCTAGTCGAACATTTCAGGAAAAAGGGACATAAAGCTACAGACCTCAAATGGTCAAACCATTAAGTACAGAAGCAGAGGTGGTGACATGCCCACGGCACTACACAAACTTGAGCAGCGCTGGATCTATTCTTTAAATACAGTCCAGCAGGGCTTGAATATTTCCATCGAGTGCAATGCCTTAGTGACCAAATGAATGTGGAATACTTGCATAATGACTGCACTATGGTTTTTAAGGAATCAAGTGGGCACAGTGTAACCCCAAAACTACCATCAACAGGAAAATGATGCGGGCACCTGGATACCCTACACTACATTTCCCATAACGTGTTGTTGTATGTGGGAAATGTGCGTTAAGAGTATGCTGAGTACTAAGATTGTGCCACATCAGACAAGGCAAGTTCAGTAGATTTTTCACACCCTGCACCGTAAACTGCACAGAGTGGCAAGAAGCAGTGATGCTGACACATGGCAAAGGATAACAGAAGGAATGTTGTTTGTCTTCCTTCCATGTTGAGATGAAAACACATGAAAAAACTTAGAAGAAAACTATACACTGGTTTTGTGATCTATTTGATGATTTATTGAATTGTATAATGAAATGAAGTGAACATTTTTTGTAATGGTAAAAAACCTTTGACTATACATACATGGCACCCTGTTATTATTTTTCTACTGATCAATTTTTTGTTATTTCCATATAATCTTACCTGGAGGACCATAGATTTATACCAGGCACCCTTTAAATGTATGTATAGAAGAGTATACAAGGCAATTACAAGTGTGTGAAAACCAGAAGCCCTGGCAGGAGAGTATACCAGGCAATTACAAGTGTGTGAAACATGAAGCCCTAGCAGGGGAGTATATCTAGCATATGCTATAAACTGGCCCAAGGCCAGGAAAGAAGGCTCCGTGCTGACGGAGCCGATCCCATAATTCACTTCCCTTCCATCTGCGCCGGAGCAGGAGCTCCTGAGTGTCTCTGTCGTGGGCTGCAGGAGCAGCTTACATCACCTGGAAAGTGCTGCGTAGTGGAGGTAAGCTCCAGGCACATCGATCCACATTGCCCTGAAGCCTTACTTAGCATTATAATAACCGTATGCTCTGTATGACCCGCATAAGCACCTAATGCAATTTTTAATGCGTACATTAACGAAATTCCACCTAAGTCCATATCTGCCTCACACGACTAATCCGCTTCTAAGATAGCTGCCACCTTGAGCCCTGCCTTTGCCTGATCCTGGCATCACTTTGTGCCTGGCCCCTCCTTTGCCTCAGATTGGCTGAGCGCCACAACATCACCAGAAACTATCAGCCGGCCCAGGAAGTAAGGCCAGGAAAGAAGGCTCTGTGATGACAGAGCTGACTGAGCACAACTAGCGCTTGGCGTGGACAAACTGCCCGTCTTTACATGTATCACTTTTCCGGGATATCTAGGTGAGTGCACACTTTGCACAAATTCACCAAACTAAGAATAAGCCCCACATGCTTATCGAACTGTGATTAAATCATGTATCCCTACACACACTCTATTGACTGGCCATTTCCGTGTATCTGTGCATTGCAAATCCAAATTCTAATGTATTGACTCACTAATGTCACTAACTATTAACAGCATGCCTATTAGATTGCAACACACACGTTGTGTTTGCACCTGTTATTTTCTAGACTGAAGTATGCTTGCCAACTAAAACTGCAAAATACAGCCAGCCCGCGTGCAATAACAGTTACATTACCTGTTGAATAGAAGTATAATGTCTGCCAATTAATATACATTATCGCACCTATGTTAAAACTGTATACTCTATTCCACAACCAAAGTTTATTAGCTCATGCCTTTAATAACACTACTCCACTCACCACATATTGGAGCTGTTAGTATTGTAGAGGGAATTTACTTCTAATTGTTTGTTAACACTACTTCTAATTGCTAACCTAGTGAATCACTAACTGTACCTTAGATTTGCCAAGTTACTGCCTACTATCACAATGCCAGAAACTGTGCTGAACTAAACCTGCCAGCGATTACCCAGCCATTACTTTGGCCTGCCACTAGATATAGTTACTTACCCTGAGGACAGAATGTTCATCACTTTCCTTTATCTGACCACTCTCTGGTCCACAAAGGTGCTAATAAATTACCCACTGCAAGGTATGACTACTACAATGTTGTACCATGATATGAGTCTACCTGTGATCACCCTAGACACTGACCAACGGTCCATAAAGTTACCCAATATCAACCTTACTATAACAAACACCCCGTGTGACCTTACACATAGAAATGCTAAATTACGCTCCAGATTACCCAAAATTTTCGAACCACTAGCTAGGCATGTTACTGCATCCAGCAATAGAAGAGACTATCACAAGGTAGACACTAACCATAACCGCAATACTAACAAATATTGCAAATCAAGTATCAGTCTAACCAAAAAAAAAATCAGACTTGCCAGTCACTCGACACCTAAACTAAACACCCACCTCAAAGGAGCACTCATTAATGCCAGGTCATTGATAGCCCATGCCACTGAAATTACTGAGCTCATCCAAATAGGTGATTACGACTTCCTAGCTATAAAAGAAATGTGGCTACAACAAGCGGCTGGCCCTGCCCTGATGCCTGCCTTGCCCCCCAAGTATAATATTCTGAGAGAAGGTAGAACCAATTCTCGAGGAGGAGGCATAGCCATTATTGCTAAAAACAACCTAACCATAAAAATAGAAACACCCTTGCACACCAAATCTTGTGAATCCTTAACTGCCAAACTCCTAACATCATCCTCTCAATCCATTAACATAGACCTTATATACAGGCCATCAGGCCTATCGGAACCTTCAAATAGGACATCTCTATGATCCTTTCAAACAACCTAAAAAAAGATCCCAAGCTATCCTACTAGGAGATTTGAACTTAGGCTTCAAAGACCACAAAGACCTGCAAGCAACTAATATAGCCAATGTCCTCACAGAACTTGGATTTACCCAAAGAATATCACAGCCTACCCACGAGAAAGGCCGTACACTTGACCGGGTAACTGACCATAATTGCAATATAACTATTACCACTGTCAGCCCACAAGTTTGGACCGACCATGTGCTAATAGCATTCTTCATAAACGTAAAAACTACCTAACCTCAGGAAAATACTTTAGCTCCCTCCATGCCAATGAGAAATAAAAAAAAACATAACCACGGACAAACTGGTACCACTGATCCACCCAACCTTAAACTCTCTACCTGACACAATAGACCCTGCATCTCTAGTTAACGAATTCAACTCAGCCATGGCCAATGCCCTGGATACCATTGCCCCACTGAAATTGAGAAATAGCAAGCCTAGAGCATACCTAAATGCCTGGTTCACCCCATACCTTAAATCACTAAGGAAAGAAAAACGCAGGTGCAAATTTTCCTGGAGACTGACACCATCAGAGACCAATAAAGTAGCCCACATCAACACCTCCAACAAATACAAAAGCGAAATACGGAGAGACAAAAAAGATAGCTTTGACAACAGAATAATGCAGTCAAAATCTGGTACTAAGGAGTTATTCACTATACTAAAGGAACTATAAAACTCCTTCCCAGTACCTGATAACTGTGCCAAAAATAAAACGTGGTGCTCCAACATCCAAAAAGCACTGAATGATAAAATTGCTGCCCTCCAACTCAAAATAAACAAAAAAAAAACAAAATATACCTGCTACTACCAATCAGAGGGGCAAACTACCCACTACTCCTAAACCTGAACTAAGATTTAACTTCACTAAAGTAACCATTTTAGAGGTTGAGAAAATAATACTCTCGCTCAAACCTTCAAACTGCCAAGGTGACATCTGCCCAGCACAACTAATAAAAGATGCTGCGGTAGATCTATCACCATTTATATCCAAACGCATTAATGCTTCCTTTTCATCAGGCATGATACCAAGTAATCCTACAAAATCCAGGGTCCTCCCACTCCTTAAGAAGCAAACCCTACACCCGGCTATACTCACATAATTCTAGATAGAGTGGCTTACCTAAAGATCCAACAATACTTGGAGCTGCATCAACTCCTAGGTATCCAGCAATCAGGTTTCAGACCACAGAACGGTACTGAAACGGTACTCATCGATCTCAAAACCCAAGTCGACGAGCTGAGAGACCAAGGAAAACTGCCCTACTCTTACTATTGGAGCTCTCAGCAGCGTTTGACTTGGTGGATCATAAAGTGCTCTGTACTCACCTAGAATCTGCCGCTCATTTCTCCTCACGTGCCATAGCGTGGATCAAATCATTCTTAAGTGAAAGAACTATGAGGGTCTTCTCTACTTCAGCAGCTGCTGACCCAGTGCCCATTACATGTGGCGTACCCCAGGGTTCCTGCATCTCTCCCACCATGTATAACATTTTCACTAAGCCCCTGTTTGATGATCTGGACCTTGTAGGTGTCACCTACACTAACTATGCAGAGGACACCCAGATTCTCATCCCACTTTCGGGAGATTGTGGACAGGATTTGGCCTTGGTGAATAAGATATACCTCATCATCCAGGCATGGATGGCCCGACACGGTCTATGCCTGAATGACTATAAAAAGGAACTCATCATACTGGGGACTACACAAAACATAAAAAAACTGAACCCAGACTACTCATCCTTTGTTATAGATGGACACACTATCAAAGAGGCCAAAGAGGTAAAAACACTAGGTTTTTACCTCGACTCCTGCCTTACTCTAACAACGCAAGTGAATGTGATGGCCTCTGCTACCTCATTCACTTGCAAGTTGATCAGAGCAGCAAAACCCTACCTGTCCACTATTAGCTCCCTCACATTGGCAAGAGCACTGGTACTATCCAAATTGGATTATTGCAACACTCTCTACCTGGGGTCCAATAAACATACCATGACAAAAATCCAAAGACTGCAAAATAATGCACTTAGAGCTGCATTAGGAATCCAAAAAAGAGAGCACATATCGGAATTTAGAAGACAGTCTAATTGGCTCTCTACAGCTGACAAAATTAGACTGAAAACTGCCTCATTTACTTTCAAAAGCATCAATGATTTAGCACTCAAATACTTAGTAGAAAGGTTCAAAAGAAGAACCCCTAACACACCCTCTAGAGAAGCGTATACCAACTGTCTAGCTGTGCCCTCATTCAAATTGACTACTTCCGGAGGAAACAGTTTCCCGGTTAAAGTGGCCCAATTGTGGAACTCCCAACCTCTCTAAGGTCTGACCAGTCCTACCTACACTTTAGACTAAATCTCATTAAGTGGCTCAAAGAAAACAACCAATAATATAGCCTTCCTGATGACTTGAGTCATGCCTAACTGAAACCCTGCTTCTCGCTTTGCACTCTGCATACTTGTAAATAAATATATCCCCCTGTGTATAAACATGTCCCCCAGGGATCTAGCCTATCTCCCTGGCTGTTCAACCAATACCTGGCACTCCTTGCCCACGGCATCGCCGCTCTCTGTCCCAACTTTCAGTGCTATGCGGATGATACCCTGCTCATTTTCAGGCTACCCTCGGCCTCCTCGTCTCCTTACCTGATCTCTGACTGTCTGTCTGCCATCCAGGGATGGTGTGCCGCCAACGACCTCTGCCTAAATGCCAGTAAGACTGAGATGCTACTCATCGGCACACCCACTCCCTCCTTCCCTGCAGCTCTCTCCCACCTGCAAGGCTAAAAACCTCGGGGTCATCTTCAACTCTGCACTCTCCTTCTCCCCTCATATCTCTGATGTCTCTAAGAAGTCACACTACCAGGTGCACCTCCTTAGAGGTATTCATCCTTTCCTCTCTTTCCCCCAGAAGCTCACTGTCTCCAGAGCCCTGGTCCTCTCCAAGCTGGACTACTGTAACAACCTCTATCTAAATCTGCCTGCCTCCACTCTCCGCTCTCTGCAACTTATCCAGAACAGGACTGCGAGACTTGTCCTTGGCCTCAAGTCCAGGGATAGTATCTCTCCAGGACTGAAACCTCTGCACTGGCTCCCAGTGGCTGCAAGGATTAAGTTCAAAACCCTCTGCATTGTACACAAGGATTTTTGGGGTCTGGGGCCGCAATACCTTCAACTCTCTCTTCCTAAATATCTTCCTTCTCGAGCTCTTCACTCATCTGCCTCCAACTCCCTTAGGGTCAGCCGGTTCTCCAAGCAATGAGTTGGTGGCAGAGCACTCTCTTCGGCAGGGGCCTCTCTCTGGAACAGCCTTCCTGCCTCCCTGAAACTCGAGGAGAACCATCTCCGGTTCCGGAAACACCTCAAAACCTTCCTCTTTGCTTCTGCTTTCTCTCCTCCCCTCCCTTGCTGAATTCCTGACTGTAATTGCACTGGTTACCTGACCACCCTTTCTGATCTCTGGCCCAGGCCCCATCAATTACCCACATGCACTTCCTCCCTAGCAACCACTGCATTTGGGGACGTTTTTCTGTATCCCTTCAATCCCCTCTACCAGCACTTACGTCTGCACTTCCTTGCACTTGCCACTAGCTGGCTGTTTTATGTGTCTTATTTATTCCACTTCCCATGTACTGCACTTTCCCCTCTCCCTTCCCCCTGCACACTTTTCGTTTCCCCCCTTCCCATACACTTGCACGATCTGAATGACACCTGGCCTAGTAGTATCGTTGTCTGTCCTCCCTTTGTTTCCCCCTTGCCTCATCGCGCCTTGAAACACTTGTGTATAGGCGCGTTATAAATACCATATCATATCATATCATATCATTATCCTGTACATTGCCTATTTTTGTATATACATACTTCCCTGTGTTGTACTGATATCCTCATGCTGTTAACTATTCTCTTTGTAACTTTGTAATCTGCAACTGTAACTTGTAAGCTTAAAGTATTCTTGACCACTCGCCCGGATACCTTCGGGTCTGGCGCACGCTACAAATAAATAAACATAAACATAAACATAAACATAAACCTGGTGACTACAACTATGCGAAATAAAGGAGTCCTGAGAGGAAATATGAGGAAAGGAATAGGATTCTCTTAATGAGATATAAAAGTGGTCCAGAGAAGAATCATCAGTACTAGAAGAAAGGGTTGTGTTAACTAGGAGCAAAGGAGGAAAAGCCTGGCAGAAATATATAACATGTGCCCTGAAAGGGATAAAATGACAAAGCTATACAGTTTTGTGTGTCAGTGGTGTTGTTGGCCAATAAAGGCAGAAGGAATTGTTGTTTGTGAAACATCATTTTTGTTGGAGCCATTTATTCTTCTTTTATGAACACTTTTCTAAGCCACCCATGCTTAAAGACATTTCCATTTTCACCTTAGAATTTGCTCTATAGTGTGAGGGTCAGAATAGAATTTTGGACAGGGAAGGTTTGATTTTGAACATTGTGACACAGACAGATCCTGAGTTTTGCTTTAAGTAGTGAAAATCCCTCTAAGAGCAGGGACAGAGAGGCATTTTGCAACCCCTTTTATTTTCAATAAAAGTCTTTAAACAAAATCAAGGTTAACGTTTGTCCGAGTTTCATTCCTGACTCCCCACAGTTAGAAGTGTGAGCCCACCTCTGCTGTGAAATCATTTTGTATGTTTCCCAGAGCCAGACTGTCTTTGCTGCTGCCAGCAAGACTGACTGTAGTCCTAGAGGTTGCCTCTCTGTGTTCCTTTGTGAAGCCAGATAACACCCTCCAAAGAGAGGCAGCCTCTCCAATGTAAGCGGTAGTGGGAACAGGATCCCATTCACCAAAGAAGTAAATAGGCTGAGGCCAGGGTAATGCATACCAAAAGGGCCTTTGATTCTATTGTGAAGAGAAGGGGCAGGATTAGTGTCGACAGAAGGAGCTCCTTAAGTTGATGGACAGTTCCACCATTTTGTTTCTCTCAGCAGTTATCCTTCCTTCCATTTTCCTGCACTTCCTGTAGCACATAGCACTTTGGATGTGATGTAAGAAGGTACATTCCACTTGTTTCAAGAACAGATAATGTACCCTCATAGCAGGCTTGCTTTTGTCCAATCACCTGTAGACTTTTACCTTTAATAGAAGGGATTGCTACTCCTTCCTTTTCCTTTGGACAAACACTAAGGGCAGACATATGTTGAGAGAGTTGATCTACTCTGCCAGAGAGGTGAAGACTGAATGCCCAAGGCAGAGGCAAGCTTTGCTTCCTCACCCACCCCAAAGCACTTTGGAGGTGACCTGCTGCTGGAGAAAGACCTGTTTCTCTGCCAGCCAGAATGACCTCACTATGCAGCAGGAGCCCTGCATCACCTTGAACTGGTTGATCTTCTTTTGACCAGATTCACTGCATTTCAAATCACAAGACCCACCCGTACTACCTTTGGCACCAAATCAAACAGTTTAAATCAGTGTGCTTGCATCTTGAACAAGCTCATACCTTGCAGAGCCCATCATCTGCTCGGCTTGAATCAACTGCTCATTGCTGGACCCTGACTGGACCTACTGGAGTGTCGCTCATTGACTCAAACCAGCAGTTTCCATATGAATCAATCTGGTTCGACCTTGAAGGGCTGCTTCATTTAACATCACACTAGATTTTGAGGATCACTGCTTCAAAGTATCACTGAACTTCAAATTGAGTGTTTTTCGACCAACCTTACCCAGCAGGTACTTCAAATGACTTGACTCCAAACTAATCCTGGTGAGCCCTCAAACCTGTATCACTCAAATGACACTTTGACCTGCTCTGAGCTACTAAATTCACTTTCATCCCTTTTGCAACCAAGAATACATCTTTTGAAAGAACATTTCTATTTGCCTTGCACCCCTCACTCATCACCCAGAGTACTGTATCTTGCTGTCTTTGCTTATTCTGTGTTTGTTACTCCAGCCTTTGTTTTATGCAGTTTTTATTTAGTTATTGTTGCATAAGTTTAATTAAATGTTATATATATATATATATATATATATATATATATATATATATATATATATTTGTGTAGAACCTTGATTGATCAATCCTTTGTTTGGAACTGTTATTCTTTGCTTTTTAGCCTTACCCTGGCCCACTTTACCACAAAATGTGAAAGAGGTATATATATTAACTGTACCTGTTTCACGATTACGAGTGGGTTCACTCTATCCTTCGAGAAGTGTGAGATCTGAATAGGCACATTAGCCTCTACTCCTTCTTGTACTCCCGCAGGGCAGAAGTCAATTTGTCACTTGTGATCTATAAAAACAAATGTTATTTCTCGTCTTCATGCAGGTATTACATGATTGCAGATTGGTTATTGGTCACATGTTTAATTGTTATTATTTGTGCATTTTTTGTCTTATACTAGGCCCATGTACAGAATCTTCCAAGCTGGAACTGGCAGCAGGGAGACTGCATCGTCTGCTTTGCTGAGCTCAAGCTAGGATTCACGGCCCAGAGCTGCTTGGTTCCTGGAATTTCCACCATTCTGAGCAACCTGTTTATTACAAAAGATAAAGTTCCAGTAAGAAATTGGGGATACACTGTTATGAATATTTGTCTATCAAATAAGTTCAATTGTTGCCAGTTCCATTAATTATTGAGAAAAAGATAGAAAGTCTGTGGAGAGGAAGATGCATATTCACATAACCGATCTAATAGTTCCATCTATAAAATGTTAGATATTACAGTAAATGATAGTAAAGTGCAGATACATATATTGATACACATATTATCACAAATAAAAATATCAACATACATAGTATATCCCCATAGATATCCCCAAATAAATGCTCATGCTTTACCATATTGCACTTTTTGGGTGGCTTATAACTTCGCTCCCCGTGGATGAATCCACACCAATCTTTGCAAAAAAAAGTATGTGACCGACTCTAAATTTCTTTTGCAAAGTTTGGTGAGGATTGGTCCGGGGGAGCAAAGTTATAGGGGGGGGTCCCAAAAATGTATTTTTTTCCCATAGAGTGAATGGGGAAAACACTTTGCTCACTTCTACAGCCCAAACCGCTGGACGGATGTTCACCAAATTTGCGGCAGGAGCATCGGCTTGGTCCTGAAAGCGTGCTTTTGTAAATGTGGTGGAAATCCATCCAGTAGGTTTTTTTTTTTAAATGACCAAAAAGTAGGTGTCAAAAAATTAGTGATATCTATGTCCGCTCTGTGGACACACTTCCCTGTTCGCTCCGCGGACAGGACACTGATTGGTTAATCGGCTTGTGTCATTTCCGCGGACATGGGACGTGTCCGCTGATTGGCTGGTATGAAGCGTGAGGTGTGTCATATTGTTGTGATGCGTCCGCCATCTTGGATCCACGGACATGGCGCAAGCCGACAGCGCAGCAATGAACGGGGGAAAAATACAAGTTTGGGGAGTGTGTTCGTGTGTAAGAGTGCTTGGGGAGGGTGGGGGATTAAGAGATGGGTCAAATGCTGTATTTGTTTAGGTGGCAGGCACCACTGATGTGTTTGTCATGTCCATGGTCATAGCGGCTGTCCGCGGACATAGAAAATGCCCATATAGCATAGTTAAAATGTTTGATTCTATGGCCGAAGGCCGTAGGCCGTAGGCCATGCACCCAAGACTCTAGGCCCTGGCCACAACCACGGCAGCATAACACACCCATCAAATCAAAAATCCATCAAATATCCAGAAATCTGCAGTTTGTGTACTGTTTGATTTGTATAGTTGGTATGTTACATTTTGGCTACGTCATGTAATTAAGATTGTAGAGTTTGGTAACAAGCACTGCAATATAACATATCCATGGAAGTAAACATTTTGAAGTGTGGTGTATGGTTAGATGTTCGCTTCAAAGGTTGTGTTATGGAGCAGTATTTGTGAGTTGAATTGTAATATACTTACTGTTTGATTGTTTGTGATTATTTTTTCATAACTTGGGTAACTGAAACAGATATTCTTTTTCAATTTATGTGATAAAAGAAAAGATTATGTTAGTGTAGGTAGTTTATAATGAGTTATTGCATTGCATAATAGGCATTTCTGCATTATTTTGACACTCATATTTAGTAGTTTACAAACCAGTCTACTGTGCAATTTGCTCAGTTTCTGTGTTTGTTTCTCAAATCATTGGGTCTGTGGGGAATGAAATCCATGCTGGATTAAAAAAAAACTTTTTTTTGTTTGGTACATTTCTTTCTTTTCAGTGTTTATTTTTACATATGCAGTGTAGTGACCTGCATTAGTTGTGGCTCCTGTGTGGTAGAATATACCTATTGTTGTGAAGGTTTTCTTACCAAGTGATACTTGACCAAGTGTGATTCCAGTCAGCTTGCAGTTGTTTTTGGTACCATCTGAATTGGAATGTAGAAGCACTATTATTACGTATTTACTATGTGTTTGTATTTGTAAGGTGGAGCGATTATCTGAATTGCAGGTCGTACATTATCTGACATGGTTTGCATTTTGTACAAGTTGCTGAAATGGAACGGATTCACAGTAAGTTATGGATACATACATGAAGCGTTCATTAGGGATTTGTTCTTGTTCCATATTGTTGCAGAGAGTGCATGTATGTTTCCACATGTATAAAATCTGGAAGATTTCATTTATATGTATGTTTTTGTTTTCCAGTACTTGTAGTAAGTACATTAAAAATTCTTGTGGATCTTCTTCTGAGTTTATAGTGAATTGTACCCTTCCAGCACAGTAGTCCAATTCTTGTCTTATTCAATGACCACTATATGTGTTGTCAGGATTGTTGCTTGCATTTCTATGAAGGACTAACATTTTCAAACACAATTGGTCTGTATTGAGTAAGTAAATGTTGTCAACAATTGGTGGCAATTGGAACAGAATATTTATTGCTACATTTGCGTGGCAATTTACACCAGTTATATTTTAAAATTTGAATGGACCAGATAGTCCTGTGTCCAAGTCATTTCTTCGGAGTGTGTGTTGCTTCTTTGAAGAATTACTTGAATTACTTTGAGTAGTAGATTCTTCTTTGGTTGTAGTAATTGATGAACAATTAGCTTCTTTTACTCTCTTTGGAGGATTTGCAGTGAGATCCTGTTGCATTTCTGCTTGAAGTACTTTTCTTTTACAACGTTTTGCTTTTTGTGGAACAGGATAGGTTTTTAGATGGGGGTGTATAGTGAACGTAGTCTATTGTATTCTAAAATGCAAGGAATATCAGCGTTTACTTTACTTGCATCAAAGTTGATTAGAAATAGACCGTCAAGTATACAAAAGCGTGATAGTGCTACGTAGCTCATGCTTCTTTAAAGACTGTGTTCCCAATATCTATCAATGCTTTATCTAGGGTAAGACCCTGTGATTTGTGAATGGTGACTGCGTATGCTAGATTTAGAGAAAATTGTTCTCTGCGTACATACATGTCCTTGAAAAGAAGGAATCGAGCTGTTGAGCGTCCTATCCTTTTTACTTCTGATAGTTTGTCAAAGAGAATATTGACAAACTGGCAGTTGTTGTCACGTGGGTATGTTTGAAAGCCAACAACTGTACCAAGTGCTCCATTAACTAGTCCTTGCTCCACGTCAAGGTTACGTTTAAGCATTATTTTCCAGTTTGTCTGTGGAGCAAATTTTAATTATTGGTTGCATTTCTTTTTTCAACATTGTTTCATAGAATTTGGAACAGCTTGCAAGAGTTGGCATCAAGGACATACAATTGACATTTTGGTGTGCTAATTGTTCCATGACATCAGTAGCACATGAGTTATGGCCATAGAGTGCATGGATGTGCCAGGCTTTTAATATTGGTTGTGCTTCTTGAGATAGTACACCAAATCTAATACCTTTTAAAATGTTGACGTATGTGAGGTCTGCAGACTGGCACATGTTTTCTGTTAATTCTCTGTATGGGAAATGTTGCCAAAGGTTGACATTTCCTATGCTGCCAACAGTTTTACAGCAGAGTTTGTGTCCTAAGGTTTTAAAAATAGGTTCACCTTTCACAGGTGTCAATTGAAGAAGATCTCAGAAAACAATAATGTGTTTTCCTCCAAAAAGCTCTTTGTAGTTTGTTTTGAGTAATTCTTGTGATCTGAGGTGAATCAAAGCCAACATTAGGTTGGAGACCATGCTCACGTCATCTATTAGAAGCATTTTCATTTGTTTCAATACTCTGCATAGTTCCATTGCAGCTTCTGTAGAAAGTTTTTAATATTCTAATTTGTTTTGGTGTTCTACTGGAAGGAGTAGAAATCAGTGTAAAGTGACACCGCCAGTTTGTTGTTTGTCAATTGTTGAAGGAACTTTCTGATGATTTTGATTAAGAATGTTTTGCCTTAACCAGCTTGACCACTGACGTATATTAGTATAGGTTTGTAATTTTGGCAGGTACATTCTTTATTTTCATGTTGCACACCATGTGCAATTTCTTTTGTCACTTCTTGTAAAATGCTACGCTGCTCATTGTTCAGTTTTGATTGCAGTACAGTTAAGTCTTCTGTATCTTCTTCATAGTGACACATGGTGTTTTCTACTTCTGTCATAGCTAATTCTGCCTCATTTGCTATTAGTCGCTGTCCCAGTGGTTGTTGGCTTCCTGTTACAGAAGGTTGACTACTGTCGGGAGTGTCCTTATCTATTGGGCCTGGAGTTCTTCTTTGTGTGCTGTTCATTGTGCAACATTGTTTTGTACTGTGTAAAGTTTACATCGGTTATAGTGCTTTCATCTGCTTCGAAACATCTTCATAGAAGTGATAGATATCTAGTAACTCTTCTTCTTTTCTCCATGGTTTGAAAAGTTGTAGCAGGGACATGTAATATAGTTCTTTATGTTGAGGAGTTTTTAATGACAATTTGAGATGATTAATTAAGCTTTTTTTGATAAGTTTCACTAAGCTGCCTTCATAATTTGTTACTTTGTATCTACCTTTGATTTCATCTGGTTTTATATTATTTTTGTATGTGAAGTTTTGGTCTATGTGGTATAGATACATGGTTTCCAAAGTGGTACTCCTGTTTGGGTAGTATGTGTCTAGTAAATTGTTTCTCAAAATGTATTGGCTGTTGGGATCATTTTTGGATATTGTTTCTATGTCGTCGCATGATTTTAGAACTCTTTTTCTAGATTTAGCAGGACCAAGACTTAGCCATACTATATTTTCAGATTTTCCATACAAAGCAGTACCAGTTAAATAATCTGCAGCTTCATTGGAGCCACATTCTCTATGAGAGTGCATGTTTGTGCCTAAACTGTACAATTTCTGAGATAGTGTTTTGTCTGATGATAGGTCATCCCAGAGGTCTTGAAGCTCGGTTTTTTCTGCTTTGGTTAAGTAGGCGGTAACATATTGTGCAACTGCAGTGGAATTATCTGCAATGTACTGCACATCTATGTTTGCATTCCATAGGAAGGCAATGATTGCATTGTAATCATTGATATATTTTGCTTCTTCTGTTCTTTTTATGTAATATGTGTTCTTAGGTGATTTACCTTTAACACTCTGTCTAACTGAAGACATGAAGTTGTTTACTTGACCTGTTGCTGTAACTGGTCTAGGAAAACCAAAGCAGCATTTGGCTTTTTGTATTTGCGATGACAATATTTCCCACATTTGTTTCTTTGAAATTGTAAAATGTGTGCATGAAGATCACTATTTGTTGCTTTTGAAGGAATTTCACAAGTGACATATTTTTCGATAAACTGTAAAACAGTGGCATCTCTGTCTTGACCAAATCTAGGAGGATCTTTAAACCATAAAAGTATGTGGATATGTGGTGCTCCTCTGGCTTGGTATTCTTTTCTCCAAAAGAAGTGTTGCACTTCTCCGAGGGGAAGAACAGTTTTATTACAAATAAAGTGTAGCATAGCAATGAAGCGGTGATGGAAATATCATGAAACATTAACAGGATCTAGAGAGCAGAGTTCTCCAGGTGTTAGTATATCTATGTATGTTTTGTTTTTCTTTTATTTACGCAGGAAATCATGTAACTCTTCCCATGCATATTCTGCACAACTTAATGTAACAAACCAAGTGGGTGGGCCAAGGTTTCTTATCATACAATGTACATCTCCGTGACGTGAAAACCAGTACTCTTTAGTACCACGCATGTTTGCTAACAGATTTGTAAGCTTGATTGTAAAACCTCATCTTTTTCTTGCACTTTTTGTAGTAATTGCGTAGCTGACATATTTTGAAAATGGGTACCTGATTTCAATGTTTGTGCAACTCCGTAGCATAGAGTTGCTAGTTCACTTTCAAAGAGTAGATGGAATATGTATTCCACATCTTGTCTAAATCTGGGATCTTCAGAATACATTCGTAATGAGCAGTATTCTGAATCTGATATCTGAGTGGGTCTATCATAGCACCTTCCTCCTTTCTCAGTAGGAACGAGTAGAGGAACTGCACGTGCTTCTATACTTTTTTACCATATGCTGATTGGTGATCCTTTGGTTTGTCGCATTTGGTACTTTTCTAGTGCATCATCTATGGTGTCTTTAGAGTGTAATGGATGAATTGCATAATGGTCTACAATATTGGATACTGTAGCAGGATCTACTAGTTCAAATTGACCAATTTTCTGGTCACTCTTGAATTATTTCAGTGGTTTCTCCAAGGTTTTCTTCAATATTAATTTCTTTGTAGTATTAATTATTGTTTTTTTAAATATTGTAAGGCTTGTCTAACTTTATGTAAGTATCCGAGTTGTTGGCAAATTGTTTTGTCTTTTGCAGGTACACCATTTACTAAGACAATTAAAGATTGCTCTATTGGTCGTTGCACTCTTAGAATGTGTACATTTTCTTTCAGATCTAATGGTAAATAAACTACTTTGCCACAAATATCTTTCACTAATTCTGAGGGAGGTAATTTTGCTGTTTTTGTTTGAAGGCGTATTATTGCTTGAAATGGATGCACTGTTTGAATTATGAAGCTCTCATATAAATTGAGTTGTTGCAAGGGGTTTGGTAGTGAGAATAATTCCAAGTTATTTGTGATAGCATATGAAGGAGTTTGTTTGTTGTCAAATTTGCAGTGCATTCACTGCAAAGTATTAAGGGGTCCTTTATTTCGTATTTGTTTTCTGCTATAAGGTAGAGAGCTAATTCAAACCATTTAGAATCTTCATTGTCTTCTATTTTGTATGTTATGTCTACAGTTTTTGTGCTACTTTTATAAAAAGTTCTGTGGGAACACACACACACACACATGGTGTGGTACTTCAACGGATGTACTTTTAAATTTTAGTATTTCTTTTTTGTATGTGTGTAGTAGAAGGTTGCCATTTATAGAATTGTTCCTAGTCTGTTGTAAAGCTGTTGCATTTTGTAAGTGGCTTTCACTTCCAAAATATTTTCTCTGGAAATGCTCTATTTCTTTTAGTAGGTCTTTGGCTGTACCATGTAGAAGATTGTTATTTAAATTGTCTAATGCTAAAGCTGGACTTTTAGCATAGTATAGTTTATGGACTAGATTTCTTAGAGTTGAATGATGTGTTGATATAATTTTGATATAATGGAAGGTGCTTTTGCAATTAGGTCCTGAAATGCAGGCTAATGAATGTCCTTGTCGTCCTGTGTGTTTACGCACTGGACAGGTATCCATATTTTGTAGAAGTTTCATTTTGAATTTGTCGCTGCCTTTTACATATTGATTTAGGAGCTGGCGTAAAGATTTGAAAGCTTTTTTATCAATGTTACACATTGACGTGCACAGCCATTTGTACACTGGATGTTTTGGTTCAGTCTGATGGAGAGGTGATACTGAAATTTCTGGGGATAATTTTGTGAGCAGTATTTCTTGTTCCATAATGGTATTATTAAGTTTTTCATACCCTCGTCCGCTGCTATGTATGGCAATTGTGTTTGTTTGCTTTTGTTTGTATGCTTCTTCATTGAAATATGGTTCTGTGCTCGTGGTGTGACTCCATTCACCTCCACTGATACTTAAGAAGTTATTTTTGTTGACATTCAGTTTATTGAGTAGTCTTTTTTGTAATTTAGTAGTTAGTTTTGTTAGTGGTTTCATTCTGTTTAACACTAAAATAAATAACTTCCTTTTGAGAAGGATTGCACTGTCTATGAGAGCTTCTAGATACATTTTCTACAGTAGGTTTTAAGGGTTGTCCAAGATTTCTCTCCTCTTTTTATAAGATTCTGACGGACTCTGTGGCAGAACATTTTTTGTAAAATACTTTTTTTGCTATGGTTTCTTCCCACTACAACAAGATGTATAGGAGCAATGTGAGCAGTAGTGGTAGCTGAATTCTTGTTAATCACTTTCTGTTTTGTTTTACATTTTGAAAGAGGAGGCAAAGTTTTTGTACTGAAAGCTTGTTTTGTTTCGCTTAATGACTCAATTAGATCTTTTATTTGAACTTTTTGTACAAATTCTGCTAGAGATGGATGCTTATTTTGGACCCTTTTATTTTCATTTGCTCTACTTATGTGTTGCTTTCTACGGACTTGCTTTTTGGTAGGCATTCTTTGGGTTCTGTTAAAAAAAGAAGGTATGGGTTGGGCTGTTCTGCAATGTATGTGTGCTGTATGCATGAGTGTCTGAGTGTGATGGTAAGGATGTGTGTGGTGGTGTGTGATTTTGTATTGGGCAGCTACAACTAGTTGGGAAGGCTATTCTTGTATTTGTGTATTACTATACTGGGGTTCAGATGACAGTACAAA
Organism: Ambystoma mexicanum; assembly: GCF_040938575.1. NCBI lineage: Eukaryota > Metazoa > Chordata > Amphibia > Caudata > Ambystomatidae > Ambystoma > Ambystoma mexicanum. Next base: position 405,086,757 of record NC_090932.1, read on the forward strand.
GTAAACTAGTGGTGAGGAGAAGCACTAATATTAAATCTAATGGTATAGAATTAAAACCATTCTTTGTTCTGCAATACTGATATTCTAGATGCTGATTTATGGAATTTGTGTGCCGAAAAATGGGGATTTGTGCGCCAATCTGCCTGCAAATCCCTGTTTAACAAATTGGGATTTGTGCACCATTCTGTGCACAAATTCCCATTTTTTGGAGCACAAATTCCATGAATCAACCCCACAGTGTGTTTCAGTAACAGTAAGAACATTATGGTAGTATTGTACTTTCTTTTTTTGTTTGGAATGAACAGGTTTTTTCTGAGTTGTTGTTTGTACTTCAGATGCTGTTGCTTTTCAGGAGAGTGGTCTTCACTGCAATTGTAAAAAAAAGAAAGTAGTTAGTAATTTTGTGTGTTTATAGCACTGATGTTAATTTAGATGTTGATTTTTATGTGTTTGTAGTAGCATTGTTGTTTGATAACTGAACATAGTGTGTGCATGCAGTTTCCTTTGACAATGTGCAGCCTTTATATTTTACTTACAATATGTTAGTTCAACATGCTTTGCAAATGAGTAGAATGCTAAGTATATGAAACTCACTTGGTTTCTTAAGGCTGTGTTATTACATGTTAGGAGATGTACTTGTTTTGCAATTTTTGTAAGACAAATGGCAGAAACTGTATAGGAAAGCATAGAATGTATGCGTTTGTGAATGTGTGGGTAATAAAGCAGAAGGATGTGATGTACAGGCAGTGGTGTTATTTCAGCTGGGAGCTTTTCAATGATACTGTCTATCTGTGTGAGTGTATGAAGATGCATGTACTTATCCTGGCTGTGTGTAAGTTTATAATACACTACTAAGTGTTTTTCTACAATTATACTGTTATTTCTCCCATCTTTTAATATTATATTTTTTTAGATAGTTGTGTGTTTAAAAAAAATGAATTTAGATAGCACACAGGTTTGGAAGTGACAGTTGATTATAGCAGATGGGAAAAATAATAGTAAGTTCATTTTATAGTTTATACAGGTTAAGTGGTAGTTACTCTGTTTATATGCATTTATAAGAGTTGTACATGTACTGTGCATAAAATATGCATACCTGTGCTTTGTATTCATGCATGTGGATATGCATGCAGCAGAAAATAGAAATCCTGGAGACTTGTACAGTAGTTTGTGTAGTAGGTGCTTTCCAATTATAAGAGACTTTTACTTAGAGTGATCAACAGTACATTTGAAGTGCTGAACTTTGATGATGGAGGTAGATGTAGAGGTCTTGGATGTGATTGGTGGATGGATGTGTGACTGCTTAGCTGTATCTAATGAGGGAATGGCACAGAGAGTGAAGTGGAAAGGGCAGAAGGGCTGTCTAAGAGTTACACGGTCCGCAGACATTGCGGTTGTCCGTGGACAGGGCGTGCCACATTCAGGGTTTTACAGAAAATCCAGCATGGAAAGGGAACTTTAGGGATTACCCAATCAGGTGTTGAGGTTGTGGATTTGTGTTGAAAGAGGCTGTGGCCCTCATTATGATACTGGCGCTAAACCATGGCGCTATTAGCACCATAGTTGGTGCCGGTATCGTAACGAGTCCGCCAATGCTCAATGGGGAATTACCACCCCAATCCAAGGTTGGCGGGGAGGTAATTCCCCATTGAACATTGGCCAATCCCCATTCCCATTTTTGCCCCATAGGGCTCAATGGGACTGGGGAAGGCGCTAAGTACGGTACCGCAAATTGCGGTACCGTACTTAGCACCAAGGTCCCTTTGCGGTCCCTACTTTAACGGCTGATCTAGACCAGCCATTCAGGTTGGGTCCCGCAAAGGGACCTCGTAGTAAGGCGCTAAGTGTTTAACGGCGCCACAGCCTTTTACGGCGCCATTAAACACTTAGCGCCAGGGTCCTAATGAGGGCCTGTGTGTAGTGAAGATGGGAGAGGTGGAGAAAGTCAGGGTGTTAGTGCTTGGAGATATGTTTGTGCATGGTTTACAGAGGCATGTGGCAAACAATTTTGATGTTAAAGGAGTGGAGGTCGTTTGGAGCATTGTGCCTGATTGCAATGTACAGGGAATTGTACAAGTTTGTGAAGATATGGGCATGATGAACAGTCCCCATGTGGTAGTATTGCACTGTGGTGCTTTCCATTTGGGCTATGTCAGTGCCCCTACTTTGTTGGCAGATTTGGAACCCTTGGTCTAAGCAGTAATGAACATCCTTCCAAATGCCAAACTTATTTTTACTGGATTAGCACCTAGGGCAATATGGGACAATAGTTCTGTGTTTTGTCCTCAGCAAAACATTGCTATGTGTGCAATCAACTGAGGCATGTGTGCTTTCATGCTTAGAGCTGGTATGTTCTTCTGTAATAATGACAATATTGATTCCAGTAATGCTGTTTATTTTAAAGAAGAAGGCATTTCTTTATCTTTCATGGGAAATGCTATGCTGTTCTGGAATGTAAGGGTTGCTTTGGTGAAGGTTATGTGAAGATTTTAGGAGTAAAGTAAGAAAAAAAAAGAAAACAAATACAAAATAACAGGTGTATGTCAAGCATCTGCAAAAAATATAAAAAAAAACAGCTCAGAGCCATCCTCAAAGGGGAAATTGGGCACACTATCTAAATTTGAAATCATAACGCTCAGATTTTCGATATGTCCGCGTACATGGCAGTAGTCCGCGGACACCGCGTATTGCATATGGGGATTTTGGGGTTGAGAGGCATGTAAATGAGAATAAGAAGAGCAAAGGATTAGTCAATAAAGTTTAATGGGTGTGTAAGGAGAGAGTTTGTCAGAAATTTGAGAGAAGAACAGATAGCTATGGCTGTGTGTTTCAGAAAACAGATTATCTGGATTTTGGGAGACTCATGGATACATTGGTTGGAGGTGCATGCAGAACGCTGTGGAGTAGCTGCAGGTCTTGTATTCCCTCATGTCTAAGTGCATTGGCATGGAGATCATTTAATGAAGTGGCTGGACTTGGTACCCCTCTGTGCTACTTTGGAGACACAGCATCATCCAGACATAATTATAATTCAGTTTAGGATATGTGACTGGAATTTCTTTGCAATTTGCAATGAAAGAAGGAATTGGGAAGGTCATGGACATGTTTCCAAATTCTCAAGTAATTTTTTCTCATATTGCGCGGAGACAAATGTGGCTGCGTTCTTCTTCATTTGGTCCACAAATGGAGAAAGCGAGGCACAATGTCAATAAGGCTGTTTGTGCCTTTTTGAGAGATGTTGGCATGTCCTCTTTTCACAATGAAAATATTACGTTTTGTAGCACATACATTTTTCGCAGAGATGGAGTCCATTTTACTTATGCTGGTAATCAGATTTTTCTGAGAAATGTACAACATGCATTGCAACCTTTTTTGGAATGACAGCAATCCATTTTGCAGTAGGTTTTCACCATTTGAAGTTTTTAAACACAAAAACCCCCACCAAAAGTCTCTTTTCAGAGTGACCACTTCCTCCCAGAGGAAAGTGCAATGGTTATGATAGGGCAGCACCCCAAAAAATAAATGTCTGTGAACTGTCCGTGGACTTCCATAAAATGCACAGGGCCCTGGACTATTTATTTGTCACTTCTATTTTTAAACTGTGAAAGGCGGCTAAGAGCCTTTTTTTGTTTTTTTCATATGACACACAAGTAAAGGAAGGGAAAGGAGGGTAAGGAAGGGACACCAACCACGGGGATACCAAAGGGCAGGTGGAGAGAGGAAGATGTAGGTGGGCCTTATTTAGGTAGGTAGCAGACCTTCTCATGCTCCGTGACTGCAGTCTCGAAAGCACTCCGATGACTCTCCCCCCTTCAGAGTACTGCATCGCAGTACATACACAATATTGTGACCCTCGAAAGGTAAGGGTCAGCAGCATCATGGATGGCCTGTGAGGCAGCTGGAGGGATGTGCTGTCCCACAGGAGTGTCTCTTGTGGTGACAGGAGCAGAAATGGAGGATGTTGTAGAGGAACTCAACCTACTACATTTATCACAAGGTACAACCTTGCGAATAGCCCCACCGTGGAACGACCTTAGGTGTCGCTTCATGGATGTTGTACCAAAGCTGTACGAACCAGGCCTCCCACGACTCAGCACCATTTTGCACTAGTTGCAGGTGACCTTGTTTGCACACGCTTTTGGTACTCCACCCTGAATGGTAAACAACCACCACACCCAAGATTCACAGCGAATGCTGGTAGTAGGGACTTCCACTACCTCATCCTCTTCATCCTCCTCCTCTACATCATCACGCCTGTTCCCCTCTGCAGGCCCTTGGGGAGGTGGTGGTGGTGGAGGGGCTGGGGGTAGTGCTGAGGCACAAGTAGCACCAGCTGGAGCAGAAGCAACCATAGATGCCATCTGGTTTGATGTTGGGAAGCAGCAAGAGCAGCAAAAACCAAAATAGACAATGCTCTGTCAGGTAGCCAGAAGCACAATGAGGATGAGCTCTGGGGTGTGACCTTTTATAAGGATGCAGGTGCACGCTCTGCAGACAGCCGTGCTGTCCGCGAACAGATCAAACACCCCAAAAAGGCTCAAAAAGTTCCAAAAAGTATGTAGGAAGTCAAGGTCATTGTCTGGGACATGTGCAATGGTGAATTATTACTGTAAAATACTTTGTATTGTCCAAAAAAACACTTTTAAAATCTTCGGGGACCCAGAAAGTGTCCGCAAATCAGGACACACACTCAGTATGGGTGCGGTCACATGATGACCTCGCAAAAACGTCCGCGAATTGGATGGGTGTCCGCAGGACACCAAATGCGTGGGAACGGTCATGCGCATGCACTCGGATGTTCTACAGACAGTGTTCGAGTCCTCAAACTAATTAAACGTGCGACACACGTGAGACGGACAGTTACAGACAGGCGCAATGTTCGTAGGACTTATAGGTGTGGTGCGCATGTGCGTAGATGTTATACGGAGAGTACGGACAGGCATGGTGCCCTTAGGACACCTCCATTATGGTTAATTGTGGACATTCCGGACACCGAGTGTGTTCTAAGAACAGTTCCATCTTGCTTGCAAACCGTACAGACAGGCAGTGTTCCCTCTAAGCTGTGCGCATGTGCGCTTGCCCAGCTTCCTTCTGGGTGCCGCTGAGAAGATTTTTAGCAGCGCACACAGACAATGCTCATCTATTCAAACATATTTAATAATGCACAAGCCACAGCAATTAATGGAAATTTGCTAGTTTTGATATTCTGCTAATTTGCATTACACTACTATGCAAGGGTGACCGTAAACACCTGAAATTCCCGACAGCAAAATACACTCATTAGAGGTTAAAAACTAATATGAACAACTGACTCCATGAACAGAGGAATCTAACCAAGATACGCCTTCACACATTAACCAAATAATGATCCCTCCCCACCCATGATTCCTAAATTTGATTCTACCACACTTTGACCTTATGACTCTAACTTCTGCCCCAGACACATTAAGATAATACTGGACAACCTTGACTCCTCCTCTCTTGGATCTGCAAAAGGTTAGCAGATGTGTACCCTACATGCACTTGTTGTATGTTTGTTGTACTATGAATAACGTTCACATGCCAGAATTTCTGTTACTCATTGTGCCTTACCTAAAGCGTCACTCACACAATACAATCGAACTACCAGCTAAAATACTGGATACTGACTGTAAGTAAGCAGGCTACCTGGATGTGTAACCTTATCCCATACTTCCTATTCTTTGTACATATATCACGCAAGTGCTTTGAAGAGGCCCCCTTGCAAGTTAACGCATTATAAAACTCAAATATTAATGTGTATATCGTACTTTGTATTACTTACATTAAGCCTATAAGTGAAGAACAACATTGCGATATCATTTACTTTGCCTACTAGGGATAATGGTTATGGACTATGCCTGGGATTACTCGTCCATAGTATAAGGGCAACAGATATTCAGACAGGAGAATGCTTTTCACACACTCTGCCTCGTTTCCAAGTGTTCAGAGTTCCTTTGGGCATAGACCTTCACACATTATATGATGAATCGCTGATATGTGAAAACAGTTTCACTGAGCACTGTGTAATCCTCATACAATGATATAAGGGTGTGGTATGTTGCAAACAATCTTGTATGCACTGCAAAAGAATTGCCATGCAGAGTCATGACATTCTTAAAATGCCCATATGTTGAGGCATTAAAAATGCATTGCTTGCAAAGTATTGTGGGTCTGCAAATATCACAGTGAGTGTTTACTGCTAAAATCCCTCACTTTTTACAGTGCTCTATCAACTAGTATTGAAGGCTAGCATAGGGGCTGCGGAAGGGTATGGGTGGAAGAGCACAGGTCATAACTCCTTGCGGGTGATGAGCAAAGCATCAACTGTCTAAAACAAAGTCAGACGTTTCGGCCGTACATTGAAGGAAATGTGTTGCTCGTTTGCTGAAGGATAGGAAATCCTAGTACCCGTCTAAACAACAGCACCTTCTTTGTCTTTCTATGCTCAACTGCTGAGGGCTTTTCAATATAAACATGTGCTCTGTATCGTCTCTTGCATCTCCTTAACTCATAACAAAGAATTACAGAGAGGGATCCATAGTTACAGAAGAAGGGACTCAATCTGTTGTATCTCTTAAGATTTGATGCCATTAACTTAAAAGGCATATATATGTGATTGTCTTACACAGGGATCCATAATAAACATCAATAACGCTCTTGTTTAATTTGTCTAGGCTCTGGCATGGAAGGGTGGTCAAAACTATAGACTACTTTATGTTCCCTGTCATTTCACTTTCTACGTCAGGGTTACAAGCAAGGCTCTAATCAGATTGTGCTCCCTACTTGGAGTCAAATGTATTTCAGGAATTAAAAAAGTAATTAGCTTTGCCAATAAGGATACTTTCTGCTCATTATAAGATGTTCTTCCCCTTAGAATTCCTATTGAGATTAGGCATTAATATTATTAGAGTTCCTTCCTATGCCACTGCTCTCTACAGGTCACTAATTCAAAGAAATATCAGTGGAGCTTTGTGGGTTGAAGCAACAAAATAGTGTTTCTCGTTTTTGTTGGGCACATTTTCATTTTTAGGGAGTAAAAATGGATGGTGTATATGTCTCTCAGCTGTAAGGCTGGTGTTATCACTACCCAAAGGACAACGTAATGTGGATAGTAAGCAGAGGCACAGGAATATTTGATCATCATATTCCGAGGTGCAGTTATTCTGATGCAACTATCATCCTTACACAAATTATTAGAAACATGTTCTCCTGGCCCTAGAAATGACTAAATACATAAATAAAAGTGGCACTTGAACTCCTATCAGCATGTTTTTTTAAACATTGCTTTTAATTGCCATTAATCCAGTAGCAAATGTTGTATTCTATCTGAATTTCTTGACAGCCACATCATTTTATGACAAGAGAGATTTGTATCTTGTAGTACACAAGTGATTTTCCAGTGGCGTAAAACGTTTGCAAAGTACTGTGGCAGATGGTGAAGTCTTGGACTGGTTGATGAGTTTTTTGTTTATTGACATATAACATATTCTATTTTAGCCTATATGTTTGATAAAGTGTTGTATGATTTGTCTAGAATTGAAGTGGCTGGGAAGAGGAACTTCCTTTCCAAACTCTCTTCTGTGACGGTAGTTCACTAAATATGCATGCTCACAAAGTGGCTTACCTCATTAGTCAGTTGCGCACATGGAAAATAATGTGCGCACAACAGCAAACCATTTCCGCGCATACAGAACAATAATTAGAGGGAACATTGCAGACAGGTGTAGTATCCTGAGGACACCGCCATTTTGGTTAATTGCCGATATTCCAGGCACCGATTGTGTTCTAAGAACAGTTCCATCTTGCTTGCAGACAGTACGGACAGGTATAGTGTCCTTAGGAAGCCACCATTTTGGTTAATTCCGGACATTCCGGACACTGAGTGTGTTCTAAGAACAGTTCCTTCTTGCTTGCGGACAGTACAGACAGGTTTAGTGTCCTTAGGACACTGCCATTTTGTTTAAATGCGGACATTCCGGACACTGTGTGTGTTCTAAGAACAGTTCCATCTTGCTTGCGGACAGTACGGACAGGTATAATGTCCTTAGGACACCGCCATTTTGGTTAATTGCGGACATCCCGGACACCCGCGCTGTCCGTGGACACCCTAACTGCCTCCTTTTTAAAAACAAAAGACACAAAGGACTGAATTAAAACACACATAATATTTTTTTAATTATATACAGATATAAAATGTACGAAAGAGACGGGGAAGCAGAAGCTGACACAAATACAGGGGAATTAGGGGTTTGGAGTGGATGGATGGGAGGGGATGAAGGGATGGAAGTCTCATCATAACGTTTTTCTTTGTGGTTAGGGTTTGGGGATAGTTGACTGGGACATGGAGAGGGGGAACAGGTGCATGTGGGACAATTATATTTATTTTTTTCTTTTATGTGGTCCTCCACAAAATGTTTTAAAAGATTGAAATTTTCCATAAACATATCCATTGTTTGTTCCATGTGCTGTAGAATATTTTCTAATGTCTCTTTTGGTATATTATTTTCAATGTTTGTATGGGATGTTAGAAAAAATATATATATATGTTAAGTACACATAAAGTAATGATTACTAATTTGCTTATATAGAGAAGTGTCTACCATTAGTATCACTGTCTTCACTCATTTCCTCACGTGGGAAATGTTCTTCAAGCCATTCCAAAGTACTGGACATTCCTGTGTAAAAAAAAATAAAAATACTTTTAGTGTACCTAAAACAGAAAGTTTAGAAATATATAAGAAAAATGAAGTTTACTTACTAGTTTCTGGCATGTTTTGTTGTTACTGATGTGTTGGTCTGCTGTTGCTTCTTGCTGTGCAGTTTCTATGAGGTATTATGTTGGAGGCATATCTTTTTTGTTTTGGTATATTCCATTTTAGTACATATGCTAATTAAATGGATGGTTGATGTGATACATATATAGGTTCCACTTCTTATTTATTATTACATATAATGTGTTTATGTGCTGCTTTTTGAACTTGTTCAGTGTTTGTATGGCATGATAGAACAATTTAAGATACCCCCTGATTTTTTGGGTAGTGTTGATGTTGTCTGCGTCTGCCCGTGGACATACGCACAGTCCGCAGACATCAAAATCACTAGCTGGGGGATCAGTATGTTCTATGTTACATGTATATAAAGTAAGGGAATCCTAGTAAACATGTATCAAATTCACACTATGAATATGTATATTCAATAAAAAAAACTTTGATAAAGGGAGGTTATGGTTAATTTGCGCTATTAAAAACCTATGAAATTCAGTAAAAAAACGTTGTTAAAGTGATGTTATGGTTAAGTTGCGCTACTAAAAACCTATGAAATTCAGTAAAAAAACGTTGTTAAAGGGACGTTATGGTTCCAAGTAAAACCGAAAACCCCCTGAAGTTATGGTAAGCTAAGGAACCATAACTCGCGCAACCCCCGTGCATTGCTAAGTCTAAAACCCAGGACATCAAAGATGACAGCACAAATGTCATTGATGACATCACTGATGACATCACATGTGTATTAAGTTTTCTTTTCTTGCTTGCGGACAGTACGGACAGGTATGGTTTCCTTAGGATACCTCCATTTTGTTTAATTGTGGACATTCCGGACACTGAGTGTGTTCTAAGAACAGTTCCATCTTGCTTGCGAACACTACTTCAAATATGTTCTTACAGTAATTCACTTGGGGTTCACTCACAGCATATGCTTTGTATGTATGAAAATGATCAGTAAGGTTATCATCACTTTTTATAGTTCTGCTGTTTTTTTATTACTGTACTTTCCCTGGATATGCTCATATTTGTATACATTGTATTCACACTACTTTCCTTAGGGTCCAGTCACCATATGTGATACTTGTACATGAAGATAATCAGTTAGTTTATGAAGGTTGTCTGGTAATACTGCTGTTTTTTGTTTACTTCATTTTCCCTGTATATGCTCAGATTTCTATGTGTTGTTATCTGTTTCTGTTTTGTTTGCAATATTGCAATTACGTAGTAACTGGGTTTTAGTAGCTACTTCTTATATGTATCACAGTACCAAATCTCTAATAAGAAAGCATTTATCATTTTACTATTCAACATGGCAAGATTATTAATATTGCACCTCCATCATGTATGCTCCACACAATGCCTATGTTTCTACATGAGTATCTAACAGGGTAATTCATAGAAATTTGCACAAAAGTGGCGCACGCGGCTGGCGCACAGTGTCCCCGTGCGATACACTGCGCCAGCCGCGTGCGAAAAAATCCTTTTCATCACACAGCGTATTCATGGATTTTAGCCTCCGAAACCAGCCATGGCGCAGAGTGGCGCAGCGACCCTGCAGCAGCGCCAGTTACGCCCCCAAGAACGCCCTCGCGCAAGTAAAAGCCTTCAAAATCCCCAAATCATAGCAAAGGGCTGCGCTAACCCTTGACCAGTTCACAGGGCTGCTAACAGCAAACGCCAAGCGGGGAACGTGTATTTCAGTGGTTCGCGGGAAGTTTCACACGAGATTGTCCTGGTACGTGTACATCAGGGGTGCGTGGAAAGTAACAAACGCGATTCCATCAGGGCACGTGTATTCCAGGGGTGCGCGGGAAGTATCACATGCAAAAACAGCAGGGTACGTGTATTCCAGGGGTGCGCAGGAAGTATCACACGCAAAAGAAGCAGGGTACGTGTATTTCAGGGGTGCGCGGGAAGTATCACACGCGATTCCATCAGGGTACGTGTATTCCAGGGGTGCGCGGGAAGTATCACACGCAAAAGCAGCAGGGTATGTGTATTCCAGGGGTGCGCAGGAAGTATCACATGCAAAAGCAGCAGGGTACGTGTATTTCAGGGGTGCGCAGGAAGTATCACACGCGATTCCATCAGGGTACGTGTATTCCAGGGGTGCGTGGGGAGCACCACACGTGAATTGCAGGTGTGGGTCCTCCCAGGTGTTCCCTCTACACCCTCCACGGCCCCTGCAGGTGGCTCACACCACAAGGGCCTACCCTGCACATGTCCCGCAGGCACCCCATCCACCATGGCCATGCCCCCCAGCCAACCCACATGTCACCTTGCACTACGGCCCACCAACGCATGTCCCCCTGCACCCCCAGCCACCAGGGGCACCCTTCACCAGGCCCTCACTCATGTCTCCCACCACCCCCACCCCCAGCATCCAGGGGCACCCTCCACCAGGCCCCCACTCATGTCTCCCACCACACCCACCCCCCAGCAGTGCAGGGGCAGCCTCCACCAGGCCCCCACTCATGTCCCCCTGCACCCCCAACCCCCCAGCATCCAGGGGCACCCTCCACCAGGCCCCCACACATGTCCCCCTGCACTCCCACCCCACTGCATCCAGGGGCAGCCTTCCTCCAGGCCCCCACTCATGTCTCCCACCACCCCCACCCCCCAGCATCCAGGGGCACCCTCCACTAGGCCCCCACTCATGTCCAACTCATGTCTCCCTGCACTCCCACCCCCCAGCAGTGCAGGGGTAGCCTCCACCAGGCCCCCACTCATGTCTACCACCACCCCACCCCCCAGCATCCAGGGGCACCCTCCACCAGGCCCCCACTCCTGTCTACCATCACCCCCACCCCCCAGCAGTGCAGGGGCAGCCTCCACCAGGCCCCCACTCATGTCTCCCACCACCCCCACCCCCCAGCAGTGCAGGGGCAGCCTCCACCAGGCCCCCACTCATGTCTACCACCACCCCCACCCCCCAGCATCCAGGGGCACCCTCCACCAGGCCCCCACTCCTGTCTACCATCACCCCACCCCCCAGCAGTCCAGGGGCAGCCTCCACCACGCCCCCACTCATGTCTCCCATCACCCCCACCCCCCACAGTGCAGGGGCAGCCTCCACCAGGCCCCCACTCATGTCTCCCACCACACCCACCCCCCAGCATCCAGGGGCACCCTCCACCAGGCCCCCACTCATGTCTCCCATCACCCCCACCCCCCAGCAGTGCAGGGGCAGCCTCCACCAGGCCCCCACTCATGTCTCCCACCACCCCCACCACCTAGCATCCAGGGGCAGCCTCCACCAGGCCCCCACTCATGTCTCCCACCACCCCCACCCCCCAGCAGTGCAGGGGCAGCCTCCACCAGACCCCCACTCATGTCCCCCTGCACCCCCACCCCCCAGCAGTGCAGGGGTAGCCTCCACCAGGCCCCCACTCATGTCTCCCACCACCCACACCCCCCAGCATCCAGGGGCAGCCTCCACCAGGCCCCCACTCATGTCTCCCACCACCCCCACCCCCCAGCAGTGCAGGGGCAGCCTCCACCAGGCCCCCACTCATGTCCCCCTGCACCCGCACCCCCCAGCATCCAGGGGCACCCTCCACCAGGCCCCCACACATGTCGCCCTGCACCCCCACCCCCCATCATCCAGGGGCACTCTCCACCAGGCCCCCACACATGTCCCCCTGCACCCCCACCCCCCAGAATCCAGGGGCACCCTCCACCAGGCCTCCACTCATGTCCAACTCATGTCTCCCTGCACCCCCACCCCCAGCAGTGCAGGGGCAGCCTCCACCAGGCCCCCACTCATGTCTACCACCACCCCCACCCCCCAGCAGTGCAGGGGCAGCCTCCACCAGGCCCCCACTCATGTCTCCCACCACCCCCACCCCCCAGCATCCAGGGGAAGCCTCCACCAGGCCCCCACTCATGTCTCCCACCACCCCCACCCCGCAGCAGTGCAGGGGCAGCCTCCACCAGGCCCCCACTCATGTCCCCCTGCACCCCACCCCCCTGCAGTGCAGGGGCAGCCTCCACCAGGCCCCCACTCATGTCTCCCACCACCCCCACCCACCAGCATCCAGGGGCAGCCTCCACCAGACCCCCACTCATGTCTCCCACCACCCCCACCCCCCAGCAGCAGGGGCAACCTCCACCAGGCCCCCACTCATGTCCCCCTGCACCCCCACCCGCCAGCATCCAGGGGAACCCTCCACCAGGCCCCCACACATGTCCCCCTGCACCCCCACCCCACAGCATCCAGGGGCACCCTCCACCAGGCCCCCACTCATGTCCAACTCATGTCTCCCTGCACCCCCACCCCCCAGCAGTGCAAGGGCAGCCTCCACCAGGCCCCCACTCATGTCTACCACCACCCCCACCCCCCAGCAGTGCAGGGGCAGCCTCCACCAGGCCCCCACTCATGTCTCCCACCACCCCCACCCCCCAGCATCCAGGGGCAGCCTCCACCAGGCCCCCACTCATGTCTCCCACCACCCCCACCCCCCAGCAGTGCAGGGGCAGCCTCCGCCAGGCCCCCACTCATGTCCCCCTGCACCCCCACCCCCCAGCATCCAGGGGCACCCTCCACCAGGCCCCCACACATGTCCCCCTGCACCCCCACCCCACAGCATCCAGGGGCAGCCTCCACCAGGCCCCCATTCATGTCTCCCACCACCCCCACCCCCCAGCATCCAGGGGCACCCTCCACCAGGCCCCCACTCATGTCCAACTCATGTCTCCATGCACCCCCACCCCCAGCAGTGCTGGGGCAGCCTCCACCAGGCCCCCACTCATGTCTCCCACCACCCCCACCCCCAGCATCCAGGGGCAACCTCCACCAGGCCCCCACTCATGTCTCCCATCACCCCCACTCCCCAGCAGTGCAGGAGCAGCCTCCACCAGGCCCCCACTCATGTTTCCCACCACCCCCACCCCCCAGCATCCAGGGGCAGCCTCCACCAGGCCCCCACTCATGTCTCCCACCACCTCCACCCCCCAGCAGTGCAGGGGCAGCCTCCACCAAGCCCCCACTCATGTCTCCCACCCCCCCACCCCCCAGCAGTGCAGGGGCAGCCTCCACCAGGCCCCCACTCATGTCCCCCTGCACCCGCACCCCCCAGCATCCAGGGGCACCCTCCACCAGGCCCCCACACATGTCCCCCTGCACCCCCACCCCCCAGCATCCAGGGGCACTCTCCACCAGGCCCCCACACATGTCCCCCTGCACCCCCACCCCCCAGAATCCAGGGGCACCCTCCACCAGGCCTCCACTCATGTCCAACTCATGTCTCCCTGCACCCCCACCCCCAGCAGTGCAGGGGCAGCCTCCACCAGGCCCCCACTCATGTCTACCACCACCCCCACCCCCCAGCAGTGCAGGGGCAGCCTCCACCAGGCCCCCACTCATGTCTCCCACCACCCCCACCCCCCAGCATCCAGGGGCAGCCTCCACCAGGCCCCCACTCATGTCTCCCACCACCCCCACCCCGCAGCAGTGCAGGGGCAGCCTCCACCAGGCCCCCACTCATGTCTCCCACCACCCCCACCCCCCAGCAGCAGGGGCAACCTCCACCAGGCCCCCACTCATGTCCCCCTGCACCCCCACCCCACAGCATCCAGGGGCAGCCTCCACCAGGCCCCCACTCATGTCTCCCACCACCCCCACCCCCCAGCATCCAGGGGCACCCTCCACCAGGCCCCCACTCATGTCCAACTCATGTCTCCCTGCACCCCCACCCCCCAGCAGTGCAAGGGCAGCCTCCACCAGGCCCCCACTTATGTCTACCACCGCCCCCAGCCCCCAGCAGTGCAGGGGCAGCCTCCACCAGGCCCCCACTCATGTCTCCCACCACCCCCACCCCCCAGCATCCAGGGACAGCCTCCACCAGGCCCCCACTCATGTCTACCACCACCCCCACCCCCCAGCAGTGCAGGGGCAGCCTCCTCCAAGCCCCCACTCATGTCCCCCTGCACACCCACCCCCCAGCATCCAGGGGCACCCTCCACCAGGCCCCCACACATGTCCCCCTGCACCCCCACCCCACAGCATCCAGGGGCAGCCTCCACCAGGCCCCCACTCATGTCTCCCACCACCCCCACCCCCCAGCATCCAGGGGCACCCTCCACCATGCCTCCACTCATGTCCAACTCATGTCTCCCTGCACCCCAACCCCCCAGCAGTGCAGGGGCAGCCTCCACCAGGCCCCCACTCATGTCTACCACCACCCCCACCCCCCAGCAGTGCAGGGGCAGCCTCCACCAGGCCCCCACTCATGTCTTCCACCACCCCCACCCCCCAGCATCCAGGGGCAGCCTCCACCAGGCCCCCACTCATGTCTCCCACCACCCCCACCCCCCAGCAGTGCAGGGGCAGCCTCCGCCAGGCCCCCACTCATGTCCCCCTGCACCCCCACCCCCCAGCATCCAGGGGCACCCTCCACCAGGCCCCCACACATGTCCCCCTGCACCCCCACCCCACAGCATCCAGGGGCAGCCTCCACCAGGCCCCCATTCATGTCTCCAACCACCCGCCGCCCCCCAGCATCCAAGAGCACCCTCCACCAGGCCCCCACTCATGTCCAACTCATGTCTCCCTGCACCCCCACCCCCAGCAGTGCAGGGGCAGCCTCCACCAGGCCCCCACTCATGTCTCCCACCACCCCCACCCCCAGCATCCAGGGGCACCCTCCACCAGGCCCCCACTCATGTCTCCCATCACCCCCACTCCCCAGCAGTGCAGGAGCAGCCTCCACCAGGCCCCCACTCATTTTTCCCACCACCCCCACCCCCCAGCATACAGGGGCAGCCTCCACCAGGCCCCCACTCATATCTCCCACCGCCTCCACCCCCCAGCAGTGCAGGGGCAGCCTCCACCAGGTCCCCACTCATGTCCCCCTGCACCCCACCCCCCAGCATCCAGGGGCACCCTCCACCAGGCCCCTACTCATGTCCAACTCATGTCTCCCTGCACCCCCATCCCCCAGCAGTGCAAGGGCAGCCTCCACCAGCCCCCACTTATGTCTACCACCGCCCCCACCCCCCAGCAGTGCAGGGGCAGCCTCCACCAGGCCCCCACTCATGTCTCCCACCACCCCCACCCCCCAGCATCCAGGGGCAGCCTCCACCAGGCCCCCACTCATGTCTCCCACCACCCCCACCCCCCAGCAGTGCAGGGGCAGCCTCCTCCAAGCCCCCACTCATGTCCCCTTGCACCCCCACCCCCCAGCATCCAGGGGCACCCTCCACCAGGCCCCCACACATGTCCCCCTGCACGCCCACCCCACAGCATCCAGGGGCAGCCTCCACCATGCCCCCACTCATGTCTCCCACCACCCCCACCCCCCAGCATCCAGGGGCAGCCTCCACCAGGCCTCCACTCATGTCCAACTCATGTCTCCCTGCACCCCAACCCCCCAGCAGTGCAGGGGCAGCCTCCACCAGGCCACCACTCATGTTTACCACCACCCCCACCCCCCAGCAGTGCAGGGGCAGCCTCCACCAGGCCCCCACTCATGTCTACCACCACCCCCACCCCCCAGCATCCAGGGGCAGCCTCCACCAGGACCCCACTCATGTCTCCCACCACCCCCACCCCCCAGCAGTGCAGGGGCAGCCTCCGCCAGGCCCCCACTCATGTCCGCCTGCACCCCCACCCCCCAGCATCCAGGGGCACCCTCCACCTTGCCCCCACACATGTCCCCCTACACCCACACCCCACAGCATCCAGGGGCAGCCTCCACCAGGCCCCCATTCATGTCTCCCACCACCCCCACCCCCCAGCATCCAAGGGCATCCTCCACCAGGCCCCCACACATGTCCAACTCATGTCTCCCTGCACCCCCACCCCCCAGCAGTGCAGCGGCAGCCTCCACCAGGTCCCCACTCATGTCTCCCACCACCCCCACCCCCAGCATCCCGGGGCACCCTCCACCAGGCCCCCACTCATGTCTCCCATCACCCCCACCCCCCAGCAGTGCAGGGGCAGCCTCCACCAGGCCCCCACTCATGTTTCCCACCACCCCCACCCCCCAGCATCCAGGGGCATCCTCCACCAGGCCCCCACTCATGTCTCCCACCACCTCCACCCCCCAGCAGTGCAGGGGCAGCCTCCACCAGGCCCCCACTCATGTCCCCCTGCACCCCACCCCCCAGCATCCAGGGGCATCCTCCACCAGGCCCCCACACATGTCCCCCTGCACCCCCACCCCACAGCATCCAGGGGCAGCCTCCACCAGGCCCCCACTCATGTCTCCCATCACTCCCACCCCCCAGCATCCAGGGGCACCCTCCACCAGGCCCCCACTCATGTCCAACTCATGTCTCCCATCACCCCCACCCCCCAGCAGTGCAGGGGCAAACTCCACCAGGCCCCCACTCATGTCTCCCACCACCCCCACCCCCCAGCATCCAGGGTCAGCCTCCACCAGGCCCCCACTCATGGCTCCCACCACCCCCACCCCCCAGCATCCAGGGCCAGCCTCCACCAGGCCCTCACTCATGTCTCCCATCACCCCCACCCCCAGCATCCAGGGGCACCCTCCACCAGGCCCCCACTCATGTCCAACTCATGTCTCCCTACACCCCCACCCCCCAGCAGTGCAGGGGCAGGCTCCACCAGGCCCCTACTCATGTCTACCACCACCCCCACCCCCCAGCAGTGCAGGGCAGCCTCCACCAGGCCCCCACTCATGTCCAACTCATGTCTCCCTGCACCCCCACCCCCCAGCATCCATCCACCAGGCCCCCACTCATGTCTCCCATCACCCCACCCCCCAGCAGTGGAGGGGCACCCTCCACCAGGCCCCCACTCATGTCCAACTCATGTCTCCCTGCACCCCCACCCCCCAGCAGTGCAGGGGCAGCCTCCACCAGGCCCCCACTCATGTCTCCCACCACCTCCACACCCCAGCATCCAGCGGCACCCTCCACCAGGCCCCAATTCATGTCTCCCATCACCCCCATCCCCCAGCAGTGCAGGGGCAGCTTCCACCAGGCCCCCACTCATGTCTACCACCACCCCCACCCCCCAGCAGTGCAGGGGCAGCCTCCACCAGGCCCCCACTCATGTCTCCCACCACCCCCACCCCCCAGCATCCAGGGGCAGCCTCCACCAGGCCCCCACTCATGTCTCCCACCACCCCCACCCCCAAGCAGTGCAGGGGCAGCCTCCACCAGGCCCCCACTCATGTCCCCCTGCACCCCCACCCCCCAACATCCAGGGGCACCCTCCACCAGGCCCCCACACACGTCCCCCTGCACCCCCACCCCACAGCATCCAGGGGCAGCCTCCACCAGGCCCCCACTCATGTCTCCCACCTCCCCCACACCCCAGCATCCAGGGGCAGCCTCCACCAGGCCCCCACTCATGTCTCCCATCACCCCCACCCCCCAGCAGTGCAGGGTCAGCCTCCACCAGGCCCCCACTCATGTCTCCCACCACTCCCACCCCCCAGCATCCAGGGGCACCCTCCACCAGACCCCCACTCATGTCTCCCATCACCCCCACCCCCCAGCATCCAGGGGCACCCTCCACCAGGCCCCCACTCATGTCCAACTCATGTCTCCCACCACCCCCACCCCCCAGCATCCAGGCGCACCCTCCACCAGGCCCCCACTCATGTCTCCCATCACCCCCACCCCCCAGCAGTGTAGGGGCAGCCTCCACTAGGCCCCCGCTCATGTCTCCCATCACCCCCACCCCCCCAGCAGTGCAGGGGCTCCCTCCACCAGGCCCCCAGTCATGTCCCCCAGCCAACATGTCACTACAATGTAGATCCATGGCCCTTATGGTCAGCCTCCAAATGCCAAACACCCACCTGAGTATTGCATCCACCCACTTAGAAATGGCAAAAACATGATAGAAACCCAATTGCAAGTTTGGAAATGAACACATGTCCCTCACATACACCCAATGGGTCTCAGTGAATGTCAAAACCCATATCATGATATGCATGAAACCAATGAGATGATACTACACATTGAACTTTGAAGAAAAAATATGTATTAAAAGCAACATAAATTGAATCAAAAATAAACAAACAATAATGGAAATTAAAAAAAAAAAAATCCAGGAGGTCCGTGAAATAATGCAAAACCACAAATCATAATGCAAAGGAAAGGTGTCCAAAGTCACAGTCCACAAAAGTAAATCCAATGGAAAATTAAAATCGAAAACCATTGCTCCATGGGGAAATCATAAAAAAAATTGAAAATCCAAAAGTCAACTATATACAAATAAACAATCCAGGGTCCATGATCCCAACTGAAGAAATGAAACCTATCTAATAACACTACCTAAAAAAAAAAACTATATACAAAAATGTGGCCCATTGTCCAAAAGGTCCAAAAAAAATGCAAAACCAAAGGAAACCTAACACTAACTACAGAACTATTTACAAGGGCAGCGGGCTAGTCCGACGGCTCACTTCGGGATGTTCCGGGCCAGGGCATCATCGAACTCCTGCTCAATGTCCCGGAGGCGGTCCTCCTCCATGGCCCCGAGGGTCCGCAGGGCCGTCCACATGTTCACCCCAAACTCCCTGCGGATTGCCTCGAGGCACTCGGCCCGCCTCAGGGCCCTCCGCATGGAGTTCTCCTCCCTCGCCATCGTGAGCCGTGCCTCTTCCGCCCGCTGCCGCTCCGCATCTATGGCGTGGCCCAACCGCTGCCACACGGAAGACACTTCCCGTCCTGGGTCCTCCTGCCCTCTGGCCGATGCCTGCCCCTCTGATGTCGAAGGCCCCGAGCCATCATGGCTCCCACCACGTTGCTGCTGCTGCTGCTTCGCCTCTGCCCGTGCACTGCCTCCTGCTGCCTGCACATCCTCCGCTGGCTGGGGTGCAGTCGTTGATGTGGCCACACCTGCTGGACGTCTGACTCCCGACTGTGGCAGGGATGCCTTCTCCACCAGCCTGGCCGCACTGTCAGAGGCAGCTCCACAGGGCACCCAGGAAGATGGCATGGAGGACGACTGGCGCATAGGGGGTTGAGTTGAGGAGGGGGTCTGAGCAAGCCCCATCAAACGGAGGAATCTGGCCTGTGTGACCTGTCCCAGTAGGCCGACGCGGTCAACGAGCCATTCGAGATGACGTGCAGTCTCCTCATGAAAAGACTGCAGGTCACCTCGCATGGCCCGTTTACGCAACGCCACACCAGTCAGGACAGGCTCAACCCGGACTCGGATAGCCACGTCCGCAGGCAGAGGAAGGCCAGTTGTCGTGAGCTCATCCCCTGCCTGAAAATGGGTCTGGACGTAGGCATCCCTGCTTGTGCAAGATGATGCAGTGACAGGATCAGGGACAGGATTGCACACAGGCACCTCCGCGGCGACCTGTGCTGCCTCCTGTCCCTGGTCCTGCACTGCACCACTAGCACCAATGGAATCCCCACCTCCAGACCCCATCTCTGTTGCTTGCACGGCCTCCTCCTCCACCAAACTCCCCACCAACCTGGATGACTCTGTGCCATCTTCCCCCGTTGGGCCCTGTGGGGTCCCAGCTGCCCCTTCTGCTGCCGAGGAGTCCAACTCCGACCTCCGCCTCTTGGACCTCCCCCCGGCAGCTGCGGCCTGGCTCGCGGCACCGGACTCCTCACAACCTGGGAGGGGAGCCAGGCCTTGCGTCTCTGGCTGGCGGTGCGATCCCCGCCGCTTTGCTCCACAGCACCTTCTCCGCCCTCTTCATCAGTTGACACTGCAGACAGGGAGAAATGAAACACAGGCATCAGGGCACTGCACAATGGACACATACACACATGACAGTTGCACATGAGTGGCATTGGCAAACCTCAGACATGGCATCACAATTGGCAACGAACATGTTATTTCAACTTGCACACATGAGCCATACCACAGCCACATCACAACTGCCAGCATCATCCATACACATACAACAGCATGAGCAGGCAAAGGTGAGCCAGACAACACATGCAACACAGGGAGTGCACTACACATGCACGCACACCACCACACTTGCATGCATGTGTACACCTCAGCAAACTGTCGCAGTGTTCCGATGGGCATCCATGTCACATCTGCCAATCAGGCTTCCACATCCCGCTGTCACATGCATCCATGTTGCATCACTGTTGCACCCTTGTCAAATACACACACTTGCACATGTACACAGTGCTGATACATGCAGCTGAAAACAACACACATGCGTGACATCACAAACATGCCTACTTACATACACATTCATCCAAACATGTGTGCCCACACAACTGCATTTGGCATGCAAGCCTACACACACAAGCACCATCCATGTCTCACACATGACAGCCCTCGCATGTGTTAGCCTCATGGCCCTGTACACCCCCACCCATGCTCGGCCCCATACAAACAGATGTGCAACCGGCACACTACTGGCACATCACCACACGCACAGCTTACAATCATGATGCATGTACACTTACCGCTCGACTCCAGATGGGTCTGCCTCTCAAGGACCTGGACGTGGAGCGCTGGGGATATGCGTTCCAGGACCCTCATCTGATCTTCCGACAAGTGGCCCCGGCGCCCCTTAGCATCCGCTGCCTTCAAGAGGCGCCGGGCCTTGTTCAGGATCCTGGACCTGAAGTCCTCCCAGCGCTTCTTGACATGTTGTAAGTCGCGGACTGCCACCCCCTCCGCGTTGATGGCAGTCACGATGTCCGTCCAGATCCGAGTCCGTCCTTCCTTGTCGGCGCGCACACTTCCGAAGAGGGCATCATACTGCCCCAGGACTTGCTCCACCAGGACACCAACTTCCCTGGCACTGAAGCTGGTGCCCCTCTGCCTCTCTGGCCGGGGGTTGTCAGTGGTGCCAGATGTTGCAGTGCCCGACATGACAACCCCAGAGGCAGGAGTGGGTGGGGACCTGGGTCCTGGGGCTGGGCTGTGGAGTGATGGAATCCCACTCAGGAGTCTTCGGTTCCAGCAGGGTTGGTCACAGCAACAGCACCCCTGGTTGATGTGCAGGCAGCAAATGGCAGGGCACGTGGGCAGCAGGCAGTCAGGCAGCAGCAGATGGCAGGTCGGAGCGTGCTCAGGGCTCTGGGGGGCAGTAAATCAGCTTTCTGGGCAGGAGCGTGGTCTTCCATGTGCTTACGCGTGGCCAGCTTGATACGGAGTGATTTGGCACGTGAAAATCCTGCATGTCTGCGTGTAATTCGAGGAAAGGCCCTTAGCGCGTAAGCGCGTCTGCACGCATACGCGATTTCATTGGCCCAAAGGCCCCCATGCGCAGCTATGACATCAAGCGCATGGCCGTAGAGAATGGCGCGTGTAAAAAAAAAAATACACGTCCGAGTGTCAAAGCGTGTAATTGGTGGAAATGGCCTCATCGCATATGCGCATCTGTGAAGTGTGTATAAAAGGTACGTGTAGAACGCCATTTCCTTGTACGTGCTTTTCGTGGAGAGCGAGTGGGTGAAATCTGTACTTCTTGTCGGTTCACACGCGATTTACTTCACAGCGTTTCAAGTTTGTACTCCCTGTTACCTCTGATAGCTTTTTCTCTTTTCCTCTTTTTCCTGGGCCTGTTTCCTCAAACAGCGTTCCCTTCTACTGTTGTCCTGTCTCCTCATATATTTCAACAAAAGGAAGGAATGTACAACAAACTATATAAAACAGTGAACTTATCCCCTCAGAAAGCAGAAATACATAACAGCCGCTAAATCAATATGGGCTGCATTATGTATTCTCAATACACATAGAACAGTGTTGTTAGAAAGTATCGTTTTTAATATATTAATCTCTAATTACGCACAGGTAATACAAAAATAGTTACAACAACATATATACATATCACAGTCATATACATGTTAAAAACATTCCACCTCGCAATATAGAAACATTTACGCCGACAATTAGATCAGCATAGCACCAAAAAGGCAACTTAATTGATTTCATTTCCCATTGTGTGTTACAGCCCAACTTATATAAGTTTCTGTCCTCTGTGTTCTCAATAACCGGACATTCATCAGGGGCAGAGGTAATCCTGTGCTTCAGGTAGATTCTTCCTATTCGACCAACACTTGCTATTTCTAAGGAGAAAAGAGAGAAACATGTGTCACTGACACCGGCATAATTGGTTTAATTTACTCATCACTGCCACGCCCTAATCACCAATAGGGTACCAAGTATAAAATGAATCATATACCTGGTCTAAGGTCTCAAGAAATGTATTACTTGGACCGCAAAAGCCAACCCATTTATGGCTCTTCACTGCAGAAGCAGAAGGGATTCAGCATCAAGTCCTACGAAAATACCTCCCCCAACGCTAAAATGTAGAACTCTCTCAGTCATAATAGCTGTTCTTTTACCCTGAGTAGAAGAAAATCTAGGCATCTCAATCATCGGTTGGATCCTGGTACAACCCCAAATTTCGAAGACCTAATATATGGATTGCTCACCATGGGATGTGGAAGCTGAATTTACCTAGATCAAACCAAGTCTCAATAATGGTCACCACCCGTGGATCCTTTCCAATTCCTCTAGACCTCCAAGTGTCTGAAAAACAGGTTAAAACATATATTTGTTGGCTCACAAGAACCTTAGATAGGTAAGATTACTTTGTTAAATTGGAGGTGAGGAATAATGGATATTTGGAGGGCGAATGTAATTTATCTTCCTCCACCTGTTTTTCAGACACTTGGAGGTCTAGAGGAATTGGAAAGGATCCACGGGTGGTGACCATTACTGAGACTTGGTTTGATCTAGGTAAATTCAGCTTCCACATCCCATGGTGAGCAATCCATATATTAGGTCTTCGAAATTTGGGGTTGTACCAGGATCCAACCGATGATTGAGATGCCTAGATTTTCTTCTACTCAGGGTAAAAGAACAGCTATTATGACTGAGAGAGTTCTACATTTTAGCGTTGGGGGAGGTATTTTCGTAGGACTAGATGCTGAATCCCTTCTGCTTCTGCAGTGAAGAGCCATAAATGGGTTGGCTGTTGCGGTCCAAGTAATACATTTCTTGAGACCTTAGACCAGGTATATGATTCATTTTATACTTGGTACCCTATTGGTGATTAGGGCGTGGCAGTGATGAGTAAATTAAACCAATTATGCCGGTGTCAGTGACACATGTTTCTCTCTTTTCTCCTTAGAAATAGCAAGTGTTGGTCGAATAGGAAGAATCTACCTGAAGCACAGGATTACCTCTGCCCCTGATGAATGTCCGGTTATTGAGAACACAGAGGACAGAAACTTATATAAGTTGGGCTGTAACACACAATGGGAAATGAAATCAATTAAGTTGCCTTTTTGGTGCTATGCTGATCTAATTGTCGGCGTAAATGTTTCTATATTGCGAGGTGGAATGTTTTTAACATGTATATGACTGTGTTATGTATATATGTTGTTGTAACTATTTTTGTATTACCTGTGCGTAATTAGAGATTAATATATTAAAAACGATACTTTCTAACAACACTGTTCTATGTGTATTGAGAATACATAATGCAGCCCATATTGATTTAGCGGCTGTTATGTATTTCTGCTTTCTGAGGGGATAAGTTCACTGTTTTATATAGTTTGTTGTACATTCCTTCCTTTTGTTGAAATATATGTTATATATCCTCACTTAGTAGGAGGGATCATCACCAGAGTGTGGGGTTACCCTTGTAGACGAGTGTCCTGTCTCCTCAGACAGCGTTCAATTCTTCTTTTGGCGGTGTTGGCAACGCGCACACGTGCATATTTTTCATGCTTTTGTTCCTGGCAGATGGTGAGTCGAGCACGTATTTAACATCTGTGCTTGCCTTGTGAGTCGCATACCCCTTCAGAGGTCATTCTAGGCTGCGTGTGACACGCATACGTTCATTCTTGTGTTTCTGGGTGCCACAGCGTAGTGCAGGTTTATTTTTCCACACACGTGGTCTAGGAGGGGTTGCGTGCACCTTACTTCCCTTTTTTGGGGTGCTTGTGCGATGCGTGACCCGTCATCTTCCCCCAGGGGTGACATACAGCCTTGCTAGAGCACTAGGGTATGATTACCATATGGGACCCAACCCCTTTGACCCCCAATTGCCCAGGACAATAGTTCACATCGACTCCCATACGCATAATAACATCAGTGCCATGGCTGGGAGGCGAACAAGCCGTAAGGGAGGCAAATGTGCCGAGCCCCAAGTGGTGGCCGTGGTGGATCCGGTAGGGGACGTGGCCGTGACTTGCAGGGTGCCCCTAGCCCCCCATGTGTGGAGGAGCAGTCAGGGACACCCATGCCCCCCCCCCCTGGTTGAGGGTAACGTGGCTGACACCATCCATGCTCAGCCCTTGTTGGACCAGCCCACTGTGGAACCAGACCTGGCACAGGGTGACTCCATGGCTGACTTCCAGGTCAGCAGGTCTAGGCCACGTGCGCCGGTGCACGTTGGTGTCATCAGGCCACGTGGATCAGGGGCAGCTGGTCATCTGCTGCCTCGCGTAGGCAGGCTGGGGAGGCTGCAGGGGCAGCTGCGGCTCCATCCACCCCACCTCTCAAACACCCAGCCAGGACAGTGTCGGTCCAAGTCCATCATGCTGACATTCCCCCTGACACCATCACACTTGAGCTAATGCCTGCACCAACTCCCATGCTGAGTGTGCAATTCCACACTCCTAGTACAGAGTCCACCGGGGCTCCTGCCCCTAGTGTCCAGAGCGGCATAGGACACTCAGGATCCCCACCACCTTCCAAGCGGAAGAGGAAGAGTGCTCGTCCAGTAGAGGCTGATGCCCCAGACACGGCTACACAGTCCGGCCCGTCAAGGAAGCCCAGCTTCAATGAGGCCGAACTGAATGCACTTGTAGAGTATGTGTCCGCACATGACCGCGAAATGGTGATTGTTGCAGGATCCAAGACCACACCTGCACAACGTCAGGCACACTGGCAGACCATTGCGGACATCATAAGTGCCCTTGGAATCGTGAGGCGCACAGCTACTGAATGCTACAAGCGCTGGAATGACCTGAAGCGCAGGGCAAAGAATAAGCTGGCCTCAAGTCATGCCGCAACTCTAGTGACTGGAGGTGGGTCTCCAGCAGAGGACATAGAACTCACTCCACATGAGCAGGTTGCTGGGACCTACGTCACGGAGGAACAGATCCAAGGCGTGGGAGAACTGGCAGATTACGAGGCATTGTCCGGTGAGTGCACATACATGTGTGTGTCATCCATGTGCATGGTGTGTGTGGGAGGGCTTCTGTTTGGGTGCCAGGTGAGGGTGTGTGTGCCTGAGTGGTTTGGGTCACCCATGTGCCTCATCCAATACATTCTGCGCACCAGCATTTGGGTATAGCAGTATCCCTTCTGCCAACATTAGACATCCAGCCCAACACCACGCCAGTTGCCCTTGAAGTGTCATCTTGCCACAACATTGTTGCTTATTTTCCTCTGTTTATTCAGGCAGATTGTTTGCATACCACCACTTTTACTCGGCATTTCTCAGTCCTATTGTCACATGTCTGACATGGCTATGGTACAGTGGACTGGCTTTGTTTCCTGGACATGATTTGTTTAGACATGTCCCTGTGCTATAGGTCCATTTTGGACTGGCAGCTCCAGGTTAAACATTTGAACCATTTCAATGAAAAAATCATTTTCATGAGCAAACTGGACTGAATGAACAATTGGTGCCCTCCTCTCCCTCTTCACTTTAAGGCTAGGGTACATGCCATCTGTGTGATGGCATGTGTATTTGACCTGCCAATCACTGGCCAATGTGTGATGCCACTGCTAGGCAGCAAGCAGCAAATGTGTTCATCTTCCATCTTGGTGTCATCAATGTGTGCCATCTGCCTACCCTTCACACGTAGTGACAGTGCTTGCATGGGAGGGTTTTAGTCATGTGGGACATGTGTCAATCAAGTACTGTTTCTGTAGCCTCTCAGCGCTAATTGTGTGCCATAGTGCTAATGCCTGTTTCCATTTGTTTTCTTTTATGTCTTTGCAGGGGATGACGCACTTGATACTGTTGGGGTTGTGGAGATGGTGCAGACCCAGGAGGGGTCTGAGGCCCGACCGACCACCAGTGAGGGACATGTGTGGTGGTGGGTGAGAACCCACAACTGCTGCAGGTCGTGCTCTCAAGGGGTGTTTCTGGCTGCACCTCCCCCGAGCTGTATTCAGGTGTCGATTCGGATGATGAGACCTATGTGCCGTCGCAGGTGAGTGTTCCTGGGAGGGATTCTGTTCTGTCCGACCCACCTGCACCAGGGTTAGAACCCTCAATTGGGATGTCAGTGTTGGCAGGTACGCCTTTGGTGGTTACGGATGCAGGGTCACACTCCGCAACATCTGACCCTGTTCCTGGGCCAGCAGATCAGAGGGGGAATGCAGTCCTGCTGCCTCAGGCAGTGCCGGCACAGCAAGGCGCAGTTCGCCTTGCCCCAGAAAGGTGTGGTGCCCGCAGACGTGGTGGCCGTACGCCACCTGGCAATACCGCATGGGAGCAATCCATATACGGTATGGCAACCCAACAGGCAGCATCATCAGAGATGATGGCTCAGGCCATGGATAGGGTGGCCACTTCCATTGTCCCCCCCGAAAGGCTGATGGAGCGACTACACCAGGCAACAGACTCCATCTGCCAGTCACACAGGGAGGACATGTTGGCGTCCGACAGGGACAGGCGGGCGGCACTGGCGACTCTGCAGGAAGCCATTTCCATAGAGTCCCAGGGCCACAGGGAAGCCCTGAGGGTGGAACTCCTTCACCTCAGGACGACTCTTGTTGAGCTTGAGGCTTCAACAAACAGAAGGACAGAACAGCAGCTGGAGCGTCTCGCACGTACGCTCTAAGCTGAGATGCAGGCAACTAGGGCGGAGGTCTGGGCATCCCGTGAGTTGTTGCATGGGGACCTATGCACAATTATCCTCCAGAACGAGACCTACCACACCCGCATGCTTGCTGCCATGGAGGAACAGACTAGGGCTTTGCGTGGGCTGCCTCCCATAGTGCCACCACCTCCTGATGCAGCTGCAGAGGGTGAGGAGAGCGACTGCAGTGATTCTCCCACAATAGGGTAGCCGAGTAGGCCATGAGCCCATGGAGGTGTTTTTTTTTCGCAAGATCCACACAGGTGGGTTTTGGTGTGCACCCTGTCCTCGGACCTCCTGGGTGGCCTCCCCCACACCCCCGGGCCCATTAATGGCCATTTTTTTTTTTTTTTTTTTTTTTTTGGGACAGTGTGTTGCCTTGTGTGGCTCCCGTGGGCATACACTGCATTGTGGCTGGGCACATGCAGGCTTGTCATGAATTTGGTTCAGATGCTTGGGTTTGTGTGACACACACCCCTCCTGCTTCCCGTTTCCATGGGCTTGCAAAGGGTGTGCCCAAGTGACATTGACGTACATGGTGACGTTGGACTCCCATTCGATGTGTGGGCAGTCTGTAGTCAATACTGTGTATACATTCATAGTGCATATTGTTGTTGTATTGTACACTGCATGGTGTATTGATATGTGCCTCTGCATCCATCTCATCCTCCTAATTTCAAGGTCCATTTCTCATGTCTTCACAAGGCGGTCCACCTTGGAACTGGAGTCCATGTTGTAAGCAGTGCACCTACACTCTTGCGTGGCGCTAACACTGTATACTTGGAAGTGTTCGAAGTGCTGGCATCATCAGGTAGTGAGGCTAGCAAATTTTTAAGTCTGTAATGTCATGTTTAAGGTAGGTTGGAGGTTGTGTAGGTGATTGGTATTCTTGGTAAGTATTTGGTAATGTGTGTTGTAGGTCCTGGATTACTGTGAGCATTTCATGTGTGGCCATGTTTCCATTAGGGACACTGTAGCTGGTGACACTTGGGGCATGTTGTGGGGATTAATTTTTTTACTCTCACATTGCATGACATGCCATGGTGTGTTGTGTGGCCGTGCCGGGGAGGGGTTGGGTGACATGGCACTGTTCTCATGTAGTATTTTGCAAGTGGGTATTTATTTCTGCAGCATGGAAGTGTTTCTTTTGATGACACTGCATTGGTGGTGTTTGTGTAGGTAGGGATGCACACATTGTGACACTTCCACATGAACAATTTCAGGCTGCTATGGTTCTGACAATTGACTGTCCCTTTGTTCGTCATAATTGTCAGGTCGAGTCATCATTGCTTATCAGATGGTATGTGCCAGGGCTGTGTGCACTCCACAGGGGTGTGACTTCTATGTGAAGTAATTATCCACCAGCTGCGTACGGGCTGCCTCACCCCGTACCCTTTTCCCTCCCATGCGCACCGGGCGTGCATGTGGTTGGGGATGTGGGGGCACCACCATGTCCACAGCCAGGCCCAGGCGTGTTGCAACATTGTGCAGGACACATGCTGCCACTATGATCCTGCACACTACTGGGGGCGCATATAACAGCTGCCCGCCAGAACGGTCAAGGGAGTGAAAGCGTGACGTGAGCACTCCGAATGTGCGCTCCACTATGCCCTGGGTTGCAATATGGGCTGTGTTGTATCTTACCTCGGGAGGTGTGATGGGGTTCCGAATTTGCGTCATCATGTGGGTGCTCAGAGGGTAGGCACTGTCCCCTGGTGAGGAGGTGATGGGTATCATTAGTGGGGTAGTGACATAACTCTGCATCTGACATGCATGCATGTGCAGTGGCATTCATACTCACCAAGCAGCCATGTATCGCCATGCCGCCCAGCTTCTAGGTTCCGGCTTAGGGTAGACATTCGGTAAATGAAGCTGTCGTGGGTGGACCCTGGATAGTTGGCATATACTGAGGTGATGATTCCCTTGGCATTACATACTACCTGCACGTTGATGGAATGCCAGTGCTTGCGGTTCCTATAGATGTGCTCAGATGCCCTGGGGGGACGTAGTGCCACATGGGTGCAGTCAATGGCACCTAGCACTTTGGGGAATTGTGCCACACCGTAGAAATCGAGGGCAGCAGCCTGCCTTTCTGCAGGTGTCCTGGGCAGGTATATTTGCCTACGGACTGATGGGCGTGCAGTGATGATGTTCAAGACCTGGTGTAGGCAGAGTGACTGTGTGGCCTTTGACACCCCACCCACTATGGCACTTATCCGCTGCAATGATCCTGTGGCCAAGAAGTGCAGTACATTGAGGACCTTCTCCAAGGGGCTGAGTGCTTGGGAGCACAGGGTGGGTGATGTGAGGTCCTCCTCCCACTCACTGACCAGGTCCAGTATTATGTGTGGTGTAAATCTGTCCCTCCCATACACCTGGTCATCAGGCATCCCAAAAAGGCTGGTTCTGGGAGTGAAAATTCAGGCCCTCACTATCCTCCTCCTCCTCCTTTGGTAACCCACGGCCACTGCTGCTAGGAACGGTATATTCATCCTGGCGTCTGAGCTTGTTTGTTGTTTGCGCGCACTATTATGCTGCGCGGGTCGATGTACGCCTGCTTCATGCTGGCGTACGTGTTTCAGGATTGGACCATTTATTTTTCGGCGCGTTGTAGGCGAACGTGTGAATCTTCCTGCCCACCCCAGGAATACACGTAACAACCTCTCCCAGGCCCAGTCGCGAGTAAATATTCCCGCCCACCCCTGGAATACACGTACCCCACTCTCACAGGCCCAGTCGCGTGTGGAACTTCCCGCGAACCCCGTAATATACGTAGCCTGCTGGTATCACGTGTGGAAGTTCACGCGGACCCATAATACACGTACCCTGGTGGTATCGCATGGGAGACTACCTGCGCACCCCAGGAATACACGTACCCAGGCAAAGCGTACGGCTGGGGGGTGGGGGTGCAGGTGGACATGAGTGGGGGCCTGGTGGAGGCTGCCCCTGCACTGCTGGGGGGTGGGGGTGGTGGGAGACACGTGTGGGGGCCTGGTGGAGGGTGCCCTGCACTGCTGGGGGGTGGGTGTGGTGGGAGACATGTGTGGGGGCCTGGTGGAGGGTGCCCTGCACTGCTGGGGGGTGGGGGTGGTGGGAGACATGAGTTGGACATGAGTGGGGGCCTGGTGGAGGGTGACCCTGGATGCTAGGGGGTGGGGTTGGTGGGAGACATTAGTGGGGGCCTGGTGGAGGCTGCCCCTGCACTGCTGGGGTGTGGGGGTGATGGGAGACATGAGTGGGGGCCTGGTGGAGGCTGCCCCTGCACTGCTGGGGGTGGTGGGAGACATAAGTGGGGGCCTGGTGGAGGCTTCCCCTGCACTGCTGGGGCGGGGGCTGGTGGGAGACATGAGTGGGGGCCAGGTGGAGGCTGCCCCTGCACTGCTGGGGGGTGGGGGTGGTGGGAGACATGAGTGGGGGCCTGGTGGAGGGTGACCTGCACTGCTGGGCGGTGGGGGTGGTGGGAGACATGAGTTGGACATGAGTGGAGGCCTGGTGGAGGGTGCCCCTGCACTGCTGGGGGGTGGGGGTGATAGGAGACATGAGTGGGGGCCTGGTGGAGACTGCTCCTGCACTGCTGGGGGTGCGGGTGATAGGAGACATGAGTGGGGGCCTGGTGGAGTCTGCCCCTGCACTGCTGGGGGTGGGGGTGCATGGGGGACATGAGTGGGGGCCTGGTGGAGGGTGCCCTGCACTGCTGGGTTGTGGGGGTGATGGGAGACATGAGTGGGGGCCTGGTGGAGGGTGCCCTGCACTGCTGGGTTGTGGGGGTGATAGGAGACATGAGTGGGGGCCTGGTGGAGTCTGCCCCTGCACTGCTGGGGGTGGGGGTGCAGGGGGACATGAGTGGGGGCCTGGTGGAGGGTGCCCTGCACTGCTGGGTTGTGGGGGTGATGGGAGACATGAGTGGGGGCCTGGTGGAGGCTGCCCCTGCACTGCTGGGGGGTGGGGGTGGTGGGAGACATGAGTTGGACATGAGTGGGGGCCTGGTGGAGGGTGCCCCTGGATGCTGGTGGGTGGGGGTGGTGGGAGACATAAGTGGGGGCCTGGTGGAGGCTGCCCCTGCACTGCTGGGTGGTGGGGGTGATGGGAGACATGAGTGGGGGCCTGGTGGAGGCTGCCCCTGCACTGCTGGGGGTGGGGGTGATGGGAGACATGAGTGGGGGCCTGGTGGAGGCTGCCCCTGCACTGCTGGGGGCTGGGGGTGGTGGGAGACATGTGTGGTGGCCTGGTGGAGGCTGCACTGCACTGCTGGGGGGTGGGGGTGGTGGGAGACATGAGTTGGACATGAGTCTGGGCCTGGTGGAGGGTGCCCCTGGATGCTGGTGGGTGGGGGTGGTGGGAGACATGAGTGGGGGCCTGGTGGAGGGTGCCCCTGGATGCTGGGGGGTGGGGTGCAGGGGGACATGTGTGGGGGCCCGGTGGAGGGTGCCCTGCACTGCTGTGGGGTGGGGGTGCAGGGAGACATGAGTTGGACATGAGTGGGGGCCTGGTGGAGGGTGCCCCTGGATGCTGGGGGGTGGGGTGGTGGGAGACATGAGTGGGGGCCTGGTGGAGGCTGCTCCTGGATGCTGGGGGGTGGGGGTGGTGGGAGACATGAGTGGGGGCCTGGTGGAGGCTGCCCCTGCACTGCTGGGGGTGATGGGAGACATGAGTGGGGGCCTGGTGGAGGCTGCCCCTGCACTGCTGGGGGGTGGGGGTGGTGGGTGACATGAGTGGGGGCCTGGTGGAGGCGGCCCTGCACTGCTGGGGTGTGGGGGTGCAGGGGGACATGAGTGGGGGCCTGGTGGAGGCTGCCCCTTCACTGCTGGGGGGTGGGGGTGATGGGAGACATGAGTGGGGGCCTGGTGGAGGCTGCCCCTGCACTGCTGGGGGGTGGGGGTGCAGGGAGACATGAGTTGGACGTGAGTGGGGGCCTGGTGGAGGGTGCCCCTGGATGCTGGGGGGTGGGGGTGGTGGGCGACATGAGTGGGGGCCTGGTGGAGGCTGCCCCTGGATGCTGTGGGGTGGGGGTGCAGGAGGACATGTGTGGGGGCCTGGTGGAGGGTGCCCCTGGATGCTGGGGGGTGGGGGTGCAGGGGGAGATGAGTGGGGGCCTCGTGGAGGCTGCCCCTGCACTGCTGGGGGGTGGGGGTGATGGGAGACATGAGCGGGGGCCTGGTGGAGGCTGCCCCTGCACTGCTGGTGGGTGGGGTTGCAGGGAGACATGAGTTGGACATGAGTGGGGGCCTGGTGGAGGGTGCCCCTGGATGCTGGGGGGTGGGGGTGGTGGGAGACATGAGTGGGGGCCTGGTGGAGGTTGCCCCTGAATGCTGTGGGGTAGGGGTGCAGGGGGACATGTGTGGGGGCCTGGTGGAGGGTGCCCCTGGATGCTGGGGGGTGGGGGTCCAGGGGGACATGAGTGGGGGCCTGGTGGAGGCTTCCCCTGCACTGCTGGGGGGTGGGGGTGATGGGAGACATGAGTGGGGGCCTGGTGGAGGCTGCCCCTGCACTGCTGGGGGGTGGGGGTGCAGGGAGACATGAATTGGACATGAATGGGGGCCTGGTGGAGGGTGCCCCTGGATGCTGGGGGGTGCGGGTGGTGGGAGACATGAGTGGGGGCCTGGTGGAGGCTGCCCCTGGATGCTGCGGGGTAGGGGTGCAGGGGGACATGTGTGGGGGCCTGGTGGAGGGTGCCCCTGGATGCTGGGGGGTGGGGGTGCAGGGGGACATGAGTGGGGGCCTGGTGGAGGCTGCCCCTGCACTGCTGGGGGGTGGGGGTGATGGGAGACATGAGTGGGGGCCTGGTGGAGGCTGCCCCTGCACTGCTGGGTGGTGGGGGTGCAGGGAGACATGAGTTGGACATGAGTGGGGGCCTGGTGGAGGGTGCCCCTGGATGCTGGGGGGTGGGGGTGGTGGGAGACATGAGTGGGGGCCTGGTGGAGGCTGCCCCTGGATGCTGTGGGGTGGGGGTGCAGGGGGACATGTGTGGGGTCCTGGTGGAGGGTGCCCCTGGATGCTGGGGGTGGGGATGCAGGGGGACATGAGTGGGGGCCTGGTGGAGGCTGCCCCTGCACTGCTGGGGGGTGGGGGTGGTGGGAGACATGAGTGGGGGCCTGGTGGAGGCTGCCCCTGCACTGCTGGGGGGTGGGGGTGGTGGGTGACATGAGTGGGGGCCTGGTGGAGGCTGCCCCTGCACTGCTGTGGGGTGGGGGTGGTTGGAGACATGAGTGGGGGCCTGGTGGAGGCTGCCCCTGCACTGCTGGCGGGTGGGGGTGATGGGAGACATGAGTGGGGGCCTGGTGGAGGTTGCCCCTGAACTGCTGGGGGTAGGGGTGATGGGAGACATGAGTGGGTGCCTGGTGGAGGCTGCCCCTGCACTGCTGGGGGGTGGGGGTGGTGGGAGACATGTGTGGGGGCCTTGTGGAAGGTGCCCTGCACTGCTGGGGGGTGGGGGTGGTGGGAGACATGAGTTGGACATGAGTGGGGGCCTGGTGGAGGGTGTCCCTGGATGCTGGGGGGTGGGGGTGGTGGGAGACATGAGTGGGGGCCTGGTGGAGGGTGCCCCTGGATGCTGGGGGCTGGGGATGCAGGGGGACATGTGTGGGGGCCTGGTGGAGGGTGCCCTGCACTGCTGGGGGTGGGGTGATGGGAGACATGAGTGGGTGCCTGGTGGAGGCTGCCCCTGCACTGCTGGGGGGTGGGGGTGCAGGGAGACATGAGTTGGACATGAGGCTGGGCCTGGTGGAGGGTGCCCCTGATGCTGAGGGGTGGGGGTGGTGGGAGACATGAGTGGGGGCCTGGTGGAGGCTGCCCCTGGATGCTGGGGGGTGGTGGTGGTGGGAGACATGAGTGGGGGCCTGGTGGAGGCTGCCCCTGCACTGCTGGGGGGGTGGGGGGTGATAGGAGACATGAGTGGGGGTCTGGTGGAGGCTGCCCTTGCACTGCTGGGGGGTGGGGGTGGTGGAAGACATGAGTGGGTCCTGGTGGAGGCTGCCCCTGCACTGCTGGGGGGTGGGGGTGCAGGGAGACATGAGTTGGACATCAGTGGGGGCCTGGTGGAGGGTGCCCCTGGATGCTGGGGGGTGGGGGTGGTGGGAGACATGAGTGGGGGCCTGGTGGAGGCTGGCCCTCGATGCTGTGGGGTGGGGGTGCAGGGGGACATGTGTGGGGGCCTGGTGGAGGCTGCCCCTGCACTGCTGGGGGGTGGGGGTGCAGGGAGACATGAGTTGGACATGAGTGGGGGCCTGGTGGAGGGTGCCCCTGGATGCTGGGGTTGTGGGTGGTGGGAGACATGAGTGGGGGCCTCTTGGAGGCTGCCCCTGCACTGCTGGGGGGTGTGGGTGGTCGGAGACATGTGTGGGGGCCTGGTGGAGGGTGCCCTGCACTGCTGGGGGGTGGGGGTGGTGGGAGACATGAGTTGGACATGAGTGGGGGCCTGGTGGAGGGTGTCCCTGGATGCTGGGGGGTGGGGGTGGTGGGAGACATGAGTGGGGGCCTGGTGGAAGGTGCCCCTCGATGCTGGGGGGTGCGGGTGCAGGGGGACATGTGTGGGGGCCTGGTGGAGGGTGCCCTGCACTGCTGGGGGGTGGGGGTGATGGGAGACATGAGTGGGGGCCTGGTGGAGGCTGCCCCTGCACTGCTGGGGGGTGTGGGTGGTCGGAGACATGTGTGGGGGTCTGGTGGAGGGTGCCCTGCACTGCTGGGGGGTGGGGGTGCAGGGAGACATGAATTGGACATGAGTGGGGGCCTGGTGGAGGGTGCCCCTGGATGCTGGGGTTGTGGGTGGTGGGAGACATGAGTGGGGGCCTCTTGGAGGCTGCCCCTGCACTGCTGGGGGGTGTGGGTGGTCGGAGACATGTGTGGGGGCCTGGTGGAGGGTGCCCTGCACTGCTGGGGGGTGGGGGTGGTGGGAGACATGAGTTGGACATGAGTGGGGGCCTGGTGGAGGGTGTCCCTGGATGCTGGGGGGTGGGGGTGGTGGGAGACATGAGTGGGGGCCTGGTGGAGGGTGCCCCTCGATGCTGGGGGGTGCGGGTGCAGGGGGACATGTGTGGGGGCCTGGTGGAGGGTGCCCTGCACTGCTGGGTGGTGGGGGTGATGGGAGACATGAGTGGGGGCCTGGTGGAGGCTGCCCCTGCACTGCTGGGGGATGGGGGTGCAGGGAGACATGAGTTGGACATGAGTGGGGGCCTGGTGGACGGTGCCCCTGGATGCTGGGGGGTGGGGGTGGTGGTAGACATGAGTGGGGGCCTGGTGGAGGCTGCCCCTGGATGCTGGGGGGTGGGGGTGGTGGGAGACATGAGTGGGGGCCTGGTGGAGGCTGCCCCTGCACTGCTGGGGGGTGGGGGTGATGGGAGACATGAGTGGGGGCCTGGTGGAGGCTGCCCCTGCACTGCTGGGGGGTGGGGGTGGTGGAAGACATGTGTGGGGGCCTGGTGGAGGGTGTCCTGCACTGCTGGGGGGTGGGGGTGCAGGGGGACATGAGTGGGGGCCTGGTGGAGGCTGCCCCTCGGTGCTGTGGGGTGGGGGTACAGGGGGACATGTGTGGGGGCCTGGTGGAGGCTGCCCCTGCACTGCTGCGGGGTGGGGGTGCAGGGAGACATGAGTTGGACATGAGTGGGGGCCTGGTGGAGGCTGCCCCTGCACTGCTGGGGGGTGGGGGTGATGAGAGACATGAGTGGGGGCCTGGTGGAGGCTGCCCCTGCACTGCTGGGGGCTGGGGGTGGTGGAAAGCATGAGTGGGGGACTGGTGGAGGCTGCCCCTGCACCGCTGGGGGGTGGGGGTGCAGGGAGACATGAGTTGGACATGAGTGGGGGCCTGGTGGAGGGTGCCCCTGGATGCTGGGGGGTGGGGGTGGTGGGAGACATGAGTGGGGGCCTGGTGGAGGCTGCCCCTGGATGCTGTGGGGTGTGGGTGCAGGGGGACATGTGTGGGGGCCTGTTGGAGGGTGCCCTGCACTGCTGGGGAGTGGGGGTGATGGGAGACATGAGTGGGGGCCTGGTGGAGGCTTCCCCTGCACTGCTGGGGGGTGGGGGTGCAGGGAGACATGAGTTGGACATGAGTGGGGGCCTGGTGGAGGGTGCCCCTGGATGCTGGGGGCTGGGGGTGGTGGGAGACATGAGTGGGGGCCTGGTGGAGGCTGCCCCTGCACTGCTGGGGGGTGGGGGTGGTGGGAGACATGTGTGGGGGCCTGGTGGAGGGTACCCTGCACTGCTGGGGGGTGGGGGTTGTGGGAGACATGAGTTGGACATGAGTGGGGGCCTGGTGGAGGGTGTCCCTGGATGCTGGGGGTGGGGGTGCAGGGGGACATGTGTGGGGGCCTGGTGGAGGGTGCCCTGCACTGCTGGGTGGTGGGGGTGATGGGAGACATGAGTGGGGGCCTGGTGGAGGCTGCCCCTGCACTGCTGGGGGATGGGGGTGCAGGGAGACATGAGTTGGACATGAGTGGGGGCCTGGTGGACGGTGCCCCTGGATGCTGGGGGGTGGGGGTGGTGGTAGACATGAGTGGGGGCCTGGTGGAGGCTGCCCCTGGATGCTGGGGGGTGGGGGTGGTGGGAGACATGAGTGGGGGCCTGGTGGAGGCTGCCCCTGCACTGCTGGGGGGTGGGGGTGATGGGAGACATGAGTGGGGGCCTGGTGGAGGCTGCCCCTGCACTGCTGGGGGGTGGGGGTGGTGGAAGACATGTGTGGGGGCCTGGTGGAGGGTGTCCTGCACTGCTGGGGGTGGGGGTGCAGGGGGACATGAGTGGGGGCCTGGTGGAGGCTGCCCCTCGGTGCTGTGGGGTGGGGGTACAGGGGGACATGTGTGGGGGCCTGGTGGAGGCTGCCCCTGCACTGCTGCGGGGTGGGGGTGCAGGGAGACATGAGTTGGACATGAGTGGGGGCCTGGTGGAGGCTGCCCCTGCACTGCTGGGGGGTGGGGGTGATGAGAGACATGAGTGGGGGCCTGGTGGAGGCTGCCCCTGCACTGCTGGGGGCTGGGGGTGGTGGAAAGCATGAGTGGGGGACTGGTGGAGGCTGCCCCTGCACCGCTGGGGGGTGGGGGTGCAGGGAGACATGAGTTGGACATGAGTGGGGGCCTGGTGGAGGGTGCCCCTGGATGCTGGGGGGTGGGGGGTGGTGGGAGACATGAGTGGGGGCCTGGTGGAGGCTGCCCCTGGATGCTGTGGGGTGTGGGTGCAGGGGGACATGTGTGGGGGCCTGTTGGAGGGTGCCCTGCACTGCTGGGGAGTGGGGGTGATGGGAGACATGAGTGGGGGCCTGGTGGAGGCTTCCCCTGCACTGCTGGGGGGTGGGGGTGCAGGGAGACATGAGTTGGACATGAGTGGGGCCTGGTGGAGGGTGCCCCTGGATGCTGGGGGCTGGGGGTGGTGGGAGACATGAGTGGGGGCCTGGTGGAGGCTGCCCCTGCACTGCTGGGGGGTGGGGGTGGTGGGAGACATGTGTGGGGGCCTGGTGGAGGGTACCCTGCACTGCTGGGGGGTGGGGGTTGTGGAGACATGAGTTGGACATGAGTGGGGGCCTGGTGGAGGGTGTCCCTGGATGCTGGGGGTGGGGGTGCAGGGGGACATGTGTGGGGGCCTGGTGGAGGGTGCCCTGCACTGCTGGGGGTGGGGTGATGGGAGACATGAGTGGGGGCCTGGTGGAGGCTGCCCCTGCCACTGCTGGGGGGTGGGGGTTGGGGGTGCAGGGAGACATGAGTTGGACATGAGTGGGGGCCTGGTGGAGGGTGCCCCTGCATGCTGGGGGTTGGGGGTGGTAGGAGACATGAGTGGGGTCCTGGTGACGCTGCCCCTGCACTGCTGGGGGTGAGGGTGCAGGGAGACATGAGTTGGACATGGGTGGGGGCCTGGTGGAGGGTGCCCCTGGATGCTGGTGGGAGGGGGTGGTGGGAGACATGAGTGGGGGCCTGGTGGAGGCTGCCCCTGGATGCTGTGGGGTGGGGGTGCAGGGGGACATGTGTGGGGGCCTGGTGGAGGGTGCCCCTGGATGCTGGGGTGGGGGTGCGGGGAGACATGAGTGGGGGCCTGGTGGAGGCTGCCCCCTGCACTGCCGGGGGGTGGGGGTGGTGGGAAACATGAGTGGGGGCCTGGTGGAGGCTGCCCCTGCACTGCTGGGGAGTGGGGGTGGTGGGAGACATGAGTGGGGGCCTGGTGGAGGCTGCCCCTGCACTGCTGTGGGGTGGGGGTGATGGGAGACATGAGTGGGAGCCTGGTGGAGGCTGCCCCTGCACTGCTGGGGGTGGGGGTGATGGGAGACATGAGTGGGGGCCTGGTGGAGGCTGCCCCTGCACTGCTGGGGGGTGGGGGTGGTGGGAGACATGTGTGGGGCCTGATGAAGGGTGCCCTGCACTGCTGGGGGGTGGGGGTGGTGGGAGATATGAGTTGGACATGAATGGGGGCCTGGTGGAGGGTGCCCCTGGATGCTGGGGGGTGGGGTGGTGGGAGACATGAGTGGGGGCCTGGTGGAGGGTGCCCCTGGATGCTGGGTGGGTGGGGGTGATGGGAGACATGAGTGTGGGCCTGGTGGAGGCTGCCCCTGCACTGCTGGCGGGTGGGGGTGCAGGGAGACATGAGTTGGACATGAGTGGGGGCCTGGTGGAGGGTGCCCTTGGATTCTGCTGCGGTGGGGGTGGTAGGAGACATGAGTGGGGGCCTGGTGGAGGCTGCCCCCTGGATGCTGGGGGGTGGGGGTGGGTGGGAGACATGAGTGGGGGCCTGGTGGAGGCTGCCCCTGCACTGCTGGGGGGTGGGGGTGATGGGGAGACATGAGTGGGGCCTGGTGGAGGCTGCCCCTGCACTGCTGGGTGGTGGGGGTGGTGGAGACATGTGTGAGGGCCTGGTGGAGGGTGCCCTGCACTGCTGGGGGGTGGGGGTGGTGGGAGACATGTGTGGGGGCCTGGTGGAGGGTGCCCCTGGATGCTGTGGGGTGGGGGTGCTGGGAGACATGTGTTGGTGATCAGTAGTGCAAGGTGACATGTGGGTTGGCTGGGGGCATGGCCATGGTGGATGGGTTGCCTGTGGGACATGAGCAGGGGTGCAGGGTAGTCCCCTGTGGTGTGGGCTGCCTGCAGGGGCCGTGGAGGGTGTAGAGGGAACACCTGGGAGGACCCACACGGCCAAATCATGTGTAGCATTCCCAACACCACCGAACTACACGTACCCTGCTGAAATCGCGTGTGAATCTTCCCGCGCACCTCGGAATACACGTACCCAGGCCAATCGCGTGTGGAACTTCCCGCGCACCCGAAGTACACTTACCCAGGCCAATCGCCCCTGCACTGCTGTGGGGTGGGGGTGATGGGAGACATGAGTGGGGGCCTGGTGGAGGCTGCCCCTGCACTGCTGGGGGTGGGGGTGATGGGAGACATGAGTGGGGGCCTGGTGGGAGGCTGCCCCTGCACTGCTGGGGGGTGGGGGTGGTGGGAGACATGTGTGGGGCCTGATGGAGGGTGCCCTGCACTGCTGGGGGGTGGGGGTGGTGGAAGATATGAGTTGGACATGAATGGGGGCCTGGTGGAGGGTGCCCCTGGATGCTGGGGGGTGGGTGGTGGGGAACATGAGTGGGGGCCTGGTGGAGGGTGCCCCTGGATGCTGGGTGGTGGGAGTGCAGGGGGACATGTGTGGGGGCCTGGTGGAGGGTGCCCTGCACTGCTGGGGGTGGGGGTGATCGGAGACATGAGTGTGGGCCTGGTGGAGGCTGCCCCTGCACTGCTGGCGGGTGGGGGTGCAGGGAGACATGAGTTGGACATGAGTGGGGGCCTGGTGGAGGGTGCCCTTGGATTCTGCGGCGGTGGGGGTGGTGGGGGACATGAGTGGGGGCCTGGTGGAGGCTGCCCCTGGATGCTGGGGGGTGGGGGTGGGGTGGGGGTGCAGGGGGACATGAGTGGGGGCCTGGTGGAGTCTGCCCCTGCACTGCTGGGGGTGGGGGTGCATGGGGGACATGAGTGGGGGCCTGGTGGAGGGTGCCCTGCACTGCTGGGTTTGTGGGGGTGATGGGAGACATGAGTGGGGGCCTGGTGGAGGGTGCCCTGCACTGCTGGGTTGTGGGGGTGATAGGAGACATGAGTGGGGGCCTGGTGGAGTCTGCCCCTGCACTGCTGGGGGTGGGGGTGCAGGGGGACATGAGTGGGGGCCTGGTGGAGGGTGCCCTGCACTGCTGGGTTGTGGGGGTGATGGGAGACATGAGTGGGGGCCTGGTGGAGGCTGCCCCTGCACTGCTGGGGGGTGGGGGTGGTGGGAGACATGAGTTGGACATGAGTGGGGGCCTGGTGGAGGGTGCCCCTGGATGCTGGTGGGTGGGGGTGGTGGGAGACATAAGTGGGGGCCTGGTGGAGGCTGCCCCTGCACTGCTGGGTGGTGGGGGTGATGGGAGACATGAGTGGGGGCCTGGTGGAGGCTGCCCCTGCACTGCTGGGGGTGGGGGTGATGGGAGACATGAGTGGGGGCCTGGTGGAGGCTGCCCCTGCACTGCTGGGGGCTGGGGGTGGTGGGAGACATGTGTGGTGGCCTGGTGGAGGCTGCACTGCACTGCTGGGGGGTGGGGGGTGGTGGGAGACATGAGTTGGACATGAGTCTGGGCCTGGTTGGAGGGTGCCCCTGGATGCTGGTGGGTGGGGTGGTGGGAGACATGAGTGGGGGCCTGGTGGAGGGTGCCCCTGGATGCTGGGGGGTGGGGTGCAGGGGGACATGTGTGGGGCCCGGTGGAGGGTGCCCTGCACTGCTGTGGGGTGGGGGTGCAGGGAGACATGAGTTGGACATGAGTGGGGGCCTGGTGGAGGGTGCCCCTGGATGCTGGGGGGTGGGGTGGTGGGAGACATGAGTGGGGCCTGGTGGAGGCTGCTCCTGGATGCTGGGGGGTGGGGGTGGTGGGAGACATGAGTGGGGGCCTGGTGGAGGCTGCCCCTGCACTGCTGGGGGTGATGGGAGACATGAGTGGGGGCCTGGTGGAGGCTGCCCCTGCACTGCTGGGGGGTGGGGGTGGTGGGTGACATGAGTGGGGGCCTGGTGGAGGCGGCCCTGCACTGCTGGGGTGTGGGGGTGCAGGGGGACATGAGTGGGGGCCTGGTGGAGGCTGCCCTTCACTGCTGGGGGGTGGGGGTGATGGGAGACATGAGTGGGGGCCTGGTGGAGGCTGCCCCTGCACTGCTGGGGGTTGGGGGTGCAGGGAGACATGAGTTGGACGTGAGTGGGGGCCTGGTGGAGGGTGCCCCTGGATGCTGGGGGGTGGGGGTGGTGGGCGACATGAGTGGGGGCCTGGTGGAGGCTGCCCCTGGATGCTGTGGGGTGGGGGTGCAGGAGGACATGTGTGGGGGCCTGGTGGAGGGTGCCCCTGGATGCTGGGGGGTGGGGGTGCAGGGGGAGATGAGTGGGGGCCTCGTGGAGGCTGCCCCTGCACTGCTGGGGGGTGGGGGTGATGGGAGACATGAGCGGGGGCCTGGTGGAGGCTGCCCCTGCACTGCTGGTGGGTGGGGTTGCAGGGAGACATGAGTTGGACATGAGTGGGGGCCTGGTGGAGGGTGCCCCTGGATGCTGGGGGGTGGGGGTGGTGGGAGACATGAGTGGGGGCCTGGTGGAGGTTGCCCTGAATGCTGTGGGGTAGGGGTGCAGGGGGACATGTGTGGGGGCCTGGTGGAGGGTGCCCCTGGATGCTGGGGGGTGGGGGTCCAGGGGGACATGAGTGGGGGCCTGGTGGAGGCTTCCCCTGCACTGCTGGGGGGTGGGGGTGATGGGAGACATGAGTGGGGGCCTGGTGGAGGCTGCCCCTGCACTGCTGGGGGGTGGGGGTGCAGGGAGACATGAATTGGACATGAATGGGGGCCTGGTGGAGGGTGCCCCTGGATGCTGGGGGGTGCGGGTGGTGGGAGACATGAGTGGGGGCCTGGTGGAGGCTGCCCCTGGATGCTGCGGGGTAGGGGTGCAGGGGGACATGTGTGGGGGCCTGGTGGAGGGTGCCCCTGGATGCTGGGGGGTGGGGGTGCAGGGGGACATGAGTGGGGGCCTGGTGGAGGCTGCCCCTGCACTGCTGGGGGGTGGGGGTGATGGGAGACATGAGTGGGGGCCTGGTGGAGGCTGCCCCTGCACTGCTGGGTGGTGGGGGTGCAGGGAGACATGAGTTGGACATGAGTGGGGGCCTGGTGGAGGGTGCCCCTGGATGCTGGGGGGTGGGGGTGGTGGGAGACATGAGTGGGGGCCTGGTGGAGGCTGCCCCTGGATGCTGTGGGGTGGGGGTGCAGGGGGACATGTGTGGGGTCCTGGTGGAGGGTGCCCCTGGATGCTGGGGGTGGGGATGCAGGGGGACATGAGTGGGGGCCTGGTGGAGGCTGCCCCTGCACTGCTGGGGGGTGGGGGTGGTGGAGACATGAGTGGGGGCCTGGTGGAGGCTGCCCTGCACTGCTGTGGGGTGGGGGTGGTGGGTGACATGAGTGGGGGCCTGGTGGAGGCTGCCCCTGCACTGCTGTTGGGTGGGGGTGGTGGGAGACATGAGTGGGGGCCTGGTGGAGGGCTGCCCCTGCACTGCTGGCGGGTGGGGGTGATGGGAGACATGAGTGGGGGCC